>NW_025336347.1:2575919-2924651 GCF_004798865.1 Varanus komodoensis
GCTTATGTTGATTAGCGGGATCCAGTGAAACATGGAAGGCATGGCGGAAATGAGGGGAGGGGAGGGGAGGGGAGGGGAGGGGAGCAGACCATACAAAGTATCCTGGAGCCACTCAGGTTTTCCTCCCCTCTGAGATGCCCCAGCTAGATGGCCGAAAATGAGAGTCGTGCAAAACGACAGGAGAAACAAAGATGATTTCTGCCATGCCTTCCATGTTTCACTGGATCCCGCTAATCAACATAAGCACATAAGAAGAGCTGTGCTGGATCAGACCCAAGAGCAAACCAGTGGCCCACACGCTGCCACAAACAGGACGTGAGTGCAACAGCACTGTCCTGCCCATGCTCCCCAGAAAGTGGTGTACGTAGGCATACTGCCCCTGATACTGCAATCTGTGGGCTTACGGGCTTCCCAGCTGGACTGTGTCCAATGTGCCATTTTGCAAATACTGTTCTCTTCCCTGGATGTTTAGAATATTATATATCTTTTGTGTGGTTGGGGACTGGCTGCTTGGTTAATGCATACAATCCATGCTTGATTAGAATTAATTCAGCTTTGAAGCTTACTACTGTTCCCATCTTGATGCATGAGCATCCCATGCTTGCTTGGAGTTCTGGCTTTGAAGGGCCCTGTATGTTGTTGCAGATTGAATATTCGCAGTGACAGTGGGTTTGAAAATGCTAACATAACAGCTGCTACCATTTCAACCTCACACAAGTCACATCAAATGAAAGGAAGGGATTATTAAAAGCTGAAAAGAACAACCTGGGAAACAGACAGAATGTTTAAATAAAGCTGAGCAAGCAGACAGGTCAAGAAAATAAAGGTCAGGAAAGATCAGTTTGATCTCATAATATAAGCTACTGTGATAACTGAACATAGAGAAATAACGATGTTTCTGTCAAATGTGGTTTCATGTCAGAGGCCAATGATAGCTAAATCCAGTAATTTTAGTGTTTTATCTTAAATATTCATAATATTTTGTCTTTAGGCATAAAGACCTGTGAGATATCCTTAACTATACCAAAAGCATTTCATATATCAACTCCCAAAGAGCAGACTAGATGGTACAAGCAGAGGAGGATGGTGATTCCAACGTCAGTTGGGCTCCTTATCTCCTTTTCTTTGCAGCTTTATAGAAACAATCCAATACAATACATTTTGGGGATGGCATTCAGCCGCATGGATAGCATCTACAGAACACAAAATAAAATCTTCAATGGAAGAGTGTCACAGGCATAGGAGTCACCAGCCTCACCTGGCTACTAGTATATCACATGAGGCTCTGCCAGGTGCCACCACCTGAATGGGAAAAACCCAAGTCCCTTAGCATCACAGCGGCTCTGCCAGGTGCCACCACCTGAATGGGAAAAACCCAAGTCCCTTAGCATCACAGCGGCTCTGCCAGGTGCCACCACCTGAATGAGAAAAACCCAAGTCCCTTAGCACCACAGCGGCTCTGCCAGGTGCCACCACCTGAATGAGAAAAACCCAAGTCCCTTAGCATCACAGCCAAACTCCCTCAGAACTAAACCAGAGATTACTTGAAATCAAAAGGAAATGGACTTTGAAAGCATTCCCAGGTGAAAATCATGCCCCAAATCAGTATTAATACCTCAAAAATAGGACTTGAACCTTAGGCTTCAGAAGATTCAAAGGCTGAGAGAACATTTTTCCTGGGATTCTGTTAAACAAGTTACTCTCCATGTGAAACCTGAGCTTGCACCACATTGGGAGAAAACTTTACAAATTCAGCAAACCAAAATGTGCACTGGGACAGAATTTGTTCTGTTGACAAAGCAATTCAACAAAGAACGGTTCAAGATGAAGGTCAGAACATGGATCCTAAAGGGTAGTTCTAAAATTAGTTAAGGTTATGGTTCAGTGAGGCTGCCCATAATCCTCCAGACTTGGAACATTATGGGCACACTGTGCATGCAGAAGGAATGTGGAGGCCAAAGTCACCTTCATGCATGTCCCCACTTAGATGGTCTTGAAGTAGGCAGGTAGGTGCTACCTGGATACCTCTGGCATCACCCTCATGAGTTGCCCTTGGAATCACAACTGGTATGGTTCTCCCAGCTGTATGGGCAGAGAGAGGGTATTCCAAGTTTGGAGTCCTAGCACTGACTTCCAAACATTTTCCTAAAAATCCTATACTTGCCTGAACTCTGCCTAGCAGCCATAAGATTGCAATGCCTGTCAGTTCAGATAAACACTCCAAATATGTATGACATCTGTCGAGTTTATTCACATATGAATGGATATGTGCTTAGAATTACTGCACATCCAAGAGAAGCTTAACAGACCTAGGATTGCCCCTCTATGAAGAAGGGTGATAACCTGCAGAATTAAAGCACCAACATACCATCATAAGGCCCCATGACTGTGCTCCTTCCCTACACCAAAGTACCAGGTATTTTCACTCCCACTGGTTTCACGGGGAGGGGGAAAACAAATGACCACTGCCAGGGAAACAAGGAAGTCTACCAGCTCCTCCCTATCTACCCTTGCTGGTGATATGCCACCTCTCCCCTCTTCAAACTGCTTAGTTATTTCATTACAGACATTTCAGGTGGTGCTCACAGAAGTGATCACAAAGATTTTTCAAACAGCAACTGCATTTCAGAAAAAAAATGAAGGCAATTTTATGAATTTAAAATGACAGCAATGGACTGAAATTGCAGCTGTGAACCATAAAAACAATACAGCAGCAGGCTAGAAGCAAATACACAACAGAACAACATAAAAGCAGAGCAAACATCTCAGCCTCACTAGATATCAAGATAAACAAAACAGCTCTTCACTGGCATCTAAAGCTTGACGATGTAGGGGCTGATGTAACGGATGAAGGGAGGGAGTTCCAAGAAAGAGGCAACCCAACTGAGTTGGTAGCAATGACTCGGTAGCCATCTCTACCAAGGCAGAGAAATGCAGAGATGGACTTCTAATGGTCACCTTACTAAACAGGCAGTTTCATAGGGGAGCAAGCACTCTTTCAGATAAGCAGGCTTGCATATCTTATAATGCACACTGAATGCATTATAAATCAGACCCAATGTTCTAAGCCTAAGCCCAAACCTAAACCTAAACCTAAGCCTAAGCCCAGCCAGTGTCGTTCATTGCGTGCTATTAATTTATTATTTATTTTAGTTTTATCTATATTCATCTAACAAATTTATTTGTTAGATATATATAGCACCCAACTGGCAAATACATGGTGGGAGGCTTACAATCACTAAAACGAACAGTAGCTGCTGCTACAATAAATTAGAATTAAGCTATAACAAAAGCACTAGACTAATAAATATTAAAGATGACAACAAATTTAAAACATTGAGAAGCCCCAGTAAAATTAATACAGCAATAGATTAAAGGTTAGAAGCCTGCTTAAAGGGGAAGTCTAAACCTGGCATCCAAATGTAAACAGGGAGATGCCAGGCAAACCTGGGAAAGGTGTTTCAGAGACGGGAGGTGGTGGCACTACTGAGAAGTTTCTTTTCCTGGAAGCTACTCATCATCCCATCACTGGGTTGACACCCAGAGAAGGAACCCCAAAGACAATCTGAGCAAGTGGGCTTGGAAGTACTATGAAAATATGATCTCTAGTACAAGCTCCATAAAGAGCTTAGCTGCCATATTCCAAACCACTTGAAGATTCCGTTTGTCACATGCAGAGAGAGAAAAGGAGAATCAGAATCTGTCCACACCATTCCTCCATTTTGAATTCAAGTGGTACTTATATTTTCACTGCATTAGCTAAATAATCAATCTCACTAGATACTCTGTTTTTTAATATTGTTGTTTTATTTCAAAATTAAATTTCAAATATTAGAAACATAAAGACAGAAAAAAGTGAGTCAGAAGGGGTCTCCCAGGCCATCAAGTCTGACCCCCGGCTCCAGCCGGCTCCACTCATGTAATCCCCAACATGTGGTTGTTCAATATCGTCTAAGGACAACCTAGCTAAAGCAAATGGTAGAGCGATTGCACAGGGGAGTTGGAATCCTTGTGCAATTGTATGCAAATACTGTATCTCTATATGGCTTTAGCCAAGAGAACCTTACAAGATCTCTTCCAACTCTGTCCTGAAACCTCTCTCGAATCAAAAGTGAGGCACAATGGATCTAACAACATGTATGATCACGTTGATTATATGTACTGATAATCCTCATGTGGATCCTTATGTAGGATCCTTATGTAGCCTTATGGAGCCTTATGTAGCTCCTTATGTAGCCAAAGCAGCACCATCCATGCACAAGAGTTCGGAAGACCCAAAACATCCCAGCGACTGCGCCTGTCCTGGGTTATCACGGGATACAAAATGCGTGGGAAAGACAGAAAACTGAGCAAGCACAAATGAAATGGAGCATCCTGAGAAAGGCCTGAGCTAGAACTCTGAAGAGGAATACTTTGCACTGCAACATTTTCCTCCTGGTCCCACTGCTCTATTATTTCCACCTGACATTTTAATTTCATATATAATAACACTGACACAAACCACCGACAATAAAAATTCACATTTGCCTGGCAGGTGGTAGTCTCCACTTTCAAAGTGTTTAGAGTCTGCCTGAAATATAACCGACATGACAGTTCATGTTTTACTTTTAAAAGTTGTTTGCTTTGCAGTAGTACGGCGCCTGGTTTATCCTGTCAAATCCCTTCGCATGACTGTGGGCACGGGGCATGGCCACAAGGAGACGAGCTAGCGTGAACTGCGATGAACCAAAGAATCGGCTCATCAATATTTCAGTAGAAATATAGGGAGCTGTGAGGCACGAAATACCTCTGAGAGCCTCCCACAAACATATGTCTAGCTTAACAAGCCCTCCCACAAACATTTGCTGTGCCTATTTGTGACTATTAAGAGAAAAAAGCAAAGGATCAGAAATTTTCCTGCCTTTCCAGCCCCTTCCACAGGAAGACGGAAAATGTCCCAGCCGTACCTTAGAAATGCGGTGGCACAGAGCAGAGAGCAACTCCCAGGTCTCTAGGCCATTTATGTGATTGCAGCCGAAACTTTTCCAGCAGTCATGATCTCAGGTTGTTGCCAGTTTTCCATATTTACCGCTTAGTTCAGGATCCATTTTTCTCCCCGTAATCCAGATGTGTACAAGCTGTACTACATGGGCTACTTACGGTCCCCCAGTGAGTTTTCTGTAGTCCCTGTGTGACCCTCCATCAAATTTCCTGCTGATTTTGCCACTGCCAAATTCACCACCAATTCTGCCTCCGACAAATTTTACTCTGCAGCTATGCCCTGCTGGTCCAGGTAGCCAAAACAATCCTGGCTAAGGTGCAGGTTTAGTTTCTTCCAGTCTTTCATCAGGCCCTCCAAATATAGCCAGTCAGGCTCATTCCGTTCCCACCACTCTCTATGCACAGTCAAGTTCTGTTTCTGGGATGACACTCTAGGAATCAGTCTCAGAGGGCCTGCATCTAAATGCTGCAGCCCAAGGTATCTTCTAGGCAGCATCCTCTATGACCCTTTGAGAGTCCCATTGGTGGTGCCACTAGCAGGACAGAGACAAGAGGACACTGGTCAAAACATAAGCTGGAAAGCAGATGGTGAAAGTGGAGCAGTGGGTTTGTAAGCATGTGAGAGGAAGCAAGTGTTCAAGGCAGAGAGTGCTTGCTTGTATATGTGCAACCCCAGCCCTGATTTGCACTAACCTCTCGGGGCCAAACATGATAAGCACCATGAAGGCGCACATCCTCATAAAAGCTTGCATCCATGGAGAAATTCGACCATCTGTTAAAAGCTGCCAACTTTTGTGGGGTTTCCTATAGCTGTGCCAGTTATCAGCAGCTGGATCTGCAACATTTCACTGGCATTTGCATTTATTTCCAAACCAGAAACTGGGAAATTCGGCAACCTTAGACCCCAGTCAGAAAACAGTTAATCAGATTCTTTATGACCCAGCTAGCAGTGGACTTCATATCCACAATGGTAGTCCGAGGTTTTACACCAGCTCTTGAGTTGTATTAAAGGAAAATGCCAGAAGGAAACTACCCTGTGACCGCGTAATACAAAGTATACATCCCACAAGCCATCCAATTTTTATGCCTGAAAGCAGCTGTGAATTATTTCTGGCTATCTAATTAAATGTGCACAGGTGGTTCATTCTACAGTGCTAGGAAAAGGCCATTGCTGGTCTTCGCGTGTATACGCACCTTATTCCAAAGAAGGCTCAAACTGTGTGGATGCTTTGCCTGAATGGCTTTAACTTCCATTTGGGGAAAGAAGATGACACGGGGGTGCGGGGGGAGCTTGTGTGTGTAAATGTGTAAATAATAGAGCTGACAGAGCTGTGGTGAAAAGGTAGTCTAATTGAGTCAACAGACTCTTGGTGCAGCAGGATGAATTGCAAATTGCTTCAGCACCACCTGAAATCTTTATACAGAATTATATTCAGGGTGAGTTGAAGCTTAGCTGCCTTGGTGTTATTAATCATGTAGATAGCATGTTCATATGTGAGTGACAACTTTCATCTCATTTCTCCTAACAACAGCCCTAGAAGTGATGTCACCGTTGCTCCTATTTTGTGGATGAGAAACCAAGCCTAAGAGCAAAGCTTTTTGTTCTCAGCACATGCAAGGCTAGTCTGGCATGTAAACTCATATCAGTGGTTCCACACTCTGGCTTCCAGGCCACGGTGGCTGTCAGGCACCAGTCTTGGTTGTAAGTGTGGTGATTTATACATATTCTTGCAGCAGCTGCCATGGTTTTATTGAAAGGACAACATGCCAAAAGAAGAGGCTTTTTCTCTCTGTGGTATATTCCAGGGCAATGCTGCAATTATCGTTTTGGTACAGGGGAGCCACAATGTCCTTCATGTGACTCCTGTCAATTGCGTTTGTGACAAAATGCACTTGGCCCAAATACAAATGACTGCTCTACCTGCTCCTTCACACACACACACACACACACATGCAGCGAAAGTGGCAGAAAATACTGTGGCATCTTAAATACTAACAAATTAGTTGTGGCTTGAACTCTTGCTGATTATTTCTTCGGAGGCAAGGAGTACTATGGTTTGTATGGAGGAGGGGACTGTAACCTGTGTGGTGAGCAGGCAATTAAATGCCACCATGGAAACTTGTTGAAGGGTGGAAAATCAGGCAAATGAGTAAGGCTGCAATCCTATAGTATATGCACTTACCTGGGAGTAAGTGCCATTAAACCCTGTTCAGCTTACTTCTGAATAAACATGCAGACATTTCTCTAAGAGGAATGTGAAAGGAATAGTCCCTCTCAAAATAGGCCTTAGGAAGGAATGAAGTGCTGTGGTACAGCCACAATATGAATACCAAAGAGCCTGGTTTCATTCCCTGCCGTCGCTAGCTAAAAAGAGCAGGTGTTGGGTGCTGGGAAAAAGGAGAGATCTTTATCTGCTTAGGGCCCTACTCCAGTAGGGGTAGATCAGCATCGCCCACCCCGGTGGCCTGCAACCCCCTGCAGGTCCAAAGGCCATCAGTTCTGGGAAGTGTAATCAAGAACTTTCGAAGGAGACCAGTTTGGGGCTGCCTAAAATATACCAAAAAAGAGCATTCCTGCCAAAAATGCCAGTTGCCAGTTTCTGTTGCCAGTCCTAACATGCTTAGGTGATAAATCCATGCCATGACAAAAGCAGTCTGAACACAGATTTGGCTTAATTTTACATCTGCATCAGTACATTTATGCTGTTTTTGGTGGGGTATGGCCTTAGAAAACATTTGGCTTCCTATGTCATACCCATGAAAATTAATGATGTTTGTTGAGCATGGCTGAAGTCAGGTGTGAGAAGCTGACTTAGCCTCATCCATGCTAAAAGCTGCTCCACTCTCGCTCTCCTCACACAAATTCAATTAAGTGGGAGTGAAAATTTAATTACTGCTGTTCACCAATTTTGCATTTGTGATCAAATAAAAGAGCTTTTGTAGGGTTTATACTCTCCTGCTGCATGGGAAAGGGTGATAAGTGTTAGATAAACCAAGCCAGAAATTAGAGTGCAGTTATAATTATTTTTTGTTGTGTCTGATGAAGAGGACTTGTGTGAAGTTTCTTGCTTGCTTTCATACATGGTGGGGAGGGAATATCTGCCAAGTGGTCCAGATGTTCTATGCAGCCTAAATTCACAAGTGAAGAATCCTTAGCAATCTTCCAAAATCCTTCTATCTCTCTCAAAGCAAAGCTTCCAAGGGGCTTTCAAATTTAGCTAGGAAAATAAACAGTGAACAACCAGGCTATAGATTTCTTTCTTTCCTACTTACTTTTTTGAATATTATGAATTGGCATCGTTGCTCCATTAGCAGGCAAGCTACAACCAGTGCTACAGACTCCATAGGTAGAACAGTTGGCAAAGATCTGTTTGATCTAAAAATGTGTGCAAACATCCAAGGAACTTTATGCCTAACCATCTTCTTTCCATCTGTTTCATACCTGAAACCTTCCTTGGTGCAGGGAACAAAATTATTCTGCTTCTTTTGTTATACCATCAGTGAATATTGAAAATTCCCTATAGATAGAAATATGGCCTCTGCCTTCCTGTCATGCTAAACCATATTCTGAGTTACACCGAAATTGCAAAGAGCACAGGAGGTGAAGTTACAACTTCCTATCTGAGATAATTACACAGCAGCTCGGGTTGCCAACCTTTTAATGACAGGACTCATGTGCCTGTAATGACTCTCTGTTGAACCCTTTTTTCCTGGCAGGCAGATAAAGTGATTTGGAAAGTTCCACCTGATGAAATGCTGCCTGTTGTACATCTGTTACAAACACACACAGATCGGGGTGCGTGGAATCAATAAAAGCCTTAGAGAGCAACCAGCTCTGCATAAATGGAATCAATCTTTGACAGGCAATTCAGTCATTAAACACAACCTCTCCCTCCCTCACACACAGACACACACACACACAGAGAGAGAGAGAGAGAGAGAGAGAGAGAGAGAGAGAGAGAGAGAGAGAGGGAGGGAGGGAGGGAGGGAGGGAGGGAGGGAGAGGGAGCAAATTACATTAGTCTGGGTTCATAGTGTCATTGGGACAAGTGACGGGGCAAACATTCATGGCCGTTGGAATGAGCTTGAAGTTCCCCAAATGCATCAGGACTGGCTTACCACCTCAAGAGCCCATGCACTGCCCTGAAACCACTGTCCAGGCAGACATCAACCCCCTTACCCCCACTCCTTAACTCCTTCAACAGGTCTTCTAGTGAACTGTGCACCCAGTGGGGATGTGAAGTGCTAAATTCACACGTGAATTTATACTCTTCCAAGTATAGTTACAAATACACAAGTTCAGAATGACTGTAGGAAAGGGGCATGGCCTTCCTCCCAGGCATAATTCCACTGCCCACACATCAGAGCAGCAGAGGTAGGCACCCCAGATGCTTTCAGCACCAAGGGCAGCTCCCTTTCTTGCTCTGTCTCCAAAATAACATCCTGTAAATAACATGTCTACGAGAGAGAACAAAAGATTATTGGTAAGCAAGGAGGTGTACTACTTATCTATACAAGGAAACTATAGCTATTTCTGGATTGTTGATAAAGCAAAGAATGTGGCCACTGACCTTCCAGGTCTTCCAGCTCCACTCATCTCCTCCTGTCCAACCCTCAGATGCACAATAATATTTAGCATTTCCAGCTCTCACAGTCTGGGCTGAAGAATCAGGGATTTCACATTCTTTCTCAGGAAGAAGAAAATGTCAGGTGGCAGGGACTGAATGAAGTGTTGGGGGGAGGGGAGGGTTTGGTTTTGGCACTTGCTTTGCCAGCCCTTGTGCAGAAGCCAGCATGGCCAGGCTATTCCTGTGACCAGGGATGCTACGATCAAAGACCACGAGGTTCAACACTAGATTGACTAGACTCCAGCTCCTGATCTGCCAGGAACTGCCCCTCCTCCAAACGAGGCTCCACCCACCCCCAGCTCTGAGCCATGATATTTTGCATTTGAAGTCTCCACAGGCCTACTAGGGCATTTCAGCTATGCTGGATGCCAATGCAACTGGACAGAAGCTACACTGTGAACAGACCGCTGGGATGGGTAGAGCAGAGGGCAAATTTCTGGCTGGTTTGGACTTCAACTCCCAGCTTTCCTGGGCTGTCCTGGCAGGGGCTTCTGGGAGCTGGAGGCCCTGCTCCATAGAAGGTTGGCCCCACCCAAGCCTGCTCTGCCTGCTGCCTGCAAAGAACAACAGCAGTGATCTTCCCGGTTCCAGCCATCATTACTCATGACATCAACCATAAAATGTGACTCGTGACTATCTGTCTGCCATCAGACAAGCTGTCTCATGAATGTCTCCCCAGTGAATGCCATTTACAAGCATGTCAGAGAAAATCGACCGGTTATCATTGCCATGGCCTCAGCTTGCTAGCAAGCTCTCTTCTGGGTCATCCTTTGTTGTTGCTGTTTTTAAAGTGTGTGTAAAAATAAGTTATGCTGACTATTAAGACTCCGAAGCCTTGAAAGACAAGTCATCTCACAGGAAAACAGCAAACTGCCCTCCAAGCTCAAATTGAGTAACCCTTCCATCTTCCTTCGCAATCTTCCTGTACACGTTAGCCTTAAAAGAGACATTAGAAGGCTTAATGGAACCCTGGAAGCTCGGCTTCCCCAATGACTTAATGATTTATCTTCCCTGTCCCTACAGCTCCAAAAGATTTTCTTCAGGTGCAAGTGCATTTCTTTTCTTGCCTGCCATGTTGCCAGTGCAGAATGGGCTTGACCCAGGGTTTCTGAGTGGAGCAAGGTGAACAGGCAGCCTTTCTAGATTAACCCTCATCAGATGAGAGGCGGATTCAATATGGCAGCAAGTCGAAAGGATTGTGGGGCACAATGGTGGAGGTGCCTGGGGTGAATGAAGCCTTCAGGCTATTTTCAGGCTGTGTCATTTTTACATAGAGTCACTTGTAACTCTGTTCCATCAGATCA
Source organism: Varanus komodoensis (assembly GCF_004798865.1). Lineage (NCBI taxonomy): Eukaryota > Metazoa > Chordata > Lepidosauria > Squamata > Varanidae > Varanus > Varanus komodoensis. The sequence goes on from NW_025336347.1 coordinate 2,586,832, forward strand.
ATTCTTGTCCTAAGTCCAGGAACTGTATTATTTAGCTGCACCCATTATAAATGTTATCAAATTATTCTAATTTTTATTTTGATGACACAAGATGGAAGAGCCTCTTAAAAGTGGGGGAACATTCAGGTTAGGGGATTTGTGTGCAGTTCTCCACACAGCAATGCTTTGTGCCCAAAACTAAAAAAAAAAAAACCCTTCCATGTTTACTTTTTATGATTTGCATACCTGCTTTAACAACACATGTCCGTGTCAAATATGCCAATTCAGACATAATTTGAAAGATACAAAAGTTTAGATGAGCTTCAAATAAGAATCCTATGTGCTTCTTCTGACCACAACATGGTGTGGGAAAAGGCATGCACAAAACAAGACTCATCCCTTGTTTTAACCCTTTAGGGTACCCTCTTTCTCCAAGGTAGGGCATACCCTGCTGGAAAACTAATTCGATGTGGTTGGGCAGACACCATTAGATCAGCTGTCAGAAGCTGACTCAGACAACTGAAGCTTTCAATATTCCTTTCCATCATTTTAAAAAGAAAAGCATTTTCTCCATTTTTTTACAGCAAATGATTCATTTAAAAGTACATTTGTCTTTAAAACGGTGCCACATCCCATTAACAGTAATTTATTACTCTGTGACAAATCCACCACTAATGATATGAAAAGGACTTATTAATACATCAAATGTTTAAATTTTCTAATATTTTACAGCCCTATTTAGAGAAGTGGAAAGAGTGAGTACAGAAGATTAATGCCACTTTGATTCTGAATTAGGCAGCCTTCAGGCTTTGCAAGCATGGTGCGGTTCCTATTTCCCAAGGGCTGTAATGTTGGCAAGGGTCATCCATGTGTAGCAGCCGGATCATATGGAAGTCCCTGGACTAGGATCCATGGCCTCAAGAAGTGACTTGGCTGGCATATAAAGTCACCATATAACCACACCAATTTACACTGGCATCATAGCAGACAGACTGCAGTTCTGGTTGAGCTCCTGAAGGGGTGTGCACAGCAATATAAGGATGTGCATCTGTCCTCCTGCAGAAAACACCAGGGTAAGGCTGATGCAGGCTCAGCAGCTACATAGCTGAGGAACCACTCTTAGAGGGCAGTATGTGTCCTGGATGTTTTTCTTCTGTACAGTACTCTAAAGGGTACATTGAGCCCCTTCTAGGGTAGTCTATTCAAGGACTGCAGTCTGACCTCTGGATCAGAGGTGGGCAACCTTTGGGGGCTGTGGGCATCTTTGGAAATTTGAGAAGCTGTCCTGGAGGTCTCCGAGATTTGGCTGCCATGACAGGTGTAGCAGAAGTCAAGCAACCTTCCCAAAAGACTGAGCCAAAGGCAGAGGTGCAGTTTGAGCCCCAGTGCACTAAGCAATTCCATCAAACCCACAGTTTTCAGCACTAACAGAAACCAGCAGCTGAGAAGGACATCTGCTTGTTTGAGGTTTTTAAAAGTGGAATGGGTAAGTAACCATGACAAGTGTTTGGGAGTGCATTAGTGCCAGTGGACAGCACACCGCCTACCCCTGAGCTCATTCACAATCACAAATTTCAGAGATGATGGTGCATATCACAGCTGGACAACCCTCTTTGTCTGCAGAACCCACTGAAGGTCACAAGCCTTGTCTACCACTGCCAGAAAGTTCACTGCAAAGCCACACCCAGCCATGCACACAATTTTAGAAGGAAAAAAGCACACTAGGAGCATGTGTCTTCCTTGCTTAAAGGCAGAATTGTGCTTGCAGAAAGCTTCCAGGAGCATGGGTCTCCTTCCAAATAAGGCACAGCATCTCTGTAAACCTTGTTTTCTTCCCAAATTGCTGCCTTTTTGCCAGCAAGGCAGCAAATTTGATGGTGGCAGCAGCATGTGGCAGAAAAAATGGCCAAACCATGAGCTAGTCGGTACGCACTATTTGTTCACAGGAAAGAAATTCCACATGTGTCACTGGACTGGATCCAGGCTCAATCATGCTTCGCGTGCATCCACTGAAATCAATAAAATGTAAATTGGTTACGACGAATTAAGGCCCATGTATTGTAATGGGTCTACATTAAGCCTGACTGGGCAGGATTCAAGCCATTGTGTGTTGCAGATTGCGCGTCCCAGTGGATTCTTCAAGAAGGACTTCAGTGCCCACCATTATCACTTCACCACTTGCCATGATGCATTAGCAACAAGTGAGACCCTTGGTCCTTCCAGCCCAGTGATGTCAACACGGACTGTCAGCACCCCTCTCCAGGATTTCAGGTATGACTTACTCCATCTATACCGAAGATTTAAATAAATTTTAAATTTAAATCAATTTATTGCATTTATATACCACCCCAATAGCCCAGAGGGCTCTCTGGGTGGTTTACAGACATTAAAACCCCAAGTATAATATCCAATCCTAAACAAAATAAATTGGCTACACCACGACTGAGTACAAAATGACGTGGTTAAAATGAATTAAATGAATAAATATACAATTAAAATTAATTAGCTTTAAAATATTGGTCAAATAAAAAGGGCTTGACCTGGCACCAAAAAGCATATAATGACAGTGGATTCCATAGTCAGGGTGCCACCGCAGAGAAAGCTCTCCTCCAAGTACTCTGTCTCCTAACCTCTTTCAAAGAGGGTTCCCGGAAGAGGGCCTCTGCTGCCGATCTTAGAGGGTGGGAGGGCATATAGGGAAAAGGGCCTTCCTTTAGGTTCCTTTAGATGCTGGGTGCTAAACTCAGGGCTTTCCCTGTACACAGCATGTGCCCTACCTCTGAGCTGCAGGCCTTCCGCCAGATTTGATCAAACACCTGAGCAGCATTAACTACTCAAATAACCAGCTCTGTGGAAAAAACATTACTTCACAGGAAAGCGGATACCATTTATACCAACTGAAAAAGCCAGTTAAGTACAAAGACCGTCATGCAGTAGGACAGGGTTTACACCAAACCGCTACTCTGCGAATGCTCCATCCCTCTCACACAGAGGAAAGTGGAAGGCCCTGGTCAAACCCTTCTGCTAAGGTTTTCCTTCTTTGTCACTGTGCAGAAATCCCTCTCAGTCTCTGATGCACAGTCTCCTACGCTTAAAATCAAAAGCTTTTCTTACCACCAGGTTTCCTTCACCAAACTTCAAATAAATTCTCAGAGACAAGCTAAAATCTGATAGTCTCCAGAAGTATTTTCTTATGACATTAAAATGATCCTTAAAAGCTTTAAAACAGGATGTATAATTCTCCTGTCGCGGCCTTTAACTAACAGGCATTAGTAATGCGTTGCAGCACAATTTTGGTCAGCAGGGAGCTACAGGTTTTCAATTATAGCCTATTAAATTATAACTGGCTTCTAGTGTGTGATTTAATTGATCATGTCACAGTACCTTGCATAGAACGGGAGCCTCTTCAAAGAGGGCTCCGACCTTTCTGCATGGCTGGGCACATCTGGAATGGCGAAAGGGTGCCCTGGGTGCTCTCGGAGCATGGCTGCTGTGGTTCATTCACGGTGCGGCTGGTGCGGCTGGAGTTGTGCATGTGCGCTCGGATGAGATTCCCAGGCGCGCACAAGAGATGGAGGGCTTTGGTGGGAATGACGGCTCAGACTCGGAGGAGGGGGAGTGGATGGCTGGCCAGCAGTGGCTCAGCGTTCTCCCTCTGAGATTGGAGTTGAGACTAGCAAGGCCTCGGCTGCCCAAACTCTCCCATTGAGCCAGCCCGAGACAGCGCTGCATCAAAGCACTTCAAGGACAACCACTGAGCCCCCTCTGCCTCCTGGTTGTGGGAAGGAAGCCAGTGGAGAGCAGGCTGGGGAGGGGTTCTTGGAAGGAGAACTTGACACCCCAGGAGACATGGATGCAAGGGCCCATCGACATGCCTGCCAGCTAGACCGATCAGGGGCTCAATGGGAAGAACACTGGCGTGCCCGCTTCCATAGCACACCCCCAGCCATGAAGGGTTCATAAGCAGAGCTTTGGGTGAAGGGGGGAAGAGTGAGGGGTCAACTTTCCACCTGGAGTGCGTGTTTTGAGGCTTGTGAATATGTTGACTTCCATATGGAATAAAGACTCTTCCAGTGATTGCTGAAGTGCCTGTCTTGTTTGGGAGAGGATGCCTAGCTCATAACAGCTGGTCACAAGACACTCTTTTCCTCGAAGGCAACTCCATGAGACCAAAACAAAAGTAAGCTGTGCAAGAACGTCATGTGGGCTGCCTTGGGGTTCCAAACTGGCTCCCTGGCTTTCTCCAGAAGGCCACACCTGCTTCCCCAGATTGTCAGAGGGTTCCTGCTTCTCCCACAACCACCCCTCATTTGGTGGTTTCCTGCTTTCCTTCTTTGCTTTTGGCCCTGCTCATCATTAGCATTTGATCCCCAGAGGTTTGTCAGGAACTGAATTAAGCCCTCAGGCAGGCATGGCTGCATGGAGAATCAGGACAGAGCCAACCGCTCTCACTGCCTGTCCGAAAAAGCTTGATTGTCAGGGGAGAAGTTCTTTTTAGGCATTTGTGAATTTAGGAATACCTTCATCATACAGAGGAGCACTGGAGAAATCTGTTTGGATTTCAATGAACTCAGATTTCTATGAATCCAACCTGCAGATTCTGCAGGAGACCAGCTTTCTCCAAGGGCTACACAGACTTCTGAACAGGTTTTTTACTTTTGGAGGAGTTCGTGGCTAATTAGCATCAGCACGAATTCACATTTGGATATTAGTGCAAGTGCACATTATCGCTAATGTGCACTTGCACAGATGTGCTAATGAGCATTAGCTGGTGCCAATTAGCCAATTCTGCTTTGAAAATTTTGGTTCTGTCCAAGGAGTGGATAATGGAATGAAAGGCGCCTGGCAATCTGCAAAACACAGACCAAACAGATTTAAATCCATAGATCTGCAGAAGGTCTAGCTTCCAATCCCCAGAGAAACTGCTCCCTGAAACCTGGGTTGCCACTGCCCATCAGTGCAGAACATCATCCCTAGTGGTAAAATCCAGCACTTTGGAGCTTCCAGTCTCACCCTCTGGCTTTATCTAGATGATGGCACCCCCTTTCCCTGGTCATACCCTATTTTCTCCAACTACCCATTGTGCAGTAGCTTCCCAGGTTTGGTGTTTTTTTCTCCCATTCCAAAAGGCTCAAATGCACTTTCTAAGGCTTGCTTACTGACAAGAAGAGCTTTAAGCTATGGTATGTGGAGGGAATATTTTTGGCACCCTCATGCTTTCCTGGGGCCCCATCCATTTGGCCTCCAGCCCCACTTTCCAGGGGAAACTTCTCCAAGAACTTCTCTGAAAAAGCATTTGGCCCTTGCTCTAAAAGACATTCTGCAGTCTAAGCAGACAGCACAACACAAGGCAGTATTCATGTCCCTTCCATTGAAGGCTACCGACTGCCGTTGGAGACCAGCCTTTCCCAGCCTGGTACTTGGACTTCAGCTCCTGTCAGCCCCGGCCAGTATGACAGTGGTCACAAATGCAGGGAGCTGCTGTCCAAAAGAGCTGGAGAGCATCTGATTTGGGATAGCTGGTACAGGCAATACTGAGCCAGATCTTCCTATGTTCCTAATTGTATGTATGTGCACTAGTGAAATGCTCGGCTTTCAGCAATGGAAGGTTGCAGCGCTGAACAGCAAGCCCAGTGACTGAATGCAGGAACATTGTGAGCCATCGTGTGTGTGACTATCATGACATCATTTACTGGAGCTTTAATAAAAGAAAGCAAATTGCATGTTGGGTGATAGAGACAAACCCCTTTTTCTCTGGGTTAATATTGTTCCTCATGCAGCCAATATATAAGATGCCAAGCTCTGGTACTCCTGCCAAATGTTTTATTCATTGCTTTTTGCCCCTGGGAGAGAAAGAGCAATTCTTTTATTAAACTCTTCTTTTTTTACACTGAAGCTTGCCTTGAAACCTTCCCCAGTGCCTTCCTGTTTGACAAAGGAGGGGCTGAACATGGCACACCCCGGCCTTTCTGCTCTGCACTTTCCACTTTGCCATTTAAAGAAGGCGAGGAGCCTACAAACTCCACAGTCTGTTCAGAAGTGCCTTAGCTATTATTTGCACTTCTGCTGCCAAGGTTTGCAGCATCTTCTCTCTTCTTTCCCCCACCCCATGATTGTCACCTCACTCCTAGTGGTCAGACTAGATGGCCTGGGAGGACCTTTCTGAATCCCTTTTTTTCTATGTTTCTAAGATAACGTTATTCCTTCCAAGGGTACAAAGCAGGTTCGAGCTGCTAATGAAAGTGCACTGTAGATGTGCTCTTGGGAGTTTTAAAGCTTCAGTCAGGATGCTGGAATGCACTTAGATCTGGGACTCTGGCCCCGTTCACCAACTCACCCGAGAATTCTTCAGGTGACTTAGGCAAAGCCACTGCCCTTCGGTCGCAGCTCCCTCACTGTATCATGATAATAATACTCTTTCATGCTTCGAGAATGGGATTCAGATAAGGATAGTAAAGCAGATCGTTCAAACCGAACTAGCATAGGTGGGGTCCTCAGGAGGAGGAAGGGTCACAACCATTCCTTTCGCTGTTCTTGACGTGCCGCTTAAGGGAGTGTGCAGACAGGTTCGCTGCACATTCACCTGCTCACCCCCAGAAAGGATTGGTAGCCTGGCGATTAGGATGGAACCCGCAGCATCACCTCTTCGTGGCTATTGCCTGCGTACCTAATCAACGCCTCAAGGTATGGGAATCAGTAGAGATGGAGGAGGGACTGGAAGGCTCAGCCTGCAGGCTTTTAATCTGATCAAAGGAATGGGGAACAGTGAGGGAAGGAGGAAGAAAACTCAGATACTCGTCCTTCACAGTTTAAAAAGTAGCAATGCTGTTCTTCTAGCAGCCGATTAGCCCAGATCAGCAGCTGAAGGCACAATTTTGGCAGGGATGGGACCGCATGGCAGCTGTCCGTATCCCAGCGATGTCTGGCTCCTCCCTAACAGCTGCGTTTTTTGTTTTGTCCCCAGCCCATGCGTTTATATTTACAAAGGCTGCATCTCCACTGCAATCTTTACACTGATTTACTGTATCTATGATCGCATCTCTGCAAAGAATCTTGGGAACTGTAGCTTTGTGACAATGCTGCAAAGTCCATTAGATTCCTAACTCTTCCTCATCAAATTTCAGTTCCCAGTGTCCCTGTGGAGAAGGAAAAGATATGGAAGCCATTTACATTTGTGGCACAACAAGACCCATAGTGATCTAAAATCCTGTTCATTTTAGCTCTAAAGATCTCTTTCCCACTTCTGATCTGATGATTGGAATCAAGCTGGGCTGGGGGACAGGGTGATGGATTTCCATCTCTAAGACAGACTGCAATTTGCAAGTAGGAGGGGTTATATCCTCCCCTATTTAAAGGCAACATCATCCATGCCTCAGCATCTTTATTCCCTCCCACTGCAACTATGCAATCTGGACCTCAATATCCACATTTCAGCCTAGGACGCATAAGCTCCGCTGGAGTCACTGAGCCTAAAAGCATATGAATGGTCCAGTCTGCTTCTACTATCATTGTGTTCCTGACCATGGCTGGTTGGAATATTATCCAGCATAGAATATCATTGGGATACAACCAGCTGACCTAAGATTAGTTTCTCGTGGCATAACCCTGAAGGAACTGCATGCCTCCTTGTTCGACGTTATGTTATGTTAGTCGCCAAGTCATGCCTGACCCACCATAACCCCATGGATGACATTTGTCCAGGCTCTCCTGTCCTCCACCATCTCCAAATAAGATGGTCTGGTACTCCCATCTCTTTAAGAACTTGCCACAATTGGTTGTGATCCACACAATCAAAGGCTTTAGCATAGTCAATGAAGCAGAAGTAGTTGTTTTTCTGGAACTCCCTAGCTTTCTCCATGATCCAGCGTATGTTGGCAATTTGAGCTCTAGTTCCTCCACCTCTTCAAAATCCTGCCTGTACTTCTGGTAGCTCTCGGTCCACATACTGCTGGAGCCTAGCTTGTAGGATTTTGAGCATCACTTTGCTAGCATGGGAAATGAGTGCAATCATTGCTGCACCCCAAGGAATCTCCAGGTAAAGCCAGGGCAGAAACCTGCCTCACCTTGAAACTGTGGCCAGTCAGTGTTGATAGTGCTGAACTAATGGAGCAATGTTGAGATACAGTCTAAGGCAGCTTCTGTGTTCCTTAAAGTTTGATTTGCTTTCCTTTGCCTTCCCTAAACCTCATGCCTTGCCTGCACATCCTGTCCTTCTGTGTTCATGGTTCCTTCTGCAGCCTGCTGTCATTCATTAGTCCTGTCTGCACATGCGCCTGTTTTTCGCACTATATAGCACCTTCGTCTGGTGATGCCAGGAGACTTACTGGTAATGCACCTTAGGATTTTGATCGGGGCCAACCCTGTTTTGGTTGTCTCTGCCTCTGTGCTACAAGCAGCATAAAGCACCGCCCCAGGGTGCCCCAGGGGAAACTGATGGATAGTGCTTGCATGGACCACAATCCTCCAATTCTGCTGCGCTGTCCATGCAGCCACGGGTCTGCCTCCTCTTTGGGTGAAAAACTGTTACGCTCTGCACTGTATGAGCCACAAGTCATCACTGACAAGTTGATAAGCTACCACCAGTTGCTTCAATAAATAGACGTTATTAGTTGGATGGTAGCCCTGGTTCCTTTTTAGGTATTTTACTGAGGTTATAAACTATATTACGTGATTTATAGCAGTAATTACATTTTAAGCAAATAGCTGCCATAGATATGTAGAAAAATCACTTATCCTTTACAGTTCAACTATTAATTTTGTCTTAATGATGCTTTGCTGTAAGTGCACATTATTCAGATGTTTTTTCTTTCCCCCAAGATTAAAAAAAATCCTAGCATACTATTTATTTATATTTTAATCTTCTCTGATGAGGAATAGTCAGATAATTGCAAGGAGTAGCACACTTTTAAAAATGATTTAAATCTAATTTTATCTGCAATTTGCAGAGTCTAGGTGAACCAGCCAACAGAAAGAGTGGATTGGCAGTCCAAGAGTATGACCAGAATTTTTATGCTGTTCCAATGCCTGCAATCCTAAGCATGTTTAGACAGAACAAATCCTAAAGCTCCCATCATTCTCCAGCTCCCGTGGTTTGCTAGAGGATGTTGAAAGTTGTAGGACTTTGTTCTGTCTAAATATGTATAAGAGGGCACTCTTAAACACTGATCTGATTTATTCTGATACTTTATCGCATATGGACCTTCATGCTATTCAGCTGCTGCCACCTGATCCTCGATTCACACAACATGGCCACCACAAACTGATGCTCACCAGATATTCTGGACTTCTGCAGTCCCAGTCAACGTGGTTGATGATTGTAGATGCTGGGAAGTGTATCACAAAAGATCTGGAAGGCTCTGAGTGGGGGAAGACCGATATGGTGGCCTCACTCCATATTGCATTGATCATTATTTACATCAGCCTTCTCTCAAGCTGGTGTCCTTCCAATGTGTTGGCTTGTGAGTTCCATTATCCCCTGCCAGCACAGCCATGTAATGGGATTTGTAGTCCAATGCTTCAAGATGCCACTAGGTTGGGACAACCCTGTGATTCATTCTTGCTGTCACGAATCATGTTGATAGTTTATGGCAGAGTGAAGAAAAATGGTTGATAACAGCTAAGTCAAAGCACACACAAAACAGATACTACATGGAGTAGCAGTGACACAAATTTGCTTTCAAGCACTGTCTTTGTGGTATGACTGTGCTTCCCTTGAAATTTACTCTTGACTGATTTAAATCACACACCTGCATCTTAGAATAGCCCTCAGAATAGCCATCCGGGTTTAGAAGTTATACAAATCCATCCAGTTCCATGAAGGATGATGCCAAGATTATCTTTTGCCACCTGTTGAAAAATGCTTCAGCATTAATCAATCTGCCTGCCTGCTTTGACTCCCTTTGCTCATCCCTGCCTCTGTGTGAATCCACATGCTATGGATCTGGGCCAGTAATAGACTCGAGCTTCAGCTGTCCAACTGTTATCAGTTAAACCAGACTTCATTTAAACTAGCACTTCAGCCACAAAACAGACATTTTGTCCAGAATCTTGCATCTTGCAAACTGAAGAATGAAAAGTTGTCAAGCTGTTCTCTCCATCTTTCAAAGAGAAGGGCAGAAAAGAAATAATGTGGAAAGTTCCATTCCTGCTCCCCAAGACAGTGGAAGGACAACTCTCCCTTTGAGTTCTGTTCGATGAACCAATCTTGGCTCGTCTTATTTAAGGAAAGAAAGGAAACTGATCCAGCTACAACATCAAAGCAAGCTTTCCTTTCGTTCAAATTGCCTTCATTTTCTTGTGCAAAAAATGTGCTTAAACTTACACAGGTATGAACATAGTTCCCTATACAGCGACTGTGAAATATTATTTTGATGGGAGGCCAGATTACTTCCCACCAGATCATCCATGGGTCAGATGATGTCACTGGTGTGGCCACAGCTACACCCACTCCCACCTATTTCGCCTTTCTCTATGCAGTTATTCTCCTAGCACTGCCTGCGTTTCCATCTATGCAAAGTTACTTCTTACGTCATGAAAGGTCCCTCAGCATTTCTCACCACCTGCATTCCTACCATTATTGCCAATCTCATAACGGAGATGACCATGGAGATCCCCCCAGGAGCTGGGCTTGCAGTCGTCTCCTTGAAGATCCATGGAAGTTCTGCAGGCCATAGAGTGAATTACACATCCCTGCTCTAGATCATTCCAGAAATAATGTGGAAAACCTAATGGTCTCCAGCAAAGCTACAAATCTTAAGAACTATAGTTCTCATTGTTGCCAGCATAACTGCTGCTAATGATCATGTTAGCACCCAGAGAAGAGTCATTGCACAATAGCAGAGTACATGTTTTCCATGCAGAGGTTCTCTCATTCAATCCCTAACTGCCAGCTAAAGAGTTTCCTGGACTGGGGCAAAGGGGGTTGGGGAGCTCTAGCTGAGACTCAGGATAGCTGCTGCCAGTTAGAATAGATAACCAGACTATATGAATGAATGAATGAATGAATGAATGAATGAATGAATGAATGAATGGTCTCCTTAAGATAAATGTTCTTCTTAGATAGATTCATGCATTCACATAAGGGCTTTGAGCTTTGGTTCTTGCTAGAGACTGGAGAGAAGTTGTCAAATAATTCATTTTCATCAATATGAGACACTGAAACCCAGTTGTCCTTTGAAATTTACAGTTTTTGTGCTTGCTTCGGCAGCATATATCCTAAAACTGGAACAACACAGAGAAATTTACAGTTTTCTAATTTTTTCAGTCACTATAGTTCTCCAATGAAAAGAATGCGTGCAAAAATTGTATGTTAATGAGGATAGCATTCAAATGTTATGCATTATTTTAGAAAAATTTCTTGCAAACATGTGTATATTAGACAAATCATGTACAAAATTGTGGTGTGAGTTAAGAGAATGTACACCAAAATATTTTAAAATGGCTGACTGAGGAAAGCCAATAATTGTAGGTCTCTTTTCTGTCTAAACATGAATAGGGTTATTCTATGAACTTCTCAAGAATTTGGACAAGACTGGCTCCCCAGAAAATTGTTGGTAAAGAGTTGGAACAGGAAGAAAGCAGTTTGATGGTCCAAAGATGGTATTGCCAACATTTTGATTGCCCTTTTCTACAACCAGTCTCACTATTGGTTATGGATATTTTATTCTGAACCATACCATGCAATAGAATTTGCAAAGCACTGGGGGAATCTAAAAGTTCAAAGTAGTTTTCAAAAGTTATGATTGTTTGATTTCCTCAACGTAAAACGAGTCATAAAATAAAGCCATAATACAACCAAGAACTGAAGCTAAATCAATAACAAAGTAATATTTCAGTTCTGTCAGGACATATTATGCAAGCAGAGAAAAGTCCAGCATGTACAGTACATTATGATTTTAATATATCACTGTACAGAATGGAGAAATATCAACACAGGTTATATGGCATTATAAATATTATTGTTTCTTATCAGTTCCACTACTGAGGTACTGAAATATTTACAGCTAATCTCAAAGGCAATTATCCCTATAGTACCCCTCTACTTTTTCTCACTATTTTTTAAGTTCTATTTTTTGTTATAAGGATATTTACTGGGCAAGAAAATCCACATGGTTCAATCTGCTGTATCGATATAGAAATAAACAACCATTGTTAGGATATTCAGGCCTCACATGTACCCATGGACCAATGTGCAAGCAGGGGCAGCATCATTATATGGCTGGGGCCTAGATGAAGGTTAGTGGACCAAAGCTGACAGTACTTTAAACCTGTGAAGAGTAAATGCATTTTTTGTTTCATTTCAGCACTTGAATAAGTGCCCCCCTTTGAATCTTAAAAGCCAAGTCCCCGTTCCCCCCCCCGCCCCCGCCCCCGCCCCACACACACACAGATACCAATCCAGGTCAAGGAACCTGCACTTAATGTGGACTAAAAATAATTTTTAAAAGGTCGTAACTCCAAGACACAGCTTACTCCAAGTAAAGCACTGTCTCTTTTGGCCCAGAATGGTACACCAAGATTCCTTAAAAAGCTGCTCCTAGCCAATGGGATGGAGAACATTAATTGGGATCCACTCCAGACAGGAAAATGTTTTGGGGTTATCACTACATGGGATCTATTTCCCTCCAGCACAATCCACAACTATTGGGATGCAGATATTTGTGGGGTATCAATGAGTTACTCAACTTGAAATGAACCATCCATATTTACAATCCCTTGTGCTTCTGTCGGCATAGTTACTTCCTGAATTTTGTTTCTTCAAATGGCTTTTTTGCCATAACAGACCATAGGCTGAGGCAATGGAAAAGTAATTTTCCCCGTGGAAAGTGAGAGAGAAATAAAAATTTGCTCGCCTCCCCACTGAATAAGAATACCGGGAAGAGGGAGACATAAGCAGGGGATGGTGAAAATGATGGCATTCCGTGGACTGCGGCCTTGTGACTGTTTTATATCTCTGTCCACCCTGCAAATTAGAAAGGAAATGATCACTTATAATACGCCTTTATAACCTCAGTCAGGCTGCTAATGTTGTATAATCCTCTAGGAGTTTACTACTAAGTAGTTAACAATGTTGCTTTTTATCAACAAAGTCACCCTTGCTGCAAGTTGACTCTCTATAGGCAAAATGACTTTCCTACTGCACTGGCCCCTGGTTGATGATACAACAGCCATTACACTTTGTCATATGAATGTGCTTATTTTACAATCTCATCCTACTTAACCCATCGCCTCTACCGGCTCCTTCGAGGTTATTACCGATCTCCAGAAAAATGCACTGCGAATCCTTAATGCTTACTTTGAATTTATTTATGCAAGTCATTTCCAGCATTCTACTTAACATCTTATTCACAAATGTTTTCCTTTGAAAGCTGATGTCTGTATGTAGGAAAAGTTGAAAATTAGGAAGATGCATCATAAAGGGGGAGGTTATAGAATTTCATCTGCCAAGGTTCTCCCCAGATTTTCACATTCCCCGACACTGGATTTTAAAAAGAAAGGGAAATAAATGAGACATATTAAATTTGAGGCTATTCCCAGAATTGTGCAAGATTTTTAAAATCAATTTAATTTTAATTTAAAATAATTACAATTACAATCCTATGCATGAATAGACATACAAAACAGACTTACAGTTCTTCTAGGAGTTTTAGGTCTCTGAGCATACATAGGATGCAAATGCAACCGGGCAGCCATCTGAGAGGGATGGTTTAACTGGGAGACCTACACTGAGCAGGGGGTTGGACCTGATGGCCTTCTGGCTCCTTCCAACTCTACTATTCTATGAGTTTGCCTAAGAATTTAAACCTTCTTTCCATTGTTATTTTAATGTACAGTTTGTGTGTACATATTTATTTATTAGACTTTTAATGAATCTTTTTTGTGAATAAGTTTTATTCTTAATGACTTTTAATAAATCTAATTAAATCTGCCCAGTAAGTAATATATTTGCCTATCATCGTCATCATCATCATTAGCAAGAAAAGTTAACTAATCTTAAAAAATATATAGCAACTAGAGAGGTTTTCTTAAGTCTTGCAGAAGCACAAACAGTAACAACATTTACATTGTTCCTATTACAGTATGAAGGTACAAGTGTACAATCCAGTATTGACATTCCAACATGCACAATTTTGACAGCAATTGAAAAAGAGTTTAATGGATGTGAAATGGACCCTTTATGGAAAGGTAGTTAGTGCGATTCAGTGTGGCTGCCCGTAACCCATTGCACTCAGAAGACGGTAGGCATTCAGCGGAGGATGGGAGGAGAATGGAGGCCAACAGGGCCCAGCACTGCTCTTGCTCTCCAAAGCACTTCAGGCAGCTGATTTCAGAAGTTCTGCAAGGTGGGGGATGAGAGGCACTGCCAGGATTCCTCATAGGGTGGGGTGCCTCCCTTCTCCTAAGGCAGGGATAGTGTGTGAGCAGCATTCCTAGCATTTGCTCCACTGCTTGCACTGAAAAACCAAGTGCTGAGAGAACTCACCTCAGCCTTTCATGGGTAAATGCATCCACAAGGAGCATCACTTCTTTCTCCCAAAGGCCTGCATGAGTTGCAGGGGGAAGATATTCCATCCCTTTGGGTTAAGCTGCACTTTGTTGTTAGTCGCAAAGTCGTGTCCGACCCATCGCAACCCCATGGACAACATTCCTCCAGCCCTTGCCTTGCATATATAGCCAGCACCTGCTCCTCCCTTCATCTTTATCCAGAACAGGATCACTACAAACACATGAGGGCTATAACCCCCTTGCTGCTTACTTTCCAAATTTCACCCCTCTCACTGACACCAATGCAAGTGTTCTTTCTTTATTAAAACCAACTTCACCTCATGTGTGTAGTGGTCAGGATGCAGAGTAAGGGACTCAAAAAGCACACAAGACCCAGCTGCATGCAAGGACTTTCAGCAGATTTTGCAGTTTGAGAGACCTACCAGCAGATGCAGTTCTACCTTCTGCCCACCTGTTCTGGTGTACAGTTTTACCTGCTCATCCTGAGGTATGTGAGGGGATGTCACATGGAGATGGGTAGAGACCTGTTCTCCCCTGCAGAAGAGGGCAGGATGCGCTCCATTGGAGCCAAGCTCAGGGAGCCAAGGTTCCATTTGGATGCCAGGAGGGTGTGGAATGGACTTCCACGAGAAGTCATTGAGGCCCCATCGGTGTGGGTGTTCAAGGATAGGCTGGACATGCACATGGTGGGCATGTTGTGAGCAGAGCTGACTGGAGCCGGGGATCAGACTAGATGGCCTGGGAGATCCCTTCTGATTCATTCTGTTTCTCTGTTTCTATGTTGATTGCAAAAGGTTTTTGCAGGTTTCATAAAATACCTCCTTTTTATCCCCTAATCATCCCAATGCATTTATTGTAGGTCTGTTGTACCTGGTGCAAGAACCTGTCACTCCAAATTGGCCATACTGTGGGATTATTCTATTGGTTGAAAAGAATGACACAACAGCTACATCCAGACAGCTACAAATCAGAAGAACATTTGAACAAGGCTGTGTGATGCATCCACTGGGGTTCATATCCTCTGGACTATCAAGAGTGGCATATAACTAAAAAGGTCATGGCATAAACTTTTACATCACAATCGAAAGCGATAGACTTCTCTAATAAGGCCCCAGCAAATCCGATTGATAGAAGAAAGGCCTCTGAACACTTGCAAGCAATGAAATTTTTCAGCTGATGCTGCATCAGGAGGCAAGCAAAACAGCCACCCAAACCCAATAATCATGAATCTCATGCACAGCTTTTTGCTACATGGGGTTCCTGAATGAGTGGTTGCCTATAATTAACACTGTTCTCCCAGGAGGAAGAAGAATATTTATCTGTTTCAGCAGAAAGAAACTGCTTGGAGGCTTTCTCTCTCACTGACACATGCGCCATGCACCAAAGATGCAACGTGCATCAAGCAGGGGCTCTCTGCCAGCATGTACACATGGCCAGTCTGGAAATGTCTTTTAAACTCAGGGCACTGAGACTGTAACTCTGGCTAATGGGCACACTGGTCAGCCTGGAGCACATGCCTACATCACGGGTTCCTCTCCTGATTGTCAGTCTCTCTGTGGCATTGTTTCCATGAAGTCAGACTTGAAGAGAGGCATGAGTGTGCCCAGCACAGAAAGCCACCCCTCTGCACGCCAACAGGTTGCACGGGGAATGCAGCAGGCCTCGCATCGTCAGTTCTTGCTACAATAGCTATGCACTAAATACACAGCTGAGCTGTGAGATGCAGCACTGGTGCAAGGCCTTCGTACGGTATCTCTCATTTCAACAGACCCACCTGCGCGCGGAAGGCATCTCTAGCTAAAAGGGATGAAGGAATTGGCATATAGTAGGAGATGCGATGGACGTCAGCCTGGGACCCTGGTGAGCTGCCAGGGCGGTTACGGCATGAGGTACCACGCAGCTCCATTTCATCGCCTCTGCTATTTAGCATCTCCAGGGAACTGCTGGGGGAAGTTACTTGGAGGTATGGGGTGAAGTACCACCCATACGCAGACAACAGTCAGCTCCACCTCTCCCTTTTATCAAACACAGGAGAGGGTGGCCGCTCTGAATCAGTGCCTGAGCAGGGTAGTGGACTGGATGAGGGCCAACAAACCAAGATGAAATCCAGGCAAGGTGGAAGTGTTGCTAGTGGGTGGGTCATCAGTCCAGTTGGGTGATATTCAACCTGTTCTAGATGGGGTTGCACTCACCCTAAAGGATGAAGTTCATAGTTTGGGGTGCTCCTGGACCCACAGTTGCTATGAGAGGCACAAATACACTTGGTGGCATGGAGTACTTTTTATCAGCTTAAGCTGATATTCCAACTACAACCATATCTGGACAGAGAGGGCCCAGCTACAGTTACCCATGCTCTGATAACCTCTTGTTTGGATTAGTGCAATGAGCTGTATGTGGGACCACCTTTGAAAATAGTCCAGAAACTTCAGCTGATCCAAAATAGGGCAACAAGAATGTTAATAGGACTGGTTGCCAGCTGAATATAAGCATTTTATTTGTACTGTCGCTATGCTTCCAGGCTGATTCAATTGCAATTGCTATTGTGGTTTTCTTGTTTAAACTTATTTTATTTTGTACGTCTGTTTGTGTCTGTGTTCTAACTGTTTAAAAACTTTTGTTAACCGCCCAAAGAGTCTCAGCTCTTGGGCAGTATAAAAATGAAATTAAATTAAATGTAGCAGATTAAGCCACCAGAATTTTAGATCAGGAACTGAAATAGACAGAGCCCATCTATTCTGCTTCGGCATCACTGTCCTTGTATTCTCTTTCTAAAATGTCAGCATCATGTCAGCATGGCAAGGATGGGCACCTTGTGGCCCTTCAGACGTTGTGAAACTGCAGCTGCCATAATCCCTAACCTTTGACTCTGCCGGCTAGGGCTGATGGGAGTTGCAATCCAACAACATCTGGAGCAGCATAAGTTGCCCACTCCAATGAAAGTGTATTTAGATTGGATTATATTTTTAGAGTGCCTGAATATTTTAAATCTAGCAATCCCAGGTCCTATAGATCTGTCCTCTTTTTCAAATAGATCCAGTATGGCTCAGCAGATGGAATATCTGGATTTTCATGCCCATGAAAATTTCTGAGAAGCCTCAAGCAAAAATCTCCCAGCTTCACCTATTTCACAAGCCTCTGTAGCGATAAGATGGAAGCGCTCCGTACATGCCTCCATGAGCTCTGTGAGGATACGTGGGGCATGAATGTGTTAAATAAATACTGCCGCTCTCAGACTGCAGGAATGCCTTGATATAAAGCATGCTAACGGGGCTGGGAAATAATGTAGTGGAATAAATGTACATGAATGATAGAGCAAACAAAAGCATGAATGTTTGGCTTTCCGAGCAGCTTCCTGTCCTTCTGAGGCATGTACATCATCCTACTGCCACCCAGTGGAAATTGAAGAACTACGGAAGGAATGTTTTAAACACAAGCCGTCCAGATTTCACCACAGGCCAACTAGAGACATCAGTGTGTGGCTGCGATTCACACGCCGTAGGTTAGAGCGTGAATAAGGCATACGATATGGACAGTGACGGATGGGAACGGGAGTGGGGTTTTTGTGGAACTGAGAGTGAGTGAAATGAGAAATGTTCTGGCTTTTTAAGGCGAGAGGGTAGAAGTAGGACTTTTTTAGGGGGTTGTCACCTTGGGCAGCCAACACTGCACTTGTGGGCCCCTCATCATTGCCACCACTGCCCCTGCCTTCCCACTGCCAGACAGGACAAACTCCCTCCCACTGGTGAGACCCGATGCAGCAGGTGTGGAGAGAGGGTGGCACCACACCGCACCTGCCGCACCTGCCCTGCCATCTGGAGGAGGTGAGGCCTCCCATCACGGAGCCGTTTCAGGGGCTCAGAGCCTTGGGCAGTTCCAGAGGGCATCACCCACTGTGCCCATCCGGCACTGTTTTGGCACCATTCAGGGATGACTCTTGGCCACAGGGGGTCAATTTTTTGTTGTATATACTGTTGATTGCTTTTTAATATGATTATTTTATTGTTCCTATGTATATTTTAAAAATCTGTAAACTACCCAGGGAGCCCACTGGGCTATGGGAAAGTACAGTAGTACCTCAGCTCACGAACACCTCAGTCTGGTCATGAACATAAATTTCTGAAAAATTTTGCCTCGGGTCGCAAACTCCACATCAGGTGATGGTCGAGATCGCACCCACCTCCCCCCCAAGCGCGCCCACGATCGCACCCACATCCCCACCCAAGCACACCCACTTCAAATTTTTGAGATTAAAAAAAAGTTACAGAACAGATTAACCTTATTTACATTGAACCTTATGGGGAAATTTGACATGACCAACTTGGGTCACAACCAGAGTCCTGGAATGGATTAAGTTTGTGAGCCAAGGTACCACTGTATAAGAGGAGGAGGAGGAGATGGAAGCTACTGATTCAGCTATAGCATTCAGCTATAGCATTCAGCTATGGATAGAACAGATATAGCAGAATAATCCAAGACCATGTGAGATGGCCATAAACAGCTATGGGGTGCTATTGTATCTGAGAAAGAGATGTGTGTCCCAAAATGGAGTTTGAACAGGAAATTTCCTCTCATCAGCTGGTGTAGCAAATGCCACTGTACTGTGTGAGCTGCACACCTACCCTGAGTTGCAAAGTGCAGTTGATCCCCTTCTTTTTCCTCCAATGGCAGAGAAATGGGAAGCCTTGCCTAGGCTTGCTGTAGATGAAGCACCAGGCAGGAATGCAGATCCCGATCTGCAAACTTGCACAGATAAAGCAAAGCAAAAGAGTAGGAGGACGTTTAGCAGTGGGATTCTGAGATGCAGACCCCCCCCCCCCATTGATTCAGGTCCCGTTATTTTCTGAAATTTTCACCATCAGAAAACAGACAAACCAAACTTTGCTTCTACTCATAGCTCAATGATCCAAGTGATACAGATCTGAGCAGTATATTTATACACGGGGGGTATGATTATATTTTTCTTATTGTATCGAGATCAGTAACAAGAAGACACTGCAATGAGGCAAACTGTTCCCAGTGTTCAGCACAGGCATTAAGTGTAGCCACAGATAGTTGTTAGGCTTAATTGTGAGAAAGGGCCTCTGTAGGGCCTCAGTAAAGGAGTGGGATCACCAGCTCCCAGGTGCTGTGAATGCCTCGCCTCCTCCTTGACATAAGGATGCTCACACGCTCTTTTGCTGAACTTTATCCAGATAGCTGGGCCTACCCACACCTTCCTTTCCTCATCTCCCAGGAATTGGGACTAGCTCATGTATACTGACAGCCTCAGAAACAGTGGAAGGGTTGTTGTGTTGTTCTCCAGTTTTCCACCACACCAAGATCTGGTGCCCCAGGAGCAATGCCTGTCACTTCAGGAAGCCCTGAGACTAAAGGGATGTCCACAAACCTTTCTTTTGCCCATTGATCATCTGCATCCATATTTCACCCCAATATGCATTCAATACATTGCACATCACCTTTGACACGGGGAAGGGGGGGCTGGTTACTTGCGAAGTATCCTTGAATCTAAAGTGGGTTGCCTTAGTTAGACTCTGGATTTAAAACAGTCATTTGCATAATTTATTACCTACTTTGATGAAGCCAACTTATGAAATGACAGTCAATAAAACACCCGTCTTCCATCTCCTTCCTCTGAATGGAGCTGCAATCATTGCAAAGTGCAAATAAGTATTCCACTAGGAGTTAGGTAAAGACAAGCTCAATTTCTTTCTTAAAATGAATTGATAATCTGTAGAAAATGAGATTTAACTATTTTAATAGTCTTCACTGGGAAATATAAATGGTCCCCCAAACCATAAATTCTAGAATTATCAGAATAATTTAGGCCTGGAAGAGGAGAAGATCAGCAAATGTGAGAGGAAGGCATAGGCCTTCTCAGAGACTGAGACCAGTAGAGGGCGTTTTTTTTGTCTGAGTCCTCCCTATATATTTAAAAAATTAAGTAATGCCAGAACAGGGTTACAATAATTCTTAGAGTTCAAATGTTCTCATTTAACAAATGAATGCCCTTAACATGAAAGATGCAATGGAATACAATAATTTTAATAAAATTCCTTTTTTATTTAATAAATGTTTTTCCACCTTTTTCAATTCAAATTAACCAAATATTGTGAAAAACATTGGGACTTGTATAAAGTCACAGTTTAGGTTAAACATCTCAAGGCCATTCAAATGATCTTGTGCTATAGCTGAACAGTAGCAATTCTTGACTTGCTTCAACTCAGTGAAATTTGAGGCCCTCTGTAAATGTGAGGCCCAAGCCCCTGCCCTGCCATGCCCCCCTACCATAACAGGCCCTGAAAGGGCACAGAGCCTTTGTTGTGGTTCGTATGTCACAACAAACCCAGCTGCTGTTTCTTCACTGCTGGGTGGTTCATGAGTAAATGGGGATGCTGGCACATGCCATCCATTCATTGTTGCCAAAAGCAGAAGTGATATTCTCCATCCCCGGGTTGTTTAGCACTGTATGCACACCAAGCATCCAGCTTCTTGTGGTAAAAAATTGGGCCCCCGAGTTCGAGCTGAGACGGGCTACTTATAGTAGTATATACTACACCAGCTGCCAGTCCTCAGGCCGAGTTCAATTTACTGTTTCTGAACCATACATAATTTGGGACCAGGTTACCCGAAGCATTGCCTCATTCCCTATTTATGTTCCTACTTGGAACCCAAGTGCATCTTCAGAGGCTTTTCTCAAATAACCCTCCACATTGTTCTCTGCAGAGCCGTTCTTTCACCACCAGAACCCTTGCAACCCTAGCAATTATGATTAAAGTGGATGCCCAAAACATAGAGGCTGTCTTTGTTGATGGACAGAGTCATTAGATGCTATTAGAAATAGAGAGTTCTGAAAAGCTGTACCTTTCTCAATTAGCAAGGTGAATCAGACTTTAAATGCCTGTAAAATCATATCTGGTAATTACACTGTTGTAACATGATACTGAGATGTAAAAAACTACTATTATCATCAGTAGGACTCGTAGGTATGTCCCTCTGAAATTTCTAGCATGTTAAGGGGGTTACATAGAAACACAGAAACAGAGTCCCGGGCCATCTAGTCTGACCCCCAGCTCCAGCCGGCTCTGCTCGTGACATGCCCACCATGTGCATGTCTAGCCTATCCTTGAACACCCTCACCAAGGGGGCCTCAACTACTTCAACCACCCATTCCATACCCTCGGGGTCCTAACCGTCAGGAAGTACTTCCTGGCATCCACCTTGAATCTTGGTTCCCTGAGCTTTGCTCCAGTGGAATGTGTCCTATCCTCCACCACAGCAGAAGAAAGGTCATGACCCACCTCCATGTGACACCCCCTTGCATACATGTATGTTGGAAATAGGTCCCCTTTGAGTCTCCTCTTCTCAAGGCTGAAAAGACCAAGCTACCTCAGTCTCTCCTCATACGGCTTACCCTGCAAACCAGCCAACATACTTGTGGCCCTTCACTAAACCAATTCCAACCTTACTATATCCCTCTTGTAATGAGGGGCCCAGAACTGGGTTAGTATTATGTCAAATGATAGCACAAATATGGCCTATTACTTGGATTGGGAAGAATTTTTTCAGTTAACATTTTGCACCAACGTACAAAATTTGCATTTCCCAAATCAATATGCAAACCACAACACATCTTCAGTATCCACGCTTCTCTGGTTTTGCAATGCAGTTCTCTGAATGAATAATCTATAGCAAATGCATATATTGGTGAAAGAAACACATGAAAAATATATATAAATTTTGCAAATTTTATATATATAAGGAACATTCATGCAAACATTATAAACATACCCATGTGGACTTCTTTTTATTTAAAAAATCATAAACTTATGTGGAAGTGACAGAATGAACTGATGGCTGGAAAAATTAGGAACTAAGAGAAACTGAAACTGGCAGATTCTCTCATCCCTAACTTCTACACATTTAATTACTGCAAAGTATGGCTGAAATAAATTTCATGGGAGAGACGGTTATTTAAAAGGGCTGTAAAAATCCATTGTGACTATGCTTGTAAAATAAATAACTATGTGGAAGCTAAATTATCATCAAGTGGCACTAAATTCATAGCACATAGATGCAAAGAGGCTATTTTCTTAACAGACTTGAGAGACTGCTCACCTGAATTTGATGGGCTCTCATGTTTTGCATGCAGGCATGTTCAGTAGGATTTAAAGGATCTCAGAAAGCAAAACTACGAATGCTGTTGGCCTAAAAACTTAGATGGGTGCTACTAGTCAGAGGAAACATTTCTAGGCTAAATGAAACTAAGCACAGATTCAGTATAAGACAGATTGATAAATTGATATTGTACACATGCAATTTTGGTTGAATCCTACACTTTTCTAGCACTTGGGCTATTTTGCACATAACCATCTTAAAGAACAATCATGTGGCCCCTACAAAGCATGGAGAGGATTATAGGATTCTTTGGATTCCCAGATGTGAGGTCAGGAGACTACTCCAACTTCTGATTGGGGAATCTGCACATGGACCACAGCATCACCTTGGACTGCACACTCCTCCCGGCTGCATGGTGTGCCCAAAGCCCTCTGAGCTCACTGGATTGCACCCTTAATAAATGATGACTTATAAGTGACAGGTAGACATGCTCCTTCTTTCCCCTCACTTGTTTTCTTTTGCCTGGCATGTCAATCCTAGTCACTTTAAATCATAACAGTTTTCTGTTATGCCTTAAACCAGAACCAAACCATGATTTTAATCCAGGTTAGTAAAGCAAGGGTAAACCCTGGAAGCGTCTCCAAAATGGAATTCTGTCATCTGGCTGAAAGATGTTCTGCACTCTTGCTCTAGCAATACACAGGTGTTGCTTGGTGACATTTCTCCTTAGTATGTGGTGCTGGTTCAGTGTTCCTGTAAGTGCTATTATAAATCAAGAAAATTGCTTCCAAAACCATCCCATTGTTTAAATCTTGTTTAGGATCACATAGTGCCTTCAGGATTTCTTGTGAATGGCAGCTATACACCCCTAAGGGCACAGTCCTATGCCCTATAACCTCGAGGGTATGCATCCTAAGCGCAGAGCATGGCAGCTGTGAACCAGGCCACCGTTGTGCTTTGCACCATGTGTTTGACCTTGATAGCCCTTTTCAGCTGTCTGGATAAAGCACCAGGGGAGTGGCAGGAAGAAGGCTGGGACTCCAGTAGCAATCAACAAGAGCCTGCTGCCCCAGCCCCCCTCCCCAGCACTGCCAGCAAGCTCCTTCCACCCTCCAGGCCCCTGTCGCACGCTAAACGGGAGCAGTCAGCACAGCTCTTGCGTGTCTCAGCCTTCGGGCTCCCAGCTCTGCATCTGCGAGATCTCTGAGCTCGGTGTCTGAAGCATCCTCTGGCCTCCCCAACAAGGAATTAGATGAATTATTTACAAGATTCTGTTCCGGGGGGAAATAATATTGGGAAGACAGGGGCTGGTGTGTTTCCATGCGACCGCGTGTGGTCGGCCTATCACGTGATTCTATTAGTCACAATTTACCAGAGCAGTGCACAGTCCAGTCACAGGAAAACAGCAACAGAGAAACCCACAATTGCATTTGAATCTGTCCTCCAATGACAAAAGCATTGCTGAAACGGATGGGAGTCATGATAACAAGGAATACAGAAGTCGGCTGACTTAAAGCAGGGGTGGGGAACCAACTTTCAGTCTGATGGCTGAATTGCATTTCAGAGAAGCTCTTGGGGTTGCTTTCCAGGGGTGGGCAAGTATGGAGACAAAATGGGCTGGTGCCTAAGACGAGGGGCAGGGCCAACATGCCAAAAATACTAGCATAATTTGTCCTAAAGTGCTTACCATCAGTAATGAAGCCTCAGAAGAAGAATTTTAAGCCTTTAAGTGTGTCAGGGGACTGCAAAAGCACAACAGGCTGGCAGTTTGGAGAAGGCAGCAGGTCCAGGGAAATGGGAGAGCCCCAAGGTCCAGATTTGGCCCCCAGCAGTGCTGGATTTGACCTATGGGCCTCATGTCCCGCACTACTGCCACAGACCCAAATGGCAAAACCTGATTTGTAAAATTCAGATGAAATCTTTGTGAAACCAAGAGAAAGAAATGACAGATGGCTAAAATGTGTTGACACTTGAACTGGAGCCCTGACTGTAATAAAAAAAGATCCATCCAATTTGGTCTTACCCTGTGGTATTTACAGTAGTGCTGGCAATCCACAGATAGGTTTTGCAGGTGTTTAAATAGAGCCAATTAACATGTATCACTTGAGGTTTAATTTAAGTTTACTAAAAGAAAATAAGCCCAAATGAGTCATATATTATAAAGAAGGATTCCACACCCCTCCTTCCCTTTTCAAATTCATAGCTTCTATATAAATTAAATTGTTCGCTACATATATCCAAGACAGAGATCCATTTAGAATGCCATATTTTGGAGAAAGCAATTACATCTGGTTATTGATATATCACCTTAAAATTCCAAATGCCTCCTCTTTGGGAAGAAAATGCCATATGTAGATGTTCGTATGAAAAATGGTAATTGTCTTAGGATACTTTTCGCAGCCATGCAGCACCTGGAACTACTGGGGAGTGCTGGGCTGCAGGGTTGCGGCACTCCCAAACCCATCTACCTGGGACTGGTGGATCATGATCCTGCCTACCTGTGCCTTTCAATGGTACTGCTTTGGCTTGGAGGAGCAGTTTCAAAGATTCGCAGACTGGCACTGCACTCCAGCCATATTCTATTTTCATTCTGTGAGCCGCTGCATTACATCCACCCTGTCAAAAAATACTCAGCCAGAACCAAGAAAGCCTTGCATATTTGCTGGCACTAGCATTGATTAGAGACAATCACATTTTTATTAATATACACATAGATGATTGATTGATTGATTGATTGACAGAGACAGAATTTATATGCTGCCTTTTACCAAATGGGTTCAAGGCAGCTTTCAATAATCAAATATTAAACAACATAAAGCATCTAATCTAGCAGAGTAAAAAAAGCAAAGTAATGGTAAAGAGACAGCAAGAAACAGCTAATGAAAAGCAACTTGAATACTGAGTGCATTTTTCCACTGCTGTTCAAGACTGCAGTGCTCCCAATATAAACCATTCAATTCTATATCAGTATAACCACTTCATAAGATCATGAAGTAATTTAAAACAAACTTGAGAAATCTGAAAGAACACGATAGACTTTACCTGGCTCTGTTTGCAAAGAGTTAGCAGGGTTGGTATGTTGCAACAAATGCAGCAGTGTAAAAATTCAGTCTTGTGGCAGTGTAAAAATAAACAGGTTTATTATGGCACAAGTTTTCGTGGATACTGCTTTTATGAGCACTGACTACATTATCAGAGGCATATGGAGTTTACCTCAAACTGGGAAATATATATAAATGAGTTTAGATGTGACAAGAGGGGCAGAGAGTTGGTAAACGGTGAAGAAAGAAGGAGTTGAAATGCAGAAGTACAGACAGTGATGATTATTTAAAATGCTAACTTCACAAAATGCTGTGGGATGGTATCACAAATATCATGGCATTGGTGATCAGATTAACACATACAAAACAGTAATCTCCTGGAGAGCTTCAGTTGTTGAGTGGGATAGAAATAAAATTAATTAAAAACTAATTAAATGTGCTAATTGATGCATTTGAAATATGGTGCTGAAAGAGAGTTTTCTGATTACCCTGGACCAACAGAAAGATGAATATGAGGATCCTAGAGCAAATCAAGCCAGAAATTTCCCTGGAAGCAAAAATGATGAAATGGGTGTTGTTGTTGTTGTTGTTGTTGTTGTTGTTGTTGTTATTATTATAACATTTCTATGCCGCCCCTTGCCGAAACCTCGGGGCGGCTTACAACATGATAAAATACATTAAAATACAATAGTACATAATAAATTACCATTAAATATAAAAATACAAAAAATACATTGATTTACAAATACAAAATTAAAATTATCAGTATAAAATAAAAATATAGGATGAGAAAGAGAAGGAAGAAGAAGTTGCCCAGGCCAGATCATATGTTTTAACAATTGAAATGATGTTTAAATAAAAAGGTCTTTACCTGGCGCCGAAAAACCAGTAGCGACGGTGCCAGGCGGACCTCTTTGGGGAGTGAATTCCATAGGTTGGGTGCCACCGCAGAGAAAGCCCTCCTCCGGGTACTTACTCTCCTAATTTCTTTCATGGAGGGTTCCCGGAGAAGGGACTCTCCCGCAGATCTCAAAGGGCGGTCGGGCATATAGGGACGTAAGCGCTCGTTCAGGTAGCCAGGACCCAAGCCGTTTAGGGCTTTGTAGGTCATAATCAACACCTTGAATTGGGCCCGGGCTTCAATGGGAAGCCAGTGAAGCTGACAGAGGACTGGAGTCATGTGAGCATAACGCCCCGTCCCCGTCAGCAACCTGGCAGCTCTATTTTGCACCAATTGAAGTGTTCGGACTGTCTTCAGGGGAAGCCCCACGTAAAGCGCGTTACAGAAGTCTAGGCGGGAAGTCACCAGCGTGTGTGTCACTGTCGCCAGGCAGTCGTACTCCAGGTAGGGGCGCAGCTGATTAATTAGCCGAAGCTGAAGGAAGGCGCTCCTCGCCACCGCTGTCACCTGAGCTTCCAAAGAAAGCTCCGGGTCGAGGAGTACTCCTAAGCTGCGGACCTTATCCCTAAGAGGGAGTGTTGCACCATTCAGGACCAGGTCAAATCCACCCTCTCCGAAACCCGATCCGCCAACCAACAGGACCTCCGTCTTGTCTGGGTTGAGTTTCAGTTTATTGGCCCTCATCCATTCCCTTACCTCAGCCAAGCACCGGTTCAGCACAGCCACTGCCTCACCTGGATTAGTGGAGAACGAGAGGTAAAGCTGGGTATCATCAGCATATTGATGATTCCGCAGCCCACACCTCCTGATGACCTCTCCCAGCGGTTTCATATAGATGTTAAATAGCAGAGGGGATAGAATGGAGCCCTGTGGTACCCCATGGCATAGCTGCCATGACGTAGAGACATGGTCCCCCAGCACTACCTTCTGGAATCGACCGTCGAGATAGGAGCGGAACCACTGCAAAGCAGTGCCTCCAACCCCCAATCCCGCAAGTCTATCCAGAAGGATACCATGGTCGATGGTATCGAAAGCCGCCGAGAGGTCCAGAAGAACCAACAGGGATGTACTCCCCCTGTCCTTCTCCCTGCACAGGTCGTCGTACAGGGCAACCAAGGCAGATTCAGTACTGTACCCGGGTCTGAAGCCGGACTGAAAAGGATCCAGATAATCAGTTTCATCCAAGAGTGCTTGGAGTTGTCCCGCCACCACTCGCTCCAACACCTTGCCCAGAAACGGGATGTTGGCCACAGGTCTATAGTTAGTGGCCATCTCTGGATCCAGTGACGCTTTCTTCAGGACCGGTCGTATTACCGCCTCCTTTAAAGGGGCAGGCACTCGACCCTCCCTCAGAGAAGCGTTAACCACTTCCAAGACCCAGGTCCCAATCCCGTGCTTGGAGTTATTTATTAACCAAGACGGGCAAGGATCCAATAGGCAAGTGGTGGGACGTACTCTTCCAAGCACCTTGTCCACATCATCGGGCCGCAATAATTGAAATTCCTCCAATAATTTTGGACCAGACGGTGGCATTGGCGACTCCTCAGAGACCTCTGATTCATTAGTGGAGTCCAGCTCGTGACGAATCTGAGCGATTTTCTCCCTGAAATGCATGGCAAAGTCGTCACAGCGGGCCTTTGAGGGTGGCATCGGATCTTCCTTAGGACCCAGGCGAACCAGGCCTTGCACCACTCGAAAAAGCTCCGCTGGACGGCATTGTGAGGAGGCAATGGAAGCGGAAAAAAACTTCTTTTTCGCCGCCTTCACCGCCACAGCATAGGCCCGATAGTGGGCTCTCAAGTGTGTTCGGTCAGATTCATCCCGTGATTTCCTCCACCTACGCTCTAGCCGTCTCCCAACTCGCTTCATCGCCCGTAATTCAGGTGTATACCAAGGGGAAGAGTGGACTCTGCCCGGTGGGAGAGGACGCTTAGGAGCGATCGTGTCCACAGCCCTGGTCATCTCTCCGTTCCACAGTTCGACCAGAGCCTCGACAGGAGCACCAGTCTTGTCAGCCGGAAACTCCCCCAGGGCCTTCAGGAATCCATCCGGATCCATCCGGCTCCGGGGGCGGGCCCATACAATCGGGTCCGCACTCTTATAGAGGGAGAGGCCGCTCTCGAGCACAAACCTCACCAGGAGGTGATCTGACCATGACAGGGGAGTCAAACATAAGTTCTTCACCCTCAGGTCATCCTCTACCTGCCCCGTCGTGAATACCAGGTCCAGAGTGTGTCCACGTTCATGGGTCGGGCCAATGACGTGTTGAGACAGGCCCATGGCCGTCATAGAGGCCATGAAGTCCTGAGCCGCCCCGGTCAGTCCAGACTCGGCATGGAGATTGAAGTCCCCCAGGACCAACATCCTGGGGGTCCTCAACACCAGGTCCGAGACGGTCTCTGTCAGCTCAGATAGGGAGACTGCTGGGCAGAAAGGTGCACGGTACACCAATAGAATCCCCAGTCTGTCTCGTTCGCCCAACACCAAGTAGAGGCACTCCAGCCCTGGTCTCAAAGGGACCGGAAGACCCGTGAGAGAGATGGAGGCTCTGTAAACCAACGCGACTCCCCCTCCCCTCCCTTCTGGGCGTGAACAGTGTTGAACCAGATACCCGGGCGGGCACAGTTGGGAGAGGGCAACCTCCCCTCCCTCTCCCGCCCAGGTCTCCGTTACGCAAGCCAGGTCGGCCCCCTCATCCACAATCAAGTCATGGATGAGGGAAGATTTATTATTGATCGACCTGGCATTGAGCAGCAGCACCGTCAGACCCGAGGGGTGGTTGACAAGGCTACCTGGCGCCCTCTGGTTGGGGGCAGGATCAGTTGTTGTTGTTGTTGTTGTTGTTGTTGTTGTTTGTTTGTTTTACTTTGGGTACATCCCAAGAAGACAAAGACCAAGAGTTCACAAATTTCTGAACTTGGATATGAATAATATTTTCCATAGCTTGTAAACATTTTTTAAAATCCTGAGGATGCATGGAGATAAAGTCCATGACTATTTTATTGGAATTGGAGAGTCATAATTCTGAGAGATCTAGGGTTATGCCACACCTGCAAAGTAGCCCAATGTGGCTACTGGGCTACAGTCCTCAATCTCAGCTTAGAAAAAAGTAAGTTAAGGGGGAGATGACAGAGGTATGTAAGAAAGGAAAACATTTTTTTCTTCTTTCACACTACTGGAACTTGGAGTCATCCCCTGAATCTGATGGGTGAGAGAATCAGGACAGACGGAAGGAGATGATTCTTCACCCAGAGCATAGTTAAGCTGTGGAACTTTTTCCCACAAGATGTGCTGATGGCCACCAATTTGGACCTCTTGCTAGCATTTTGCCAGCCTGATCTAGGCATGTTGAGCATGAAATTGCATTTTATGGGTGCAATCCTATGGTTTCTCAAAATCACCTAGTGGGGCATAGAATTATTCAGAGTCCCAGCTCCAAGGTCCTGCAATTTCAGAACCTAAATCCCAAAAGCTGGAGCCGCACTCCACCCTCAAGGGCAGAAAGCAAGGTGCCAGCTGCATCCCCAGGTGAGGTTGCCACTGGGCCTTGGAAGGGTGGCAAAGGTGCTGCCAGGGGGTGTGGCCACAGAGTCACACAGATTTTTACATATGGCTGAAAATGGCCGTCTAGAAAAAATGCAAGGTCCAAAGCACACCAGGGGCAGAGAGCACTGGCCCCATCCTTGGCTCTTGCCAATGGAAGAGCAGAAGCCTCCAAGGAAGCACCTGCCTAAGTGACCAATATTACCATGAATCAGGTGTCAAAGAAGACAGGACAACCTTATCAGAAATATTACGACTGAACCGTTTGACAGCAAATTTGCCTTGATCCACTTCAGGATGATGATGATGATACCTGAGCAACCAAATTATGTCCATTCTGTAGAAAACAGCTTTGTAGAAGCCACCTATAATTTTATTTTGAATCCAGGGAAGCTAAAACCTGTAATACTTCCCATGGTTAATTTCATTTCTTTGGAGGTAAAGAGCATGCAACAAAATAAAGCCAATGGAACAACCAAATATTCAGCAGGATAGGTAACACAAGACCTTATCCAACTTAGTATCTAACATGTGCATTTTTGGTTACTTACTATGCACTGAGTTTGCTTTGGGATTGAAATATATCAAATCCCGAAATAGGTGGAGCAAATAGTCTCCCAAAAGTTGCCTGAAATAACGTGTGGGAAATTATTTTTAATTATCTTTTTAAAATACTAATATATTGATGCATCAGCAGTGCTGTCAGATATAATATAGCAATTTATTTTACAGTACAACACTTTACATCAGCTTCCCCTGAAAATGTATTTTTAATGAAGTTACTGAAGAGCCATTTATCATGTAATTCAAAGGATTAAAAAATATCAAAATGAAAATGAACAAGTGAAAATCAGGGCAGAGCAGAAAGCACAGTTTAAAGGTCATAAATCTCTGACCAATTAAATTAATTAAGTGATGAGTTGTGTGTATGTGTGTGTGTGGAGGAGAGAGAGAGAGAGAGAGAGAGAGAGTGAATCATGGCATTCTTTTTAAAAAGCAAATTAATTCAGAGATAAAGTAGAATATATGGAACTGCCTAATAAATAGTCAAACTAATGGTCCTTTAAAAATTATCTTGAAATGTCATGAAAAGTGTCCAATAGCATTCCATTCCATTGAAAGGCTTGAACACCAAAATGCTGCAATGCTGACTTGTTTAGACAAAATATCCTATGTGGATGACTGGCATATGTTTTTTGCCACTTTTTCCTTTCTAAATATGGCTAGGATTGCT
Organism: Varanus komodoensis; assembly: GCF_004798865.1. Taxonomy (NCBI): domain Eukaryota; kingdom Metazoa; phylum Chordata; class Lepidosauria; order Squamata; family Varanidae; genus Varanus; species Varanus komodoensis. The sequence goes on from NW_025336347.1 coordinate 2,618,150, forward strand.
CCTTAGTCTTGCTTGGATTGTGGTTAATTGTTGCTGTATGTACAATGGGCAACTAAATAGGATAATTCATAAGGTTTCATACTGTGACAAGCAAAAGCAAAAAAGGGAACTTGTGGATTCAGTCCAACTGTGTCATTCCGCGGATGGAATCATTTCCATCCAGAGTACTGGGAGAGGGACACAATTAGCCAGCCCCTGCACAGCTCCCACATGCAATCTTAACATCTTCTTTGTCGGGCTAGAAACCCTTCTAGCGCAGCGGGAAGGATAAAAGTCCTGGTACACAGGTGGGCATCCAATAGTATGCTATTGGATTGAATCTTGTGTACGCTCTGTATGTTATAACTCTTACAATAATCACTGTGCCTGCTTGTCTATATTAAAGCTACCTTCAAAGGTGGCCTCCCATTTAAGAATACAGAAAAATGGTTTGCTTGCAGTTGGAGGAAGTGGCTGAGAGAAAGCTGGTCTCCCTTTGCACGTCCATCTCAGTACTTTTAGATCCTTCGTGAAAGCATCTTTCCTCAATATGCTGGAATGATTCAAAAGAAAGTTCATCCTGGCTGGCAGCTCCTTTTGTCTAAACATTAATTACTCTCATCACCTACTGGCACATTTTTAGTCCTTTGGTGGCACTAAGGTTGTCGTGGGCTTTAAATCCAAGTGTACCAAGAGTCCTTTGTTTTCCTTGCCTTTGGATGATCTATACAGCTCTTTGTCCTGTCTTGAACTTTTTGAGCAACACGTAGTGCTGAAACTGAGGTGTTTTCTGACTGCAAGGACACCTGGGAACTTCAGTCCTTGGTGTCTGAATGCCCTGATAAAACCTGTGACTATGACAGAAAAAACAAGCAAAAACAGAGGTTGTGATATTTATTTATTTATTTATTTATTTGAGTATTTCTAACTCATCCAATCACTCCACGTCTCTGAATAGCTTACAACAATAATTCAATAAATACAACAGTATAAAAATATCATACTAATAAGCCAAACAATAATAATACTAATAACCCACGACTGAAATAAAAACATAATCAAAATTTTAAACTTCTGCAGTGAAGGCAGCACTTTATTTGTGATTTGTTGATTGTGCCAATGGGCAAGAAAGGGGTCCTGAGTGTGGGGGGAGAGAAAGGCGACAAGTGAACACGCCGCTCCCAGTGAGGCATGCAGTATGGGGACAGCTCCATCAAGCTGTCCAGCACGACCCCACGCTCTCTCTCCTGGCCAGTCACTGCCATCACAGATCCACCCACATATACTGTATGTGAGGCTGGCATCTTCTGACCCAATGTGCACCCCTTTCCACTTATTTACATTGGACCACATTTGTATTTTAAGGCCTTTCCCCCAGTGTGAAGATCTTTTGGACTGTCTTTGCTGTCCCTTCTCTTCTAATCACCTTAAAGAACACCTCCCTTCTCATCCTTAACTCAGAATCATTTATAAATAACCTGAAAATGGTCCCACTGTTTACATTCCTCCATTGTCAGAACATTTTTTATATTGCAAGCCATGCAGAGAGCCCTTATATGTGCCATTGTAGTGGCATAGAAGTTGAAATATAAATAAACAAACAAACAAGCTAGCTATTTATGCCTGCTTTCTGCTTTTTGGTTTTTCAGCCCGTTACTGATGCATAACAGGCTCTTAGTTCCTGTTCAGAGACTGCAGGAGTCCTTGGTGAGAGACTCTGTCAAAAACCTTTCTCTAATCAGTTGTAGAGGAATAGCTTTTTATTTACTCTGCTGTATGCATGAGTGTCCTGATTTGGATAAAGTACATGTTTGTTGCCTGAAATTCCACCCCACCAGCCTTGAGCGGTGGGGGGCAGCTGAACAAAAGAAAAATAATTTCTGTTTGTCTTAATGGAGGGTTTCCATTTCTTTTGTTTTGCTAATCAGCCACAGGGTGGGAATTCTGGGAAGCAAGCAATGAAAGGGAGGGTTTGATCCTGGTGTGTAGTGATCACAATCTAATTCTGGGATGCATGAGCTGAAAAGTATAGAAAAATTAACCTCACCTACATGATTATTGTAGTTTGTCTCTAAAAGTATTAGTGTAACAGGACTTAACTTTTCAGAAGTCATGTTGAGTCTATGCTAGCAAGACAAGCCCTTCTATATCCTCAATGAAAACACACTTTCCATTAGTTCATCCAGAAACTAATTGGCCTGTAATTCTCTAGAACCCCCTTTTAAAAATTGGCATTCAGAAGGTCCGTTTTGGGTGCTGCCTTCTGATATAATCATACAACATAGGTACTATAAACACATTTTCTCAGGTAGAAATTATTTCTATGCACAGAAACTGAAGCATTCCTGTCACCTGCACCAAAGCAATTCATGTGTTTCTATAAATGTGTCTCTGTTGCCATGGTGGGGGGTGGGGAAAACCTGATTATAAAAGCATGCTTCATGCTTGTCTTTAAAAGGATAAAAATATACACAGAGCATTTGGCACATCTATAAAAGATGTATGCTAAAGAATAAAAATTGGCAGGTACAGGGAGAACATAATGACACGCTGGAATTTCACAGGTGTTGGAAAAATGAGAAGCATCATCAGGAGCTTCCGACCTGTTTCACAGGGTGCAGTCTGGAGATGGTCAACTGACCTTCGGTTCCTAGAAATTTGGTTTTAACGTAAGTTTGGTCATCTGGGTTAAGCATTGCTTGCATGCTCCCTTTTCCATTTGAGAATCTGGGCAGCTGGTCTCCCTACAGGCAAAGGTGGAGATGAAGCCAAGAGCCTGCAGGCTTCAGGGTTTTTTGCAATAATGGTGCTATGTCCCAGTTTGCATATTCAGAATACCTGCACAAGAGATAGATGGACCCAGCATTTAAGGGCTACACTTGATCTGGCAGAGGCACCAATTACATGATTGTTCACTTACAAAAAACAAAGTGTGAAACCATAGGAGTGGGTCTCTGTGTATGCAGACAACAGTGCAGAACACTTGGCTCATATATTATTTTTCTCTTATTATGGTGATGGGCCATGCAATGCATGAGACACATACTTCTGTGAACTGAAACAGAATTATGGCAACAGCTCTGTTTTGAACCTACTGCCTGTTTTGATAATTCCACATGAGAAATTCAGAATACCCTTTTCCCTAAAAAATAAAACTTGGTAGAAAGGAACTGAATATTTTTTTAGGCCATCAAGACTAATGCAAATTTAATCCAGTGTTGGACTAATTTGTTTCTCAAATGCAGAGTAATAAAGGTAGGTGCACAATCTTACATGGAACATCTAGTCCGGAGATAAGTTAAACAATGTTCTGATCACCTTTAAATTAAATAAGTATTGTTTTATTGTAATGTTTTCAGTTTAGAAACTGCTCTGAACTTTTTGAACAGTACTTCACGTTGAAGAAATAGTTTCCCACTAGATACAAATCCCCATCTACTCAAGTAATACTGGGACCACTAGATACATGCTTCTGAAGCTGAATTTTTCAAATCATTTCTTCAGAGCTATATTTATCAGTTACTTAGCATGCTACCTTTCCAATGGTTCAGAGTCATTTAAACCCCAGCAATAAAATGTTCACATAAAAAGAAAGCAAACCTTACATGTAATGTTTTGGTGCACATACATGCTAGAATGCCATGTGGGAATTGTAATGTGAGGTCAGGTGAGGAGCAATGCATTGCCTAAACAATTGCGTGATGCACCTGCTCATTGTGCAGAAGGGTTTGTTTGCTTGTTTGCTTGATTATTGTTCAAACATTTATATCCTGATCTCCAGTCAATAGAGTCTGAGAGCACCTTTAATTCCTGCATTCCCAATCTAAATGGATGTGAGAGACAACCATAGCAAATTGAGGCCAGGGGCAGAGAAGTACAATGGTGATGCTTGATTCAGTTGCCCAGATACACAGCAATGTATCAACTGAACTCAGGTTCACACTGCATCTATTGTCCATCTGGGCTGAACTGTTCTCTGTGGGTCTGCTACTCTCCTTCTTCTATTTGCAGTTTCTTTTCTTTTGAGTACCAGTCTAATCTGTCTCTTCTGCCATTTATTCATTTATTTATTTGTGTCTTTGTTTATTATTTTTGTATACCATCCAACTACTACTGTCTCAGGACAGTCTTACAATAAAAACAAGATAAAATAAAGCATAGCATCCAGTAATAAAATCATGCATTTAAATCATACGTTTAAAATCAGGAAGCTACCACAGCATGAGTCACTATTGCTAGTCATCGCTCATCCAGGTAAGGATGCAGTTGATGGATCAGTCTTAGCTGTAGGAAAGCACTCTTTGCCACTCTAGGGACAGCTCCAGGTTGAAGAGCACTCCCAAGCTGCACACCCCGTCCTTTAAGGGGGGGTGCAACCCTGTCCAGAACAGGGCTAACATCACTTACCCGAAAGGCTGAACCGCCTACCAATAGGAGCTCCATCTTGTCTGGAGTGACCCTCAATTTGCTGGCCCTCATCCAGCCCATCACCCTGGCCAGGACAGTTAAGGACAGTCCCTGCCTCACCTGGATTAGATATAGAGAGGTAGAGCTGGGTGTCATCAGCGTACTGGTGACTCCCCAGCCCAAACCTCCAGGTGACCTCTCCCAGTGGGTTCATGTAGATGTTAAAAAGCATGGAGGATAAAATGGAACCCTGTGGAACTCCACGGCAGAGTTGCCATGGCTTAGAGCCACAATCCCCCCTCCTGGAATCGGAATCGCAAAGCAGTGCCTCCAACTCCCAATCGTCCAGCCTATCCAGGAGGATACCATGGTCAATGTATTGACAGCTGCTGAGAGGTCCAGAAAACCAACAGGGACGCTCTCCCCCATCCCTCTCCATGCACAGGTCATTGTACAGGGTGACCAAGGCAGTCTCTGTTCCATAGCCAGGCCTGAAACCAGACTGAATGAGTTCAGATGGTCAGTTTCCTCCAAGAGAGCCAACCACCACCCACTCGAGCACCTTGCACAAGAACAGCATATTAGCCCCTGGCCTATAAATGGTGGCTATCTCTGGGTCCAGGGTTGCCCTTTCAGGATGGGCCTGATCACTGCCTCCTTCAAAGGGGTGGGAACCCAACCTTCCCTCAGAGAAGCATTGATAACCTCCTGGACCCAGGTGCATATCCTGTCTGGCTTTGATGAGCAGCCATGAGAGGCAAGGGTCAAGTAAACAAGTGGTGGGTCAAACTAGTCCCAGCACCTTGTCCACATCCTTAGGCCGCAATAATTGAAATTCATCCAATAAAGGTGGACTAGACAGTGCTCTGGACACTTCCCATGCAGGGACCTCAGCAACTGTGGAATCCAGCTCATGGCAATTCTGAGCAACTTTATCTTTAAGGTGCTGGGCAAAATCACCACAGCGAGCCACTGATGGTGTGATAAAGTCCTTTTTAGGCCCAGAGTGTAGTAGGCCCTGTACTATCCTGAAGAGCTCTGCTGGATGGCACTGTGAGGAAGCAATGGAGGTGGAGAGAATTCCTTGTTTGCTGCCCTCACCACCACAGCATAGGCTTGGTAATGAGCTCTAACACATGTTCGGTCACGGGATTTCCTCCATCTATGCTCTAATCGTCTCGCAGTCTGCTTCATTGCCCACAACTCAGGCATATACCAAGGTTCCATGCAGGCTCTGCCTGGCGGGAGTGGATGCTTCCACAATCAACCTGAGCAGGAACTGGAACGCCTGTTCTATCAACCAGAAATTCCCTCAGAGTCCTCAGGAATCTGTCAAGATCCATAAGACTCCAGGGGTGGACCATTTTAATAAGGTCCGCACCTTCACCAAGGGAAAAATTGGCCCCAAGTTTAAACCTCATGAGGAAGTGATCTGACCATGACAAAGATCAGATCACTGCCATTCTTCAGGGGAAGATGTTCCTGAGAAATCCTTCTGATCGCAGGTGGAAAAAGAGGGGCTGCCACTCAGAAATAATTAGTGGAAGTTTACCAACTGTCCCAGCATTGCAGGAAAACACAGAAACCCCATACTTCAAGCATTCATGCCATTCTATAGAAATCAATCAACCCTATAGAAGAACATTCAAACTATTATTCTATGGATCGTATCATAGGGGTCTGGCTAACTGGACCTGATGTGGTGAATCAAATCTCTGGGAGCTTCTTCCCATAGACTATGTTCCTTCATATACTGTCAGTGACTCTCCAACCATTTGTTAAGATCTTATATATTTTATCTAATTTATCTTTTTTTCTTCAGACCAGTAAATGTTCATTAAATCCTGAATCTAGCAGTTACAAAACATGTCCCCCACATTATGTGTTTGACTAGCCAGCCTTGAGCTAGCAACCTGGTGATTCCAGTTCCATAAGCTAATGCTGCATCCATTCCTAACCTACCACTTAGGAGGCACTGCCCTTATGCAACCTAATGTTTCTGACTGGGAAAATGCTGCACAGACAGAGATTTATAAACATAAATGGACTATACATCAAAAATACACTGAAATACTCAGTGACTTTCTTTCTGCTTTCTTATATACAAGTTCACTCAATTCCAGCTCTCGGGGGATGACATAAACATGGGTCCTCAAACTACGGCCCATGGGATGGATCTGGCCCACCATGGCCGTCCATCCGGTCTGCACTGCTGCTTGCCGCCCACATGGGCGCTTGCTGCGTGGGTAGGGAGGTGGTGGCTTGCTCACTCAGAGATGGTCTCCGAGAGAGCAAGCCGCCACTGCCGCCTGCCTCCCATACGCATGCACTCGCTGCTGCCTCACAGCATGGGTGGGGAGGTGGTGGCTCGCTCGCTCGCTGGGAGATGGTTTTGGACTCTCTGGGAGATCTCCGCATGAGCGAGCCACAGCCATGTGCACCCAATGCCACCTCGCAAGGTGCCCGACGGTATCTCACCAGCCCATCCCCCAGGCACCCTCCACCTCACTGGCCCACGACGGTCACCTCAGCCTTTCAACTGGCCCCCTATTGAAAAAGTTTGAGGATCGCTGACATAAAACATTCCACCTCTCATATGAGAGTCTGAGGAGGCTGCATGCTCCATCGCTATAATAGATGCAAAGCCAAAACTTCCTAGAACAGTGATGGGGAACCTTTTAGAGACCGAATGCCCAAACTGCAACCCAAAACCCACTTATTTGTTGTAAAGTGTCAACACTGCAATAAAACCTGAACACTGAGGTTTTAGTTTAGAAACAACTCACAGCCAGTCCAAGCAATATATATATATATATATATTCTTCTTGGCAACAAACTGACTGGCCATTTGAAAGCTCGGCCGAGTCACAGCTAATGAGTTGTGGCTCGTGATGTCACTGCCTGGCACCGCTACTCCTTTCCAATCATGTGCATGGCCGCTATGTGCACTGTTATCTGATGCTCGGCTGCTGGGGTGATGCTGGGGCAACTTGGCTTGCGTGCGGACAGTGCACACGTGAGGACACGAGAGGACTCTGCGTGCCCACTGTGGCACACGTGCCATAAGTTTGCCACCACTGGCCTAGAATATCTGTTTCATTTAAACATAGCCAAATGCAAAATCCATGCCATATTCCACTGAGGAGAAAAGGGATATTTTGTCCAAGTTATCACTGGTTGGCTATTTTTGTAACATCTGTGATAGCAAACCTGTCCTCTCTTTTTGAAATACTATTGTCAAATAGATATGAAGGCTTGTTAATACTAGTGATTAGTAAAGCAAATTGCAATAATAGCTACTGATAATCCACACAATGCTTGCACAGCACTGCGAAACAGCATCATATGATGCTAGCAAAATGGTGCACATCTAATGCCATGGAATATTTTGGTTTTTTATTAATTCTGGACATTTTGCCTTGTCCTTCAAACAGCTTTCCAGATACCTTACAAAGAATAATAATTTAAAATCCCTCCCTATCAAAAATCATCCCAGCATTTAAAGCAAACATGTATATATTAAAAAGCAGTGAAATTTATAACAGGAGCAAAAAACCCGCAGAGATAAAACCTTTTAAGTTATACAAAGCAACATAAAATCACCAGCAGAGATAAAACATATGATTGATTAAAAGTAGTGCTGTGTTGAAAATTTCTGCCACGTTTTTCAACCCATCTCATTCAATTTGATAGAAGAAGAATTGCTTTCAACAAATAACTTCAAAAGAGAAAAAGGATTGGAGACATTCTAATGGGTTAGGTTTGGCTTCCTTATAGATGAGGCAGCCAAGGGGTTTGTGGAAGTGCCCTACCCTTCTGTAGCCTACAGCCTCCTTGGCTTCCCACACCTCCAATTAGAGCCTAGAAGAAGTAATTGGGTCATTTTCAAATTGGGAAGTGCAGGTAGCATGGGCAGCAGCGCAATGGAGTGATACACACTGTATTACCTGCCACCTCATACTGATTAGCTCAGCTCAAAAAGAAGACTAAAACAAAGTGGGCTAATTCATAGAATGCCCTGAGAATTAGAAAAAATAAAAGCCTCTTTCATGGCAAAGAAAACTCCAGAAATCATAAATTCGGCATTGCATCCTCTCCAGCTTTTCCTTGGAAGTGGACACAATCCTGTCCTACCCCCATCACCTTTGTTACAGGGCCTTCATGGAAACAGCAGCAAGATAAGAAATTGTGCTGAAGAGATGATGTGCCTACCAGGAACTAGGATGGGGTGAGCAGGGGCCTGGCCTTGGACAGCTGATTCAAGGGCATTCCAACATCATGATTAATGTTGTGTTAGAGAGGGAGAGGGAGATTTTATTTTACACTACCCAGCACAATTTTATTTGTGCTTACACCAACACCAAACATGGAACTGCCGGTGTGAATGGAGCTGCTTCATTGTATATGCCTTCCTCTCCCCCACATATTCCTTAGCCAATGATTGTAAATTATGCAGCTGTCAAAATATTTGAGCCTTGATCTTGCAATGCCTGTCTGAAAGAAAGTGGACTCTGGAAGCCACTTTCCCACATGGGAACTCTGGTGCAGAGAAGCAGAGAGGTTGGCAGGCTAGGCTATGCCTAACCCAAGCTGCACATATTTGGGGATGGGTCCTTGCAGACTTCAGTCCCTTTTGGAGAAGCAGAGTTCCTTCCGATGCACTCCTCCCTTAAGATAAGCTTAACATTTCAGGAGAATAGATCCTTTCTCATTCCAGAATAACACATCATTTTAATAAGATGCAAGGCCTGCAAGTTGTTTGGACTTTATGCCATAGAATTCCTACCAAAAGATAAAGCATGGGAAAAACAGTTTGTGTTATGTCGACTGTCTCTTCACAATACAATCATCTTTGGTGCTATGTCCCATGCATTCCGCAATTGGAAGGCATTAGGAATCCAACTCAATAAGGACTCTAGTTAGAAGCCTTTCGCTTTGATCTGCTGGGAAAGGAAAAGGGGAGAGATGTGCTTACAAGAACCATCGCAAGAACCATTCTCTGGCTTTGGAGTTCACCACCGAGAATGTGCATGAAAGATCCCTGCAGTTCTTGGGCAAGAATTTCAACATCAGGACTCAATCGCCTTGACATCTTCAAAGATACAAAGATTTGAACATGATCGGGCTAAATCATATGCAGGTGAAAGAAAGGCCTTTGAAGTGAAACCCATCCAATCACACTGGATATTCTATACTTTGTGTAGGATACAAACAGGGCTTTTTTTGTCATAATTCTATGTCATAATTTGTCATAATTTGTCATAATTTGTCATAATTCTAACGGTGTTCCGGCACCTTTTTTTCCAAAGGATTTTACGAAGTGATTTTGAATCGCCTGTCGGCATCGCAGGTCAGCAGCAAACATCATAGTGCCTGCTGGCTGCTTTTGTGCTGATAGGGCGCTGCTCGGCTTGGGACGCTGCTCGGCTTGGGATTGGTGTGTGTGGCCACGCTCTGAGTGCTTACTGCTGGCAGTGATGTGAGTTCTGGCACCTTTTTTTTTTTACAAAAAAAGCACTGGATACAGGTATGAATAAAGATTGTAGAGAAGTGTGTAATGAAGAATATAGCATATGGTATCCACACACCCACACACACATAATATTAATTATGATTTTAGAATCAGGACCCCAGGGTCCATTTGCCCCATGTTTCCTGAAGATGTTAACTAATGAAGCACAGAAATGAATGAAGTTTCAGTAAATGGAACTTGAAACAAACAAGGTTCTCATGCAAGGGAAATTGTTCAAGGTTCTCAAGACAAAACCCTGTTGCACCATTGCTTGCTTCTTCCACAAACTCTGATCTTAAAGATACATCAACCATAAAACCAATCTTGGAAAGCTTCCACTGTTAACACCTTGTCACTTCCATTTAGCAAGGAAAGATATCCATTTTTATGCTATTCAACTGAACTGTGTTGGCTCCACGCTTAGCCAGCGCCCTTTCTTGTTGCGGCTACCTGGATTGCAACCTTGCCTCAACTAAGGTCTGGGAGCAAGCAGAGTGGGGAGGAAATGATGCAACATGCAGAGACAATTGCTAGGATGCTGTAATTGCAGCTGTTTGGGAACGTTCACATAAGTGCTTGCAACTTTCAATATAGATGTGTCAGAAACTGCCACACTTCTAATAAACAAGTGCAATGTGTTTAACAAATAATGGGAAGTCAACATCCTGTGCTTGTTTTGACTTTTGTGTCTATGGAAATAGAGCTCCACATTTTCCCCATTCACGTATTAAGGAATGCACAGTTGTGCAAGATGATGATGGTGGTCTTAGTAAATGTGGCTTAATTCCATGCAACATCTATGCATGGCAGGTAGCATGCCCCCCCTTTAAAGGCACAGAATTAGGAAGTCACAAGATAATCGTTTGAATGTATTTGTGGGTGGGGCAGGCACTCCCCCATGACCTGGTGTATAGACGGTTCAGTTATCAGAGGCAGAGGTGAGTCTGACCCACAAAATCCTTTTAAAGATGGTGAGATTCATATTTATTTATTTATTTGTTTATCTATTTATTTAAAACTTTTGTCCCCCATCCTATACATAGAAGTCTCAGAACGGCCCAACAACAAAGATATAGCATAACATCTATGATAAGAGCCCAACTAAATAAAAAATTAAGACTTAAACTATTGCTAAAATAAAAAGGGGTTATTTCATAGACAAGTTGAGCGGGAAAAGACCAAAAGAGCACCTCCTCTCCTGTGCCAGCCCCTGAGCATTGAAACCATGCAATCTATATTTCCATGGACTAAACGACTGCTTGAGGAGCTGGATTGCAATCATTCTAGATGACTCCCTAAGTCAAGCAAGATACGGACTGCAAAGGAAAGGACAACTGTGTCTCCACAAATGCAGATCCAGGTCTTTTACCAGGTTATCATACTCTCCACCAGCCCAGATCCCAAGCCATTGCAATGGCTTCATGGTATGTTGAAATCAAGGTGTACATTGACGCATTCGCACAAGATCAGTGTGTGTTTCCACTTAGCATGCAGCCCATTCCTGTTTTAGGGCCAATGAACAAAATATTACAAGCCCGGCAGCCAACAGCGTATGCATTCTACTAATGTAAACAGCTTTTCAAATCACACCCTGGCTGAGAATCCCTGGCAAAACTAATTGTGTGAGGGTCACTAACGAATCCTAAATGCAACCCGCAGCCCACAATCTATGATGGAAGAAACATGGCAGAAATGAGCCTGATATGCATTCACAATGCTTGTGTGTCCTGAAGCCATCCCTCTGTGGGTTTCCCCTTTTAGCTGGAAATTGGCTTACAGCCTGCAGGATAAATAGTTTATGTCCTCTCCAGAACTCTCAGAGTAATTAATCAGAAAGTTAGCATAGTGTGGCTCTGCATGGAACTGTTATCCTTTTGAAAAGACAATCATTTTTATTTGCTTGGCATTTTGTGAAGTAAATTGACAGAGGAGTTGGGTGGGGGAAAACACCCTTTATGATTTCAGTTTTTATTACTGAGAGACTTCCAGGAAATCCACAGTAATAAAACACATTCTACTTTACTTTATGGCATTGTAATTCCTTTTTTTCATGGCAGCAATGAAATAAATAAAACATACCACATCCCCATAACACAAATCATCATGTCCGATTTTTATAGCCTCCTTTTTGTAAGAAGTAGTGTAGTTGCACAAATAGACAGTGTACCCCTTACTGGGAACAAAGAAACAGGGCAAGCCTCATGCCTTGATGTCTCTCGTGTCCCACCTGCATGATTCTCAAAGGTTCTGTGTTACAAACAGAAATCTGAGCTAAGTGGAGACTTGCCCCAAGCTCCAGACTTCATACAAGGCTACTGCTCCTCCATCCTTCATTTGCCGCCATGCCATGATATGCTTGAGGAAAGGGCACGACTCAGTGGTAGAACACTACTTCGCATTCGGAAGGTCCCACATTTGATCTTCTGCAGCTCCAGGCAGAGCTGGAAAAATTCTGCCTGCAAATATGAAGAGCCGTTGCCGGGCAGGGTTGACAATACTGAGCTAGATGGAGCAACAGTCAACTCGTATGTCATGTTCTCACTTGCTCCTCCCAGCCTCTGACCTCCCGTGTTTGCAAAAGCACAAGCACAATCCATTACTTCAGACGGGGCTGTGAAAGCTCTGGCATATGACCTGAATGTGGCCATCTTCACCCCACCAAAATTTAACTTCCTGGAAGCATCCATTGATTGCAGTGGTGAGTTTTTAAGTATCGTTTTCTCTCACACACAGTAGTTAGACAAGACAAGAATCTGCTGCTGCTGGGAGGAACGTTTTCTCTTTCCCAAGACTCTTTAAGAGGATCAGATGGTCCTCTCATTCTAGTGGCATATTGTAAATTTTACTTGTCATTCCTCTCATATTATTTTGTTTTTCTTTCTGAAAAATTATATCTAACTTATATTTAGTATATCTCTACATTTACCATTTTCCTTCAACCAATCTTTAGTCCAATGATCTAAAAGAAGTATATTATACCAAGTCACTTTACCCTGTCCCAGTAGTGCTTCTATCATTCCTTTACTCTTCATTTTCCCTAACCAATTTTTCAGCCTAATAACATATCGCGAAATAGATTTAAAAAGCAAAATTAGTACTGAAGAATGGAATAATACATGGAATAAGAGAATTTTAAAAATTTCTGTCAATAGGAATTAAAGAGAATTAGTATAAGGAAAGGGGTGTGAACCATCACAGAGTCAATGCACTTCTGGAAGGGAAGTGGGAGTGAGGCAACCTAAAAGAATAAATAAATGATCTTACATTAAGTGACATGATTTGTTGGTCCTGGTGCAGGTAGCACTGTTATTATTGCATAATAATATGCAATATTAGTATTGTTGTATTAATATATTAGTATTATTAGTAGTATATTAGTATAGATGGTTATTAGTATTGCTTAATTATATTTATTACAATTATATTAATTATATCGTTTATCTATGTTCAATTAACAAAATTTAAAAATTAAATTTAAAAAAGGAGGAACTTTTTCCAAGCCTGAGCATCGCCTGGGGGTGGAGCCCAGGAAAGAAGGCTGTTGTGGAGAGAGAGAAGGGAGAGAGCAACAGCAGCACCCCACCACCACTGCCACCAGTACTACATTCCGTTTATTTCCTGGCCTTTTCCTCTTGTTAGGAAACCAAGGTGGCCTACCCAGTCCTCCTTCACTCCATTTTATCCTCAGAACAATAACACTGAGAGGTGGGCTAGGCTGAGAGTCCATGAGTAGCCAAGGCCATCCAGGCAGTCAAGCGGGGACTAGCACTCAGTTCACCCAACTCTCTAACCACCACGCCATGCCACCTTGGAGTAGTGGGAGGGGACCGAATCCTGTGGGGTCAGGTAGAACAACTAAAGAAAACTCCAGTACAATCACACTATGGTGGGACTCACAATGTTAGAAAGTCTCTTGCAATGATATGGACAAATGATGGATAACTTCCTCCCCAGATATACTGGCATAGAAGTGTGGACACTTGCGAGTAGACCCCGGTGTCTGCCCTTGTAAGCAGCAGGCTGGCTGGCTGCAGAAATCTGGGTGTACAGCCATACAAGACAAAATACTCCGTCCACCCCCTGTTTCTAGGGCTCTTTCTTGCTTGCAGATCATGGAATGCAGCATCCAGTCAGACTGATTTCTTCCTAGTTGGTTGTTCTTTTCACTTCAAAAAGCACTGACTTCAGACCAGATACATGCAAAGCACAATCCCAGCCTGACATGACAGTGTGGTTCCTTTCCATGAGGACTGCCAACTGGCCAAGAACAGCCAGGCATCACAAGGACAAAAGCAGGAAGCGAAGCAAAGCACCATGCAGGGGTAACCAGAAAAAGAGGGAAGAGTAGGTGGGAAAGTGCAAATAAGACAGGAAAGCCACGCTGGCTTTCTGGCCTGGGGTCCCCGCCGTACTTGACAGAAACAGGGTACTGGGGGGCAAGCACCTCCTATTCTCCTCTCCCTCCAGTCATCCCACAGGTATCTCAGGGGACAATGCAGGATGGCAGAGGTTTCTCCCATCCCTACAGCACTTGTGGGAACAAGGCAAGAGGGGGGGTCCCTCTGCCCTCACTGTGGCTTGCAGGTTGAGCCCAGTGCTATGGGCACTGCTGCCCGTCTCAGGAGGGCTGGCTGAGCCCCCCCCCCCCCGCCCCGCCTGAGCCATCCCACTGCACTGCAGCCAGTTGGGGGCAGAACCAGATGGTGCAGGGGAGGGGCCATGCTCTGCTCCATCTCTCTCCCCACAGCACAGCTGCCACCAGCCTTTTCAGAGTCAACCAATCAGAAGGAGGCATTCCCTTGGCACTACAGCCAATCAGCAGTGGTAGCAACAGCAGGGGGGGGGGCAAGCAGAGTGCTATTCACCCCATACTATCGTGGCCCCCCAGGCTTTTTAGCAGATGACTGCAGCAGCAAGACGGGGCAGTCCTAGGCAGCTGCGATGCTTGGGGGTGGCTGTCGAAGGCATCCCCTCCTCCCCAGAGTTGCTGCGAGACATTCTGAGCTCACTGCTGTTTGTCTTGGCATTTTTAAAAAACTTTTAGTTTCTGAGACTGCAAAGGGGCTATTTTTGTGCTCCCTATTTTTGGAAGTCTTGAGCCTAGCAGTAGCTTGGAGGGACTGCCTCTCATGCTCCCCTTTTCAAATAGTCCAGTGCGTGCGTGCGTGCGTGTGTGAGAGAGAGAGACAGAGAGACACACACACAGAGAGAGATCCATGTGTAAATGAGGGAGGATGCATTCATTCAAGAGGATTCCTGAGCTAGTACTGGCAAGTGGGTCCCTGCTGGCCAAATCCAGCAGGCACCCACCCTTGGGCAGTGCCTAGCCCAGGATGAAGATGAGTATTTCCCTCTTTCCAAGCAACTGTCAGATCTGACAGGTCAGTTCCTTGCAAAGCCTAGGCAGGAGATCGTGGTTTGCAAAAATGGACTCTCCCACTCCTTTTTCAGTGTGATCTAGTATTTCTGAGGGAGATCAAATGACCCTATTGGTCCCCCAGCTTGGCAAATGTTCCCTACACATACACACTGCTAGCATGAGGTGAACTTGAATTCCCAGTGACAGGAGGAGGGGAGGAAGGACTTCATTTTAAATACCACAGGTATCTCAAGGGCACCTACCCCTGCACTTCAAATCTACCCAATTTTTGCATCTCCCAGCACCTCACAGCCAATCCAAAATGGATGGGACCCTTTGGACACAGACACACAGACACAGACACACACACACACACACACACACACAACCAAGAGAATTTGTATGGGGGGCACAGTTGAGTAGGTGGCACCCAAAAACATATTTTCTGGAAGAATTACTGGGTTTTTAGGGTGGCTGTTCTGCCCCGCAGTTATGCACATAAACACTCCTGAAAAACCCCAAGGATAGTGTTGCCAAGGCTGCTTCCCAGTCCCCTTTTTCCCAGCACTTGCAAAGTAGGTTTAGCAAAGCACTACAGTGTTCATTTTTGCCATGTATACTTGCTGGGGGCCTAGACAGGATGGAGGAAAAGGGCTCAGGGAGAGAGGGAAAGGCCAGTGTCCCCAGGACACCTGCAGGCTGCAGGAGGTCTTGGGGGGAGGGGGGAGCTTCAGGACCCCCCCCCTTGCCTGATCCGCTGCCCGGCACTCCAGGGCCCTAGGCTAAACAGCCATTGCAGTGCCTTTAAACCATCCAGTGTTGTGCAAACCTGTCCCAAGATGTTGGATAGAAAGACGAGAGGTAAAAATAACAACTCCTTCTCAAGAAAGGAGAGGCCACAGGGCTGCTGTTTTTGTTTCCATTGTTCACTTCCTTTCATTGATCCAAACCTTTAGCAAAGAAATTAAACCCAAACTTTCAGGCTCATCCTCCTTAGAACTCAAGAAAGCAAATCCACTTCATAAGTGAACTCTTTCTCTCTAGGTTATTACTATTTGCATTTGAATAAAAAGCCATTCAAAATCAAATAAATGCTTCAAGGTCGAAAGTCTTTTAATGGGAACGAAAGCCTACAAGGGAAATTTAAGCAATTATTCTAAACCAAAGCAGCCATCAGTTCAAACATATCATCACTTCTAAATTATTACTGATAAATTCCCATGTTGTATAGCAATCGAAGCTATGATAACAATTTAAAAATATGACATTTCTGGTCCAGGTTTACTGAGGGCAACCCATTAATATATTTACAGACCAGTTCTGCCTTTGTAAATTAGAATGTAGGAGCTTTATGTAATAGAATAAAATGAAGATAGGGCAGTAATCGACAAGAAGCAATAACCAGACTAAATTATTAGGAATTAGCCATTGTGTCCCCTTAATAATTTCCCCTCCCTTGAACCTGGAGTTTGCATGCATCCCGTGACCACCGCCATGACCTCTGCAGCACCTTGCCCCGTGCATTTTGCCTAGATGGCTGTTTTGGCCACCTAGATAAAGTGACAGGGAGGGGCACATACAAATAAGCTCTCAGCCTCCACCCTTCCCTGACCCCCATGTGCCCCCTTTCCCCCTCTCCAAGGCACATTTGAGTTTTGGGAGAGGCAGCCAACACGATACTAGCTGTGAGCTGTCAGGGCTCAGTCACTGGAGTCCCAGCACAAGTCTCTGGACCTCAGCATGGGGGTGCCAAATAATTGTATGTCCCTGCCCCCCATTGATGCTGGGAAGCCATAGGATTGTGTGCTAATAGCCCTCGATTCACTATTGATGCTGGACTCCTGAATTGGTTACCTATATGAAAATCACTCCTAACAGACTAACAAATGCCACTGGGCTGCAGTGTTCCAGAGAGACTCTTCCTTTCTTTTCATTAGGAAGTGCTATCACTATCAGTATCACTTCCGTTCATTGAAGAAGGAACAGATAAAATTGTTAGAAAATGCAGAAACAAAAGGATAAATGAGCCAGATAATGGGATACGGAGAAGTCATCTCTTGCTTATCTGATGTTACTTGAGACTTATTTATGCAATAGGCCCTTCACCCATGACTTGTGATGCACAACAGGATTATGACGGAGGGTCATGGCACCAGCAAGGGTACAGCCGCCATCAGTTTGTTCGTTGTTGCTGCTTTGTTTTAAGAAAAGGAAAAAGAACAATGGAAGAATGGGGAAACCAAAGAGTGGAAGAGATCATAGTTCAGTGTGCAGAGCATGAAACAGCAGCCACAGTGAAAAGGATCAGATGGCAGGTGATGTCACAGTCTCTGTCTGGTACCCTCAAGGGTCCCTGCTGGTCCAAACAGACACTAGGCTGGATAGCTAAATGGTCTGATAAAAATAAATGCAACCAATTCAGGGAGGAGTGGAATCATCTTGTAGAATGGGGATGAGTGTGATTTCTGGTCTACGAAGATGAATAGTGCCTTTCAGAATCTGGATTCAGTGGTTGATTCACACAGAATATACTAATATCCCCTCCTATCCACCCACAACCACAAAAGGTTTTGCAGAGTGTGACCTAGTCATCAATTCATATGAAGACTGTAGCAAAGAAATTCAAAGAAGAGTGAGACCTATAGAATGCGCTCCCCAGAGAGGTCCGCCTGGCGGCGTCGTTATTTGTTTTTCGGCACCAGGCCAAGACCTTTTTATTTAAACATTATTTTAATTGTTAACTTATGAATTGTATTTATGGGATTTTTAGGTATATGCCGAGATGCTTCCGGTTTTTTAACTCTAATTGTACAAATTGTTTATTTATGTTTATTTATTATTGTTGTAAGCCGCCCCGAGGCTTTTTATGAATGGGGCGGCATAAAAATGGTTTAAATAAATAAATAAATAGAAGGGCAGCAATGAAGGAATCAGAAAAGATCTTTAAATGCAAGAATATTTCACTGCAGACCAAGACTAAGATGATCAATAGTATCAAATTCCCAATCACTATGCCTGAGTATGAAAGCAGACAGTGAAGAAATCGGACAAGAAAACAACTGATGCATCTGAAACATGGTGCTGGAGGCATGGAGAGCTTTGCAAATACCCTGAACTGGCAGAGAGATGAACAAGTGGGTACTAGATCAAAACAAACTAGAACTGACAAAAGATATTTCCAGTCTCTTTCAAATTTGTGGACTTGAATGTATTGGTATACTTGTTATAAATCCCTTGGCAACTTTACTTTACTTTACTTTACACACATACACACATTTCTTCTCTCTGTATTCTATTTAAGTTAGGGAAATAATAAAAATAATACTAAAGAAAAAAACAAGTTAGAAATGGAAGCTAAAAGGACAAAACAGAAGTTGTCAAATTTTCTGCACATCCTGAGAGGACAAGATTCACTGGAGAAGACAGTGATGCTAGGCAAAGGCAAAGTCAGAAGGAGAAGAAGACCAAATATGAGATGGGTTGATGCCATGAAAGAAGCCGCAGCCTTGAATTTACAGGCGCTGAGCAGGGCTGTTTGGGATTGGCCATTCTGGAGGGCATCCCTCCATAGGATCACCATTAGTCAGAGATGACTCAATGGCACAAAACAAAATAACAACATCCATACAAGCAAGGAATCCCAGGTTGTTCCAGGGATCAGCCACCCTTGGTTTATCCCTGAACAATTAGAGTTCTTGTGTTTCTCTAGGGATTATATACACACCAAATTAAGATAATAATGCCACAAATGTTTGGCATAAAAGAGAGACAAAACAAGACTCCTGGATTACTTGCCATATGCTTCTCTTCTTTTCCTTCATATATGTTTAGACTTTGGGCATATAATTAAAGAGGACATGGAAGCTATTCCTGTGTCTGTTGCCCTCAGGTCATTCACTGTGGAGATGCCTTTGCTACCATGGCTCCTACTCTCCTGTAGCAGAGCAAATCCCCTGCCTTGGGTGCAAATCAGGAAGAATGGCAGATCCCACGGGAATGCAGCCAGGACTTCCAGTGCCATTGTCCCCCTGGCTCCCAAGAAGAGGCAGGTGCCACTTCCCGAGAGGCCTGCTGACCACTGCTGCCTTGCAGCCATTGCGGCTCTGCAGAGCAGCCCCACCAACACCAACACCACCCCACGCCTCCCCCTGCAGATCTGTACTGGCTGCTCGCCTGCTGCTGAAAAGGCTGCAGTGAGAGAGCACTTGGTGCCACCCCCCACAGAGCCCGCACAGTTTCCAGCCCAAGTGCTTCACTCTGAAGGGCCATGAAGATCACCTGTGAACCTGCAGTGGCATCTCCATGTCCACCTGGAGGACAATGTCTCACTCTGAGAAAGAATACTTCGGGGAGAGGTACTGAGGGGAAGGCAAATCACCCACTGAAATGCTTCCCTGAGAGAACAGTAGATGCCCTGGAGACTAGGCATTTAATTTTCTGCATGGATATCACTTTTTTGTATGGAGAAATGTTGAATTATCCAAACCTGCTAAGTTGCCACCTGCAGCTTGAAGTGGTTAAGGGTGCAATCCTGTGTATATATATCCAGAAAAAGTCCTAGAACTCCCAGCATGCTCCAGCCAGTCCAGTTATGACTTTTTCTGTATAAACATACATAGGACTGCAGCCATTCCAACTCTGCTAGGCCTAATTCGCACTGGATGTAGTACCATAACCACAGAACTGTCACTATCATTGAGCTGTGTAAGTCAATTTGCCCCAAGCAAAAATGGGAACAAAGTATGCCAATTGTTCTGGGTTCAATCCAGGATTTTCCTCCCCTGAGGAAAGGCTCTGTACCGAAGCAAACCTGAGCGGAAAGGCTCTGCATACAAGAGCTCCTTTCATGCCATTTTTGGGGATTCCTGCATCCGCATCTCACCACAACTCACCCATTGAGCAGGGTTTCCAGACTCTGCTCTGTATTTTTCAGAGGCTGGGAAGCTGCTTCAGGATTGACTGGGTAGGTAAGGGCATTTCTGACAGAACAGTTGATCCAGCTTAAATCTGGACTCAACCTGCCATTTTTACCACCACAGATGTTAACTGCACCGGCTGTTTGTTTTCAGCTATTCTTATCATTTAAATAGAAATGAATAGTTCAAAATTACCTTCATCTTGCTCATCTAACATATTTTTCATCAGCTAAGTGGGTACTGAAGCTAGCTGACAACCCCATTTAAAAGCAGAATACAAGTTTTTTTTAAAAGGGAATAAGAAATAATCCCCACATGAAATATATTTCAATATTAAAATTAACCCAGATTATAAAACTATGATTTCCAGAAGTTTACAACTCCAGCTATCACATTAAATTGATTCTTCATGTGTACTTTAGATTCCATAGTTACTTCAGTCAATCCCAGAGTTCATTGTTTCTGAGCATGCTCATTAGGATCTTAAGTTGTAACTATGGGTAAGTTGTGGGGGATGTCTTCTTTTTTCTTTTATGTGAGACGACATTTAAACCCCCAACCTATCTTGGAGGCAAGAGAAGACCCTGGAGCAAGCCTTTCCTATTATAGCGCAAGTTGACTACCTTTTTCTGTAAGCACTTCATCCGATTATGCATTCAGTTAGCAAACAGTGAACCAGTTAGTTTGAAAGGTAACACAGAGATCCCGCAGCAATGGAATTAATTAAAGTACTGTGCAGTGAGAAGCAAGTAACAATAGAATCAAAGGTCTGAAAAGCAAAACCCCTGTAGGAAAAAAGAAAAAGAGAAACAATCCAGCATTGTCAGAAAATTATTTGAAACTTTTTCAAGTTGATCACAAGCTTTGGTGCTGAGATTCTATTTGCTGGATCCAATTCTCTTCCGATAAAAGTCAGCATCATTTGCCTTTGTTCATTGGCCGTTTCCAAGAGCTGAGCAGAGCTATCAAGTGCAGGCCATTGTGGAGATCCTGCATTTGCCGGGTGGGTAGCTGTATGTCAGAGACAACTTAAGAGCACAAACTACAAAACAAAAAAGACCTATGGCTTCCTGACATTATCTGGACACCACAGGATTCTTCAGAGTGTCAGCTCGTAGATCCCACAATCTCAGAGCTGACACTTTGCAGGCCAGGCCCTCCATTACAACCCCTTACAGCTAGCATGGAAAGAATCGCTCTGGCTGCCCACCCAACCCCCGGGTTAGCACTGGGTCTCAGAGCGGAAAAGGGGCAGGGCAGAGCAGATGGGAGGGGAGGGAGGGAGGGAGGGAAGGAAGGAAGCCAGAGCTGCAGATTTACACCGATTCCCCATGGTATCAGGGCTTCCTTCCTTCAGTCTCCCTGATGCTGGATCTGGACAGCTAATAATGGTGTCTAGATAAACTGCAGGGTGGGAGGCACAGCAAAGATCATTGCCACTGAGATCTTTCCTGCCGAGTGTTCATGAGCCTCCATATTCCATGGGGCTGATAGGATTCTGCCTTTATTAGCATACCAATCCACTGATGTATTTGTTTGTTTTCATTTAAGTGTATGCTGCTTTTCCACAGTAAAATTATGCCATTGCAAAGCAACACCATAAAATGCACACAAGAAAATGCACCATTTTGGAATAATTACCTAGTGACTAAAAAATATGAGTAATTTAAATAATCATACATGTAGGACAATGAAAGCGTATTACTAGAATACACTGAAATTAAACAATCTGATTTTTTCATTTCTACAAAAGCCAGACAGAGAAAAATAAAATAAATCATGAACAGATAAATGCATTCAAACAACACCAAAGAAAAGTAATAGCAGAAGTTGTAGCTTACAGAAATGGAATCCATCAGAGACACATTCCCCCAGCTCAGATGGAAATGCACCACAGAAGCAGGGACCAAGTCCTCCAGGACTCATTGTTAGAATGTACCTACAGCACCTTTAGCAGGAGCATACAGCTTTGTAGCCAACATCAGTCAGGTCCCACCCTCTAGGACAAGGTAGAATCAGCCAGAGGAGCAGGGACCAGACCTTGCAGCTAGATGGCCTCTTGATACTCTCTTATCACAATTATATCCTCACTTTCTTCCATAATGCAGTAGGGAACTTGTGGCCTCCAGATGCGGTGGAACCCAGTTCAAATGAGCATCAGCCAGCATGGCCAAGGGTCGGGCCTGTTGTGCCCCACCATCATCTGGAGTGCCACAGGGTCACCAACCCCTTCCATAATGGAAGAAAGTCAGGATATAATCCCAATAAGAAGCCATGTAATCTGAAGGCAGCTTACAGGGGTTCCTTCTCAGCCAGGCATTGACATATGGCAAGCCCCAACGTTGTTCTGTAAAGTGCCTTCAGGCCTTTGGGCCAAAATAAGAAAGTCACTCCCCTTTCAGGAAGTCATCCACTTGTAGGTAAGTCAAGTCAGTGTTCTAATCAGCTTGCAAAATGGCAGGTATTCAAAAGCTTAATGAACACGATACTGGCAGCAGGCCTGTAATTTCGGTTGGCTTCAACACAAATGGTTAAGTTGCCCAGATCTTTGAATAACATTGAAAACAAGGGCAGACTGATGGCCAGAGTTAGCCCACCAATTCCAAAGATCTGCTGTGATATCAAAGAATGATTGATTTGTGGAGTCTGTTGTGTGCTAGAAATAAAAGTTCACCTTGGATCTAGGAACAAGAGGGTACTCCTCTGTCGGAAAAGCCTGCTTTTTCAGATATTGCTTCAAACCCACCAGCTAGGCCTTTGATAGAGGCCTGATTTCCCTAAGAATGTTACTTTTGTTAAATCCAGTGCCATCTTGTTCACAGACAACAGTCTCCAACATTCATCCTCGTTTAAAGGGTGCTGATTCTCCTCAACACAGGTTATTACCTAAGCACAAAGCATGTTTACTATCTATTCGTGAGAATATAGCATGAAATTGAAATCACACAGAACTATATGCACAAATAGGATTGCTCAAGTTTAACAACAATGGGAAGCACCGCTGAAGTAGGTTTTCCTTTGCTTGCACATTTGTTCATGTATGTTTTAATTTAGACCAGGTGCAGGCAATGCATTGTCTGCAGGATATATGAACCCTGTCCATTTTGCACCACCAAATTCTTGCTGCACCATCAGATTTCTGCCAAGTCTCAGCATACCTTGTTGTCATGCCAAATCATATTCCCTGAGCTCCTGCATTCCCCACACACCTGGTTTTAAAGGGAAAATGCAACTTGGATTGCTGTTGCTAACAAATCGTCACTACAATTCATCAGTGACAAGTTTGGCAGCAGGTGCATGTGGCCCCAGGTGGGTTCTCAGGTGTGAAAATTGGACCCTGAATACTCCGAACACCATTGAAACTATTGTTATGAATCTTTAACACTGGATCCAGAAATATTTTTCCAGGTCAAATTGGAGCTGCTCTTTGTTATTCCCTTCAACATTTGGTTTGGCACCCTTTGGGTCCTCTGGACCTCCTCATTCTGGATCCTGAAGCTTCTGTTTCACAAGCTGGTCTACCCAGGAATGGAGGACTGAGACACCTGTCTAACAATAGGGATTTCAGCTTGGTGTGCTTTGGGTTCCTTACTCTAGCTCATCCATAAATATTTTAGTTCAACACTGCAAATTGTCTTCAAATACATAAACAAAAACTTGGTTCCATCTCGGTATTGATAACCCATGAATTACTCTTTATCTCAGATTCCATTAACTTAACTTTATCCTGGAAACTAGTGAATACATTCAGAATCTCAGGTCTGAACTTTAGAATACCAAACAAACTGTCCGAAGAGTTTTACAAAGCATTGATTTTTTGTTCCATAGTGCAGAATAGCTTCCAAATATCAGTACAACATACTGCACCTTGTTAACATACCAGGTAAATAAGACTAGACCAGCTGCTAGAAAGTAAACAACACTGGCTTACAAATGCTTTTAGCAAATTGCCATGAAAAGTGAACACATTCAGGCTGACCTTCACACCATGGGTGGTCATTTATGGTCTTCATACCTATTCTAGAAGAATTAGTTGCTCTTTCTTTCTCTCTCAGTCTTTCTTAATGCTTCTCTCAGGTTAGTGCTTTTTTGGCATTCAGCTCACCATAATTACCTGATTCACCAAGAGACCAACAATTTCACTGACTAAGACAGAAGCAATTTCACACTAATGAGTCCCAACAAGCAAAGAAGGAAATGCCCACATGTCCCCATGATTATCAGTCCTTGCCAGTGCAATTTTAGAGTCCTCCAGGCAAACATCTATTAGCATTGCTGTGACATTTGGCTGCCATGCCCCTGTCTTACAAAATAGATGCAAGGCTATCTTTCCCCTATAAAATCCATCCCATGCCTGGCATATGTTACATTATTTTTAAAAAATCAGCATGTCAAGAGCTATTACTGAGAAATCAGTATGGCAATGTTAAAACATACTTCTTTGAACAGCAGATACAGCTAACATGATTGATTGATTGATTGATTGACTGAAAATGTTTTTATATCACCCTGCATTTTGCAATACCAGAGCAGTATACAAAAAGTAACAAAGACTTAATGTGATGTACAGTAAAAACAATAAAATAATTCAAAATAGTACGGATGGTTTTGGCTATGTGTATACACATATATGTTCATGTACATATCTTCATGCATGTCTATGTCCTAGATAAAGAAATAAATAAAAATTACATCACAAGGTGGGGCAAGGGAATAATATCCACTGAACTGTGCATTTTTAATACAATTATTTATTTATTTATTTATTTATTTATTTATTTAAAACATTTCTATGCTGCCCCCATTGCAATAAAGCCTCGGGGCGGCTCACAACATCCAAAATAAACATAAAAATTAGCCTTTGTGTTGGAGTGCTTTGTTAAAAAATAGGCATGCATATAGAGCCCAGATGATTAAATGTTCTGCTATTAGAGATTTTGTTCCATTCAAATTCATGCTGGGCCCTTATCAGCAGCCTAGGGAGAATAGTGAAAACACTGTTGACCCTCTATCCTCCAAAAGGGACTCTTCTGTTAAATTTATTTATTTTATTTAAAACATTTGTATGCTGTCCCTTACACATGGCATCTCATAAATGGTCCTGAAAGCCCTTTGAAGACTTAGGGTGGACCTCATATCCCCCTGTAAGCACCTCAAAGGTTGTCACAAAGAGGAAGGGCAAGATCTCTCCTTGCTGATACCAGAGTGTAGGACACAGAATAATCGTCAAGTTGTGGCAGCCCAGATTCAGCCTAAACATCAGGAAAAGCTTCCTCACTGTCACAGCAATATGACAGTGGAACCAGCTGCCTAGAGAGGTGGTGGGCCCTCCCACACTGGAGACATTCAAAAAGAAGCTGGACAGCCATCTGAGTGCTGTAACTGTGAGAAACCACTTGCAAATTCAGTGTATGCCTATTCCTAGCACGTGGCCTGACCATGATCTCCATCCATCACTATTAGCAGGCTTCATTTTTCAGCATGTGCCAATTAATGCTCAGAAAAAAATGTTTTTAATAGTGTGGCAGAGCTTCTAACCATGAACAAACAGTTTGTAATGCAAATTTTTCACATGGTTACTCAACACGTCCTCATGCAGAATATAATCTGACTTTAAAATTCTGCCCATGATGGATCCATGAAGCAACCCATGGCAATTGGGTTAGTTCTCTACTTCTTGAAAGATCAGGTAACGTGCAGTAGAAAGCCTTCAGTGCACTTGAGAGCAACTAGAATTACAATAATCCCTATTTCCAACTGAAGCCCACTTGTATGGCTTCCAATCAACACACCAAACACTAAGAGAAGAGCACAGATTCCCTTGCACAGCAGGACCAAGGCAAGTCATCAAAAATGCCAGACTGTCCTGGTCCCTTAACTGCCATATAGCATAAACTAGGGGTAAGCAGCCTCATGACAGCCAAGTGCTTTAGACCAGAATCCCCATAATCCCTGATTATTGGTAATTATACCTGGGCTTTTGGGACCCATAGTCCAAAGCAACTGGAAGACACCATTTGTTCTGTTCCTGGACTAAACAATAGCTCTCTTAGTTTGGTTAACATTGGACTATTTATGCTTAACTGTGCCATCAAACAATAGTTCTTGAAGTGACCTCTTCAGATATCCTAGCATGTGAACAGCTAAGGCCAGTGCTTTTCCTGTGTTCTCATTCTCATGATTCTGAGAAACTGAGTCAACCTTAGTGAAGGAAGCAGCCACAGAATTCTGACGTACCCACAGAGGAATGGGGAGGAGCCAAGGTGCAGTGACTAGAAGATGTGAAGGTTCACCACCAAGGTTGAGTATGAGTTGAATGTGGGTTGTTCTTCAAATGTGCCTTGCTTTGACATGTAAGTTTTGAGGTGGCTAGATGGCGGGGACGTGGTGGATGTGGTTTACAAGGATTCCAGGAAAGCCTTTGACAAAGTGCCCCATGATATCCAGGTTGAGAAACTGAGGAGTTTGGGGATAGACCAAAGCACTGTCCGATGGATTAGGGCATGGTTGACTGACCGAAAGCAGAGGGTAACCATTAGTGGGGAATCATCGGGATGGTGACCAGTGACAAGCGGGGTCCCGCAGGGCTCTGACCTGGGGCCGATCCTGTTTAATCTTTTCATCAATGACATGGAAGAAGGGGTGAACAGTCTGCTGATCAAATTTGCAGACAATACTAAAACTGGAGCAGTGGCCACAACTGAGGAGCAGGTACTCCAGAACCAAAAGGATCTGGACAGACTATGGAAGTGGGCAGGAGACAACAGGATGGCATTCAATGTGGATAAGTGCAAGGTCTTGCACTTGGGCCATAGGAATGTTGTTGTTAGTCACGAAGCCGTGTCCAACCCATCGCAACCCCATGGACAACATTCCTCCAGGCCTTCCTGTCCTCCACCATCCCCTGGAGTCCACTTCAGCTCACACCGGCTGCTTCAGTGACTCCATCTAGCCACCTCATTCTCTGCCACCCCCTTCTTCTTTTGCCATCTATTGTTCCCAGCATTAGGCTCTTCTCCAGGGAGTCCTTCCTTCTCATTAGGTGGCCAAAGTATTTGAGTTTCATCTTCAGGATCTGGCCTTCTAAAGAGCCATCAGGGTTGATCTCCTCTAGGACTGAACAGTTTGATCTCCTTGCAGTCCAAGGGACTCGCAGGAGTCTCCTCCAGCACCACAATTCAAAGGCCTCAATTCTTCGGCACTCAGCCTTCCTTATGGTCCAGCTTTCAGAGCCATGTATTGCAACTGGAAAAACCATAGCCTTGACTATACACACTTTTGTTGGCAGGGTGATGTCTCTGCTTTTTAGTATGCTGTCTAGATTTGCCATAGCTTTCCTCCCCAGGAGCAAGCATCTTTTAATTTCTTGGCTGCAGTCCCCATCTGCGGTGATCTTGGAGCCCAGGAAAATAAAATCTGACACTACTCCATTTCTTCCCCATCAATTTGCCAGGAAGTGAGAGGACTGGATGCCTGATGTCGTAAGTACAGATTAGGGGACAAGTGGCTGGAGAGCAGCACTTGTGAAAGGGATCTCGGGGTGCTGGTTGACTGCAGGCTAAACATGAGTCAGCAGTGTGATGCGGTGGTCAAGAGGGTGAACGCCACCCTTGGTCTCACAGGCAGAAGCATGGCTTCTAGATCAAGAGAGGTATTACTACCGCTCTATATGACTTTGGTGCACCCACAACTGGAGTATCGTGTTCAGTTTTGGGTCCCTTGTTACAAGAAGGATATACCCAGGTTAGAGTCAGTGCAGCATAGGGCCACAAAGTTGGTGGTCAGTTTGCAGGGAAAGCTGCATGAGGCGAGACTGAGGGAACTGGGTCTTTTCAGCCTGGAGAAGAGGAGACTCAAAGGGGATCTGTTGGTGACATACAGGTATGTGAGGGGTGTCCCACAGAGGTGGGTAGAGACCTGTTCTTTCCTGCAGAAGAGGGCAGGACGTGCTCCAGTGGAGTGAAGCTCAAGGAACCAGGGTTCAATTTCGATGCCAGGAAGTACTTCCTGACTGTTAAGACCCTGAGGGTGTGGAATGGGCTTCCACAGGAGGTGGTTGAGGCCCCATCGGTGAAGGTGTTGAAAGATAGACTGGACATGCACATGGTGACATGTCATGAGCGGAGCAGGCTGGAGCTGGGGGTCAGACTAGATGGCCCCTGAGGCCCCTTCTGACTCGCTCTGTTTCTATGTTTCTATGTAAGTTAACAATGTAAGTAAGTTGTGGGAGCCCAGTCAGTGACTCTTTTGCCACATGGCAAAGGCAACTTCAAAACGGGCATAAAGATTCATCTTTATAATGTAAATTATCTTCTATTACAAGTGCTACAAAATAATATTCTGTTTTCCCCCAACAGTCTGTCAATCTTCCTTGCCACATGAGCATGCTCAGTCCTTACTAAGCTGTATTATCTCTTTGCAAGTTTTTGTATTTCTGCGATCCTTGGATGCCTCCAGTCTTGCACCCTGAACTAATATCTCTGCCAAACCTATTCCAGCATTGTGTGCTCTTGTATGCCACAGATCCCAAAATTCATGCCATCATCAACAGGTGTTGCATCAAATATAGGTGCATAGTTAATGCATGCGCGCACACACACACATAAAAAACCCATTGCGGTATCACCTTTTAAGCTGTACCAACTTTTTATGCTCATTTTGTGCAGTTTCATTTCACTACCAAAAGTGTGCAAAGACATACATTCAGTTTGGATGGCAAATGCCAATAAATAAATAAAATTTTAAAAATCCACATAACTCCTCTGAACATATGACAAAGTTTTGTGGTAGTTTTGTGTACCTAGAGGACAAGTTGCCTGTTCATATAAAGGACTACACAAGTTTCCGGAAGTACAAGGTAGGAAAATCTACCATGGTTGATCATCTGAATTTCACATCAGAAAATTTTCAGGACTGATTTGCTCCATAGGAACTGAGTGTAGGTGTTGGAATTAGGGACACAACATGTGTCTGACCTCACAGAATAGAATAATGAGTTCCACAATGTATGGAACTTTTGATTTAAAGAGTAGCCTGACCCTTTTGTGTATACCGACATATACATCACGCACACACGTCTATGGGTGCTTCCAGACAGCCAGCACCTCACAGCCCAAAGGCGCTGCAGAGCCACTCTGGTTTTTTGTTTTTCCCCTCCTTAACAGATTTTCAATGTTGTGAAACAGATGGACAAGGTGCTGGGAAAGTAAAGGTTTCAAATGGGTGAAGACAATTCTGGATCTCCTGTAACATTCCATGAGTGAGTCAAGGGCTCATCTAAAAGAACTCTACCTCTATATTCTGTTGCCACTCTGCAAAATAAGATTTTTATGCCTTTTATTAAATGCCACTCGTTAGCAGGGGGAAAAATAATTACTATTTGGCAGTGTTCCAATGAATAAATCATAACCAACAACCATGGGAAAGTAATCTGCTTGGAGCTATAGGTGTACTCCTTTTGAAACAAGAACCTTGAAGAGCATTCAAGACAGAAAGAGACTTCAGATGCTCCTTGGCTTTGGGGGTGGCAGGGAAAAGTTTCTATTGCTGAATATTTTATTGAAAAGTTGCATTAATTAGAAAGTTGAGTCAGTGGTTTGAAATGTGTTTTATAAAATATAAATGATCACCAAACAAGAACCTTCTGAATCAGTTTACTCATGTCTGTGGACCGCTGCTATCTTTCGTACAATTTTGTGAGTCTTGTTTGAGCATTTGTTGACATTCTGAAAATTCCATCTTTGTTGACAAATAAAGGACCTCGTGGTTTTTCAGTCATACAAAAATTTGGTTGGGCTGTGGAAATAAAGATTCAAGTATGCAGCAAAGAATCAAGTAGAAGGAACCCAAATACATTAATCCGTAATATTTGCTTCATTTTAAGTTTTTTAAATGTGTTTTCCCCATCTAATTGCCATTCCCTAGTTATATTATTAGGTAATAAGTGCAACAAATATGCCATCAGTAGTTCATTAATGTATGTGCTTGTAGCACTATGCAGGAGATATTGCTTGTATACATTCTGACAGGTGGCCAGGGAGCGGAGGTAGGCACTTTGGCATTGTAGGGCATCCACACACACACGACACAAAGGCTGAAAGAGGGGAGCCTGCATGCCAACTGCTGTGCACATGGCGATTCCCATGTAATTTGGAACCCTGCGTGATCAGCTCTAGATCACGTGGAAGCCTTCATCCTCAGTCCACACAAAGTCTGGGGCCAGACTAGCCAGTTCTTCCTCACCTCCTATTCACATAATGCTCGTGAGTAAAAATTCTGTATTGGCTTATCCCTTTATTTGAAATTGGTGTAGTTTTAAAGTGCTAAACTTTGGCTGGATAGTGTCTTATGTTAAGTATGTACAGTATCTCTCCCACTAGGATTTAATGCATTTAATCAATATATTTCAAGATCAACATATTTTATTGTTATTTTTCATGTGTTATTGCTTTTATTGTGTTTTTATCTCATGGTTGTGAGCTGCTCAGAGATGCTGTGGCACACTTGGGTGGCATGCAAATGTTTTAAATAAAGAAAGAATAAATAACTCTTCCCCCAAAAAAATCCACATTATCCTGCATATGTGCTTTAATGGTGGGCATGCATCATAAACAAATCATCCATGTTGTTTCAAAAAGGTTTATCCCGGAGGAATGTTTTTTTCTGGTTATAAAAATTGTAAAGATCCTTCACGTGATCAATGTCAACCTTATGCAAACAATATTGAATTGTTGTAAACCTCCCAGAGAACTTCAGCTATTGGGTGGCAAAGAAAATAAATGATATGTTTATACTCTTCTGAATAAGGAGGCATTAGGTATGACCACATCTCTCCGGTTCAGTTTTCCACTTTTCCAGCATTAAGTTTGGTTGGTGTCAAACTTTGAGATTTTCCCTAGTCTTCAATTCAGTGCATCCTAAACTCTGAGAATCTTTTTCCCTAAAGCTCATATGCAAGCATATAAACATTTTTTTAAGTATTGCTCCCCTTCATGATTTCCTGGTGTGTTTCTTTAGGGCATGAACACAGGGCCAAATTCCATATCAGAAAAGCTTTTGAGGGCCACTTTCCAGTGAAGTGTGGTGCTGAAGGCAAAGGTGACAGTCCTGAAGGCAAAGGGGATGGAGACAGAAATACTCCCGCTTCAAAAAATATCAGCTCAGCATATTGTAGCTTAAAGGTTTCATTGCCTAAAACCAAGTCTTAGATGAGCCAGTTCAGCTTTTTAGAGTAAGAGGGGAAAACTGCAAAAATATAGGAAAGCACCAAATAATTGGTAGTTGAGGAAAGAAGATGGTGCCAGGGGAACCCCAGTGGGATGGACTGGGGCTACGCTGGGCCTGAAATTGCTCACCCTTGTCCTAAGTCCTGTGAAAGTTCAAGTGAACTTCCTCACTTGTAGTTCAGGTATAAAAAAATTGTTTCATTAACATTCATTCCTTAGACAACATAAGAAAAGTCCAGCTCTCTTCACAAAACTGAATTGTGCTCATAACCCCTAAAACAAGGGATGTAATATACTACCCATAAATAACTTTCACATTCATATCTTCTTTACAGATATTGAAACAACTTTTAAAAAAAAATCACTTACCCCACCAATATGATACTTGCTAAATTTTGATATGTGTTTCGGAGAGCTGATGAGTGTTGAGACGTTGGCTTGGTTTCTAAATGTCCCCAAGTTTATAGCTAACTAAATTATTTTCTACAGCATCTCATTGTATCTCCATGGGAGATGATCCAAACTAACAAGGGCAATTATCGAGAGAGAAAAAATATTGTGAGCGTGAGTGAACAGAGAGTCATAAACAAATCCACACAATGCAAACTGCATTTTTATTGACAATACAAGAAAAGCCAGTCAAGAAAGAGGAACTCAGCAAGTCACCAGATATTCGGAACAGTTGTCCTTATGCAAAATTCAGGAGCTGCTCCCTCACGTCAGTACCAAACAAATTGCACCATCTGGTCAACAAGATAAAAGTCTTCTAACAAGAACCTTGTCGATTGGAGACTCCCAGCTATAAAGTCAAGGCTCATGCAAAAAGGCTGCAACTTTTTCCCTTTTCTATCCAAAAGAACTTGATGCATGCCTGTTCAGTGCCTTGACTCAACCTAAGCAAGTTTTATGAGAGGAAGTTACGTGTAGATGAAACAACCACATCTCCTTCCGCGCCGCCGGACCTTCGTGTCGCCTCTCAGCAGCGACGCCCCCGCGGCCACCGGCTGCCGCGCCGCCCTCCAGAGGCCAGCACCACTGGCCCAGGAACACCGGCCAGGACCCAGGACCCGGTTCCGGCCCGCCCCTTCGCACGGGTGAGAGGCATGCGGGATAGGGCGGGACTTCGGGAGGGCCCTGTGACCTTAAAGCGTTGGCGGCAGCCGGGGCCGGCGGCCTCGGGCTGGCAGCCGAAGGGCGACGGCCAAAGGGCGGTTGCCGCTGAGCGGGGGCCGAGCGGGGGCCGAGCGGGGGGCTGGGCTGGCCAGGGGCTTTGTTGTAATTGGCCCACCTGCCATTAGGGACGTTAGGGAAGGGGGAGTTTTTTAATTGTTTTTATAATTTTATTGTATTTTAATCTGTTTTTATGGAGTCGTCCCTGGCCATGTCGACGTTTGTGTTTCCTGGGGAGCGCGGGGGCGCCGCCATTGGGGTGGTCTTAGGCAATGGACGTAACAGCAGTGGGGGCTTAACGTGTCCGCGTAGAAGAAGGAGGGACAGATGGTTGACACCTATCCCTCCTTCTGGTTTTGCCCCCAGCCAGAGGGTGCCAGGTAGTCTTGTCAACTGCCCCTCGGGCCTGAAGGTGCTGTTGCTCAATGCCAGGTTGGTCAATAATAAATCTTCCCTCATCCATGACTTGATTGTGGATGAGGGAGCCGACCTGGCTTGCATAACGGAAACCTGGGCAGGAGTGGGGGGGATGTCGCCCTCTCTCAACTGTGCCCGCCCAGGTATCTGGTTCAGCACTGTTCACGCCCGGAGGGGAGGGGAGGGGGGGTCGCTTTGGTCTACCGAGCCTCCATCTTTCTCATGGGACTTCCAGTCCCTTCGAGACCAGGGCTGGAGTGCCTCTACTTGGTGTTGGGCGACCGAGACAGATTGGGGATTCTGTTGGTGTACTGTGCACCCTTCTGCCCAACAGTCTCCCTGCCTGAGCTGATGGAGACCGTCTCGGACCTGGTGTTGAGGACCCCCAGGATGTTGGTCCTGGGGGACTTCAATCTCCATGCCGAGACTGGTCTGACCAGGGTGGCTCAGGACTTCATGGCCCCCATGACGGCCATGGGGCTGTGTCAACATGTCACCGGCCCGACCCATGAACGTGGACACACTCTGGACCTGGTTTTCTCGATGGGGCAGGAAGAGGGCGGTCTGAGGGTGAGGAATTTATGTTTGACTCCCCTGTCATGGTCAGATCACTTCCTGGTGAGGTTTGTGCTTGAGAGCGACCTCTCCCTCTATAAGAGTGCGGACCCGATTGTGTGGGTCCGTCCCCGGAGCCAGATGGATCCGGATGGGTTCCTGATGGCCCTGGGGGAGTTTCCGGCTGACAAGTCTGGTGCTCCTGTTGAGGCTCTGGTCGAACTGTGGAACGGGGAGATGACCAGGGCTGTGGACACGATCGCTCCTAAGCGTCCTCTCCCACCGGGCAGAGCCTGCTCTTCCCCTTGGTATACACCTGAATTGTGGGCGATGAAGCAGGCTGGGAGACGGCTAGAGTGTAGGTGGAGGAGATCACGGGATGAATCTGACCGAACACACTTGAGAGCCCACAATCGGGCTTATGCTGTGGCGGTGAGGGCGGCGAAAAAGAGTTTCTTTTCCGTTTCCATTGCCTCCTCACAATGCCGTCCGGCGGAGCTTTTTCAAGTGGTGCAAGGCCTGGTTTGTCCAGGTCCTAAAAAAGATCTTGTTTCACCCTCAAAGGCCCACTGTGACAACTTTGCCATGCATTTCAGGGAGAAAATCGCTCAGATTCGTCACGAGCTAGACACCACTAGTGAATCAGAGGTTTCTGGGGAGACACCAATGCTGCCGTCTGGTCCAAAATTAATGGATGAATTTCAGTTATTGCGGCCCGATGATGTGGACAAGGTGCTTGGACGAGTACGTCCCACCACTTGCCTATTGGACCCTTGCCCGTCTTGGTTAATAAATAATTCCAAGCACGGGATTGGGATCTGGATCTTGGAAGTGGTTAACGCTTCTCTGAGGGAGGTTCGGGTGCCTGCCCCTTTAAAGGAGGCGGTAGTCCGACTGGTCCTGAAGAAAGCATCACTGGATCCAGAGATGGCCACTAACTATAGACCAGTGGCCAACATCCCATTTCTGGGCAAGGTGTTAGAGCGGGTAGTGGCGGGACAACTCCAAGCACTCTTGGATGAAACTGATTATCTGGACCCATTTCAGTCCGGCTTCAGACCCGGGTACGGTACTGAATCTGCCTTGGTCGCCCTGTACGATGACCTGTGCAGGGAGAAGGACAGGGGGAGTCCGTCCCTGTTGGTTCTCCTGGACCTCTCAGCGGCTTTCGATACCATCGACCATGGTATCCTTCTGGATAGGCTAGCGGGATTGGGGGTCGGAGGCACTGCTTTGCAGTGGTTCCGCTCCTATCTCAATGGCCGATTCCAGAATGTGGTGCTGGGGGACTATGGCTCTGCGCCATGGCAGCTATGCCATGGAGTACCGCAGGGGTCCATTTTGTCCCCTTTGCTGTTTAACGTCTACATGAAACCGCTGGGAGAGGTCATCAGGAGGTGTGGGCTGCGGAATCATCAGTACGCTGATGATACCCAGCTCTACCTCTTGTTTTCCACCAATCCAGGTGAGGCAGTGGCTGTACTGAACCGGTGCCTGGCCGAGGTAATGGGCTGGATGAGGGCCAATAAACTGAAGCTCAATCCAGACAAGACGGAGGTCCTGTTGGTTGGCGGATCGGGCTTCGGAGAGGGTGAATTGAACCTAGTCCTGAATGGGGTTGCCCTCCCTCTTAGGGACAAGGTCCACAGCCTGGGAGTGCTCCTCGACCCAGAGCTTTTATTGGAAGCTCAGGTGACAGCAATAGCGAGGAGCGCTTTCCTTCAGCTTCGGCTGATCCATCAGCTGCGCCCCTACCTGGAGTACGACTGCCTGGCAACAGTGACACACGTGCTGCTGACTTCCCGCCTTGACTTCTGTAACGCGTTCTACGTGGGGCTACCCTTGAAGACGGTCCGGATACTTCAATTGGTTCAAAATAGAGCTGCCAGGCTGCTGAAGGGGACTGGGCATTATGTTCACCTGACTCCAGTCCTCCGTCAGCTTCACTGGCTTCCCATTGAAGTCCGGGCCCAATTCAAGGTGCTGGTTATCACCTATAAAGCCCTAAACAGCTTGGGTCCTGGTTACCTGAAGGAGCGCTTACATCCATATATGCCCGCCCGCCCCCTGAGATCTGCGGGAGAGGCCCTTCTCCAGGAACCCCCCGTGAAGGAAATTAGGAGGGTAAGTACTCGGAGGAGGGCTTTCTCTGTGGTGGCGCCCAATCTATGGAATGTGCTCCCCAGAGAGGTCCGCCTGGCACAGTCGCTATTTGTTTTTTGGTGCCAGTCGAAGACCTTTTTATTTAAGCATCATTTTAATTGTTAATAGTATTTGCTTATTTTATCTGGCCAGGGCGACTTATTTTATACTGTTACTTCTTTTATATTGTTACTTCTTTATATTGTTATTTTTTGTATTTTAACTTTATTTTGTGAGCCGCCCCGAGGCTTCGGCGAATGGGGAGGCATAGAAATGTGTTAATAAATAAATAAATAACCAAGAACAAATCTTCAGGGAAATTATCTTAAGCCATGTCCCCACTTGTAAGTCAGTACAGCATGAGACCTGATCTACATTTGCTCAAACGCCATAAAAGCAAAAGTTGTCTCCCTTCTCCATAACACCTAGCACCACTGTGGAGAGTGGTTAAGAGCACAGGCCTGGGAGTCAGGCATTCTGGGTTCTAGTCCCTGCTTTGCCACAGAGTCAAAGGGGTGGCTTTGGGCCAGTCACTCTCTCTCAGCTCAACCTACTTCACAGGGCTGTTGTGAGGATAAGCTTGAGAGCAGCAGGAGGAGAATGATATAAGCCACTCTCAGTTCTTTGTAAGAAAAAAAAACAGAATATAAATCAAATAAACGAATAACATGTGCATTTAGATTTTATTACTATGACAAGACAACAAACATAATTTATTGTGCAACCACGGGGCATTGTAAACACTAAAATAATTATACTTTCAACTGAATAAATGTGTATTTCTGAGTCAAGCTACTGGAAAATTATAACAGCACAAATTTGAAAATACAAAACTGGGGAAATCATATTTGAAGTTTTCAAAGTTATATTTGCAGCTTATGCTTTCAGTCCACCATCAGGGCAAGAATCCCAAAAGCTTTGGGTTTTCCAATTGGGTTTGCCAATTATATCTTCTTTCACATGAGCCTTTCAAAGGAGAGGACAATCATCTTAAATGATAATGTGTTTCTTCCACTCCACCCGTCACATGCAGTTCATATAGTGTGAAGCAGTGTACAGAGGGTTGGGTGGGAACTCAGGAAAATTGAGTTCTAGACCCCACTTAGCTCTGAAATTCACAGTGACTTTGGGCTGGTCACTGTCTCTCAGGAATCTCCAAAGAAAGAACAGCCCTGTTGGATCCAGCCCAGGGTCAGTCTCATCCAGAATCCTGTTCACACGTGGCCAGCTAGCTGTTCACAGGGGTGACTAAATCAAGGCGGACATGATCCCAACAGCACCCTGCCTGCCATGTTCCCGTGCAAGAGGGGTGAGTGTGCATGCAGCCTCTGATCTGGAGGTAGCATATAGTCATCAATGGAACTCTCTTCCATGCATTTGTCCAATCCCCTTTCAATAAGATTGGGCTACCGAAATAAACCCAGCCTGGAACGCTGGAGAACTGCTGCCTGTCAGTGTTGCCAACCTGGGCTCCATAGACAAAGGGTCTGACTCAGCACCAGGCAGCTTCTGATGTGCAGAATGATCACTTATTTTGAGAATAATTGAAAAGGAGTTGTGCTGGTCCAATAAACAATTAGCAAAAACATGCAATACTTGAGCTTTTAACATGCTAAGTCCACCTGGTTGCATTTCCCAGTGAAAACACACGACAGTAGTAGAAGCAATGTCACAGGCAACTTTCAGCTCTCAATGGGGCATCTTTTTTCCCATGAATGTGGAACACACCAGACCATGGAGAAGAGCTGAAGCTCCACTGCCCTAAAATCCTACACAATCCATTCTTACATTGCTGAAATTCCATTGTTTCATGAGATGATGTTGCTTATTGCCACTTGTAGAAATGGCAGGTGAATTCTCTTAGTCACGAGAAAAGCCACTGGCAATGGCTGATGTGTTCGACTTGGTTGTCCTCTTCACCCTCCAAACCTAAGCCTGATTCGCATGTGTTACAAGAATTGTGGCATCTTTTCTCACTCCCCCTGCCACAAATTATAAACTCTTCAATGAATTGATGTCAATAAATATAAGCCAGAAACTAACCATTTAGTAAAACAGTTAATCTGGAAATTGTTTACCTTTCTCAAGAAAGGATTTTGTATGTCATATGTGGATTCCACGAAAACATATGAATTTAATTATTGCATTATAAGACACTCTAATCCCCTAGATTACACTGTAAAAACAAAACATCTACTGGAAAGATTTTCCATCTTAAAAACCCCTCTGAGAAAAATTAATATTCATATGCAGCTGTCCATTCAAGACTAAGTACGTAATTATCCTACTTTAGCTAATTCCCACGGAGTGGTCTGTTTCTCTTATTTTTTTATGTATCTTGACACTTTAAAAAAATCACAAGGATAAAAGGAAGAGTTTTAGTACAAGATAAATCAGTGTTTCCTTATCTGATAAAGTGTCCGATAAAAGAAGCTCCATATGTTCCACTGTGAGTACCAGTATGTTGCAGCCCTACAGCTATAAAATAAGACAAAATAATTAATATCACTATGCAAGCATGATGGAACACATCATTTAATTTAAAATCTATGGCCTTCTACTAAATTCACAAAATTTACCATGAGGCTTTGTGTTTAATATACACATTCTATTAAAAGTTCTACCTGGCATAATGCATAAAG
Source organism: Varanus komodoensis (assembly GCF_004798865.1). Classification (NCBI taxonomy): domain Eukaryota; kingdom Metazoa; phylum Chordata; class Lepidosauria; order Squamata; family Varanidae; genus Varanus; species Varanus komodoensis. The sequence goes on from NW_025336347.1 coordinate 2,656,474, forward strand.
CCAGGATGGTTACTGTTCATGCCTCCAAGAAATCAGATACGAGCAGATGCATTATTCCCTTTTGCATGTATTCCCTTTTGAAAAGGACAGTGCTGCTTTGCCATGCATCCTGCCTTTTACTGCCCTCTTTCCAGTGTCCACATGTTTAGTGTAGACATAGGAAATGTGGATTTGGATTTCTACATTAATGGGCTTAATAGAGAATGAGAATCCCAACTGTGCAGAATTCCAGCTAAAGTGATGTGCATTGAGGTCTCTTTGTGAGGACTTGTCCAGCTCATATTTCCATTTCTGCCTTTTTTTAGTATGAGGATCCTCTTCATGAAATGAACTCATGAAAACATTCAAGATTTCCTTCTTCTTTGTCATACCAAAATATCTATGGACAGCCAAAAATATCTCCACTCCCGAAAGAAAGCATTCCGGACCCTGATCAAGGTCACGTGGATGGAATACAGTGGGCTCAGCCTGAGAGACAGTGATCATGAGAATCGGAGGTTGGTGACACAGCCCCGCACATGGAGATGAGCCAGCTCAGTGGAAAAAGCATGGAGTCCATACGCCCATGGGGAAAATCCTGTATCCAAGGATAGATCAAAGGCACAGGAGAAACCTATACAGAAAACACTCTGTTCAAAGGAGGTATACCGCTACGTCATGTGCTCAAAAGGCCCATGAGAGCCAGCAGGAAAGCCATGCATGAATAAAATAGACCGACATAAAACTGTCTAAGACAATCCAATCTCTGCAAAGACAGACCAAGCACAAAAAGCACATAGCTCAAGCGGGAAAGCTGACCACAGATTCCACATAAAGAGAGTACCTATGGCACATAGACTGTACTGTGGAAAAATTGCACAATAAGAAGACATTCTAGAACACAATTTGGGGTGCAATCCAATCCAGATGCCTGTAACCCCCTAAACTCAGACGATTGCAGGGATCCTGTGCAGGGAAGGAGGCGCACAGAGATAAACGTCACCTCCTTGCTCTTCCTGCCCTGCAAAACGGGTAGGTGGATGGTTTTGGCTAAGTGCCATAGCTTGGAGCATAGTGCAGGGAATCAAGGCTGCATAAAGTACATGATGAACAAAGGGCAACACAGAGGATGTAAAGCTAGCAACAGCTTTAATCGATATTACAGAGAACTGGCCCTGCAGAATGCTTCATTCAGTACCTACAAAAAAATGCTCCTTGAACACAGACCCCTTACAGTCATGCCTAAACACATTTCCACACACACTCCATACAGACACACAAGCTGGATTCAGACAACCTAAAGCCCACACTCTGGGCAAGGTGTGGGTTGTTGTTGAACCATTGGTGGTTGCTAAAACATGCGTTATCGTGTTTTCTGAACCCAGCTTGCTAAGTAGCCATAGCTTGTTAACCACAAACAACCCATGAAGAGAACCCATGACTGGTTTATGAACTATGGCTTGTTCATCATGGTCTGTCAGCTGTGCTTAGAAAACAAAACAACCCATGATTCAGCTACGCCCACAATTCAAAGACAACCTTAACTCTCGTCTGATCCCAGTCACAGAAACATTATTCCACACAGACAAGAATCTCAAAAAATACACACACACCACACAGAGAGTTTAGTCTACCTCACAGGAGTGTAATAAAGCCAGACATGATAATTCTCAAGTTATATTATCCTGAACTGCACATTGAATTTCAAATGTGTCTGAGAGAAAATAAAATCAGTGGATAGAAGCTGAATTTCAATGGAAAACAAAGTAAGAGTATTTCAACTTTTAGACTGAAAATCAAATATACTACTTAAAGATTTAAATAATTTTTACTGAAGCATGGGAGATTCTCCAAATAGCCAGAAATCGATTTGTCTGAAATATAATTGCTTCCCGCCTGAAAGCATCTTGATTATACCAGTGGAAATATGCACACCTAGATAAGGGTGGCAAAAGCAAAAATCACTGTATGGTATTGCAGGAGGAGAAAATATTCTTTCGATAATGTCCTTAAAAATGCTACACCTAGAACTCTTATTACAGGGATTTTATGAAGATTTGTGACAAAAGACTACCAGGGCCTCTTACCCCACACCGCATTTCTCCTCTGTATACGTATCAGCCTCCATTGATCAAGGAGCACTTACATGATGCAGAATTGGACTGGAATGCTGCAGATGTTTGTGACATTCCCCCCACCCTCCATCCAATGTGTGCTTGGAATGGAAGAACAAAATAATTTAGGGAAGTTTCAAGGGAAGTCCATTTTACTTTTCCAAATCTGTACACTTTCTTTGAAATTTGACTTCATTGTTTAGACTTTCATGAAAACTGTGAATGACTAGATGGCTACTGCTGCCTGTTTAGGGGAGATGCTTTTATTTAATCAGTCCTTTCATTGTGATTAGCAGTTCTCTAGCTTTATTCTCCTGCATTGAGTGGTCCAGGCACTCACTTTTTCCTGCCTTTGCAAGCAGGATAACTGCAGGTTCTAACTGGAGGAGGAGGAGATGGGGGGGGGGGATGAGAAAGGTGGGGCAGAAGCCTTTGAAGCTCCTTCAAGGTCCTGCAGTTTCCCAGGTTGACCGCGAGAGCAGACCTGTTTTGAAAGAGAGGAAGGGTTATAGAAGAGGAGGGGGAGCAAGTCCTTGATCCCATGAGGAGGCATCAAGAGAGATGTTGGAGGACTTGTGTAGATCTGACCAGCTGGATCTCCACTAACAAGACCACCCTGAAGGTGGCATGACAGCATTATTGAAGGAGAGGAACTAGGGAAAAGGTTCCAGTTTGGATTCAACTCTTTACAGGAGCAGAAGCTTATCTTTTCAGCAAGATAGAAGGCTATTTAGAGCTACACTGTCTTGTCAGCTGTGAAGTTTCAACAAAGATCTGGACTGTCTTGTGTTTTAGAACCTGAGAAAAAGGGTAGAAGGAACTGCACCTTCCCATCCTCGTTCCATCCATCCAGTGACTAGGACACCTTACAGAGTTTCTTCTGCACATTACTGTGCACACGGGTGCATGAGGCTGTCAAGAAAGGTTAATGTGAAGCAGATGATACTTACAGCAAGAGGGCTGTCCGCTCCGTGATCATTGTTTCCCAGAAAAAATGAGGCCAACATCATAAAGATGGCTAGTGGCTATTCTTGCGCAGCACCCAGTTCCCACGCACCTTATTCCATCAGGTCTACTTAGGTGCACACCTGCATGGAGAAATCCTGCAGTGCGACTCAACCATAAGAGAGCCAGAAAGGGCTTCAGCAGGCACTCAGAACATGTGCTTGATTCATGCACTGAGTCCGTGTTATGCGACCCCTGCCCCTTTGTGTCTCTCTCCACCCAGGAGAAGGGCAGCAGCTGCTGATGTAACCATGTGCACTTTTGGCTAAATGTAAGCTTTGTATGGGTCACGCCTATGGGGAAAGGTGTGTGCCTTATTCCTGGCTCACATTTAAAATTTAGTGATGCAGCTGCCTGGAATAATATTCACCCCTTTCGTTTGGCCAGGACAAAGTGGTAAGCAATGCTTGCTCACATGCTTCACAAATGGTATATATGGATCTTCCTGGGTATCCTCAGGGAACAAAGGAGGGATGTGCATCAGAGTTGGGTGAAGCCTTCTGACCATTTCTGGTGCTTTCCTCTGGAGTGACCAAAACCGAGCTGGGAGCCTGCACAAGACTTTCCTAACCAGCTTCCAAAAAGCAGACCAGGCATCCGCAAAGTAGTATCTTTTCCTTCAGTTTTTGACTGGATCATATGGTTACTGCACACCTCTAGCAAAAAGTGTCGATCCCCCCTGCATGGCCAAGCCCCCAGGAGCAAGCAACACTATTCTTCCAGTCCTACAGAAAAAGAGAGAGAGTGGAAGAGAGAGGGCAGGGCCGGGTTTTGGGAGGCCCCTTGGCAGGATGCCTTCAAGCGCAGCCCTGGCTGAGCCCTGCCCTCCTCCTTGCCTGCCTGCCTGCCTGCTCTCCACCCCCCAGCCTGCACAGCCGCCCCAAGGGAGAGCAGACGCATGAGGAGATCCTTTGCCACTGCTTTCTTGCCCACAGAGGGAAAGGAGTGGCGGAGTCAGGAGACTGCGGGGCTTCGCAGTTGCTCCCCTGCAGGGTCATGGGCCTTGCCCGGTACCCAGGGATGAGGATCATCATCATCATCATCATCATCATCATCCCTGATCCTGGCACCAGAGTCAGAGTAGGGACAGGGAGCATAGGATGCTTCCCTTCTCTCTCCTGACATTTTCCCCACTCCAACCTGCTCCACACACTGTTTTCTACTTCGCCATGTTCCATTCCACATTGGATTTCCATGAATCCGATGTGGGGTGGCGGCGTGGGAGTCAGGATTTGCAGGGACTCAGCATTAGGAAGGTAGGAAAACTCCACAGTGGATCCCGGCAAGCTGGAGTTCTTTGCATCCAACCTGGGGGGCCTGCAGGGGACGCGCTCCCTCAACTGACTTTTGTTGCTGTTGTTTTGTTTTGCAGGGGCGTGAATTTGCACTAATACAACAAGTGCACATGGGTGCATTTGTGCAAGTAGACAAAAATAAGTTAAAAAGATCCTATTTTGTCACTCAATGGATGATGGAAGGAAAATGCCTGGCAATCTGTGAAACGCAGATGGGATAGCTCTAGCCAGCTCCATACATCCATGTTCTGCAACAGGGTTCGAAGAGCATAAGAAGAGGCATGCCGGACCTGACCCAGGGTCCATCTAGTCCAGCAATCTGCTCACACAGTGGCCGGCCAGGGTCCTGTAGGGCTTTGGATGCTTCCAGAAATGCAAGAAAGAGCAGGGACTGCTCAAATGATCTCCCTTTGATGCTGAAAAATATTGAGAACTGAAATGTGATGTGCTTCCTTGCAGCAATCTTCCCCAATACAGTACTGTCCCATTATTCTGAACTCCAGCTCTAGCATTCCTCAATATTTGCCATGTTGGTTGGAGCTGAAGTTTAGAGCATCTGAAAGTTGGCAAACGGTGCCTTACAGGATACAACGTGCTGTTTCTTCACAGCCTCACTCTGTTCAGGTACGAGATGTGATTTGACCCAGTGAATCATAGACGTGATGAGCCACCAACTACTTAGCCTGACATGCAATCATTGACATTGGCTCAGATCACTGAGCTCAATGAGTTTAAATGGCTTAAATGTCTGTACATTATTCTATCGGCAAATCACTTAAAGCCATCAGCCATCCAGAGTAGTTCCGTATGTAACATAAGACACATAGCCTGAGAAATGTATGAAAAGTCCAAAACTGCGTCAGAACTCTTTATGTATAAGAGGAAAATGCAAATGCTTTAATGGGACTTCAATCGATGGCAAACAGGAGTGCTTAAAATTGACTGGGTTGTGACCAGCATTGATGTGTGTCAAGAAGCCTAGAGAATTCTTGAAATCTCTGAAGCAAGCTCCTTTTATCTGTGCTTGACTGAAATTCTTTACTGAGATCTTACGGGTGCCTTAAGGATGATGAGCCCCGTGGTTCCTGGAAAACTTCAGCTTGCCTGTCAGCCCTGCTTCGGCCAATGCTATTCTGGCTGTGGGTTTCTAAGAGAAATTAGCATTAACAGGGAAAGGAGGAGAGGGAAGAAACAGGAGAGAAGAAATGGCTTGCCATCCATGCCAAGGCTGCAAATCCATGCATTGGGGCCCCTCTCATTTGGATTTTCTGCATTGAACAAGCCCTGCCCAATTCAGAGATTCGGTCTTGTAATGTTCTAAAAATTGATGCTCTCAGTTTGGCCTCTCACAGTTAATAGACTTAACTTCCTCAGTTGCCCATTCAAGAACAGACTGCGGCCAAATTCTGTGCATTATGAGAAGGAACAAAATACTTTTGATGGGAAAATGTATTTCCCTGCAGCTACTTTGAGGATTCCAGCAAAGCTCAGAGGGAAAGGGGAATTCTGAATGGGTTGTAGAGACAGATGATGTCAGCACCCCAGTAAATCAAAATGTGCCAGTGCTGAATAGAGACTTGTGGATTTTCTTAGATCCCTTCCATCTATGTTTGGCAGATTGTCAGGCATTCCGCCATCCATTCATTCATGGAATAGGTATTTTTTAGCAGAATTTTGTTGAATTAGCCCTAATTTATACTAATGCTGATGCACACTTATACAAATGTGCAATAGCAAAACTCCTCCCTTCCCAAAAAGTGAAAAACCAGTCTGCAAATCATCAGACTTGTGTGACTCTGAAGAAGCCAGTCTGCTGTAGAATCTGCAGGTCAAACCCACTGGGATCCACTGAAGGTTCCTCCAACATCCCTGCTATGAACCCAGAATGTAACCCACTCTGGATTTTGTGTCTGATATCAAGCAGGATATCAACATAATATATTCATCTGAGCTTTCATACACTAAAAAGATACTGTTCTCATCTCTTAGGACACTGGTCCTGCCCACTAGAGAGTTTGCAGTGAGTCTCCCAGAATGGCTGTGTTGTTTAAGCGGTATTATGCACTAGATCACCCTTTACATTGATGCAGCTTTGTGATTTTGCAGTGCGCCATTGCTGAATCTTCCTGGTCATTGCTGTGAGCTCTTGTAACAATAAAAAGAAAGGTAGAAACCACTAATAAGAATGCAACAATTACAGAAACAGTGGGGAGAGCCTCGTTAAGTCTTTTTTCTTGAGAGAAGCTGGGAAGCATTTCCATCAGCAAACCGGGGAGGAGCCAGGTCCCTCTCCCCCTGAGCCTTCCTGCACCCTCAAGTCCTGCCCCAAAGAATTAGGGACCTCCTAGGGCAGACCTGTGTGCAGTGCAGGGGGCTTCAAGGAGGAAAAAGAGAAAGGCAAACCTTATTGTGCGAGTGGCAATTCATTCATGCAGCATTGGGTGTTTCCCTATATTCTTTTATTGCAGAGGAGGGGTTGACACATAGTAGGCACTGCACTCTGAGCTCACCTTGTGAAGGAGGCCAAGTGGGAGGAAGGGTGTCCACCGTGTCCTGTTGGAGGGATTTGCATTTGCACATTTTCAAGGCAGACAAAACTGCAGCAGGGACATTTTCCTCCCTGTAATGAGGATAATGTTCAGCACAGCAGCTCTGTGCCACCCCGTTCCTATGCAGTTTGTGTTGGAAAGGATCAAGGAAGCAGGACAGATGGACTGGCTAAGAAGTGCCTGATCTAAAGGGAATATGTCCCAAGGGGTGCAGACAGGCCCTAAGGGGACAAAGGCACTGATGTGCTGTACCAATCGGGGAAGAATAGGAAGCAGTGGAGAGAGAAGTTCCAGGCCTGACCCCTGTCCACTGCCCAGTTTCAGCCTGTTCCTGCTTCCATCCTCGTCCCTGGCCTGGCCCTGCTCTACCAGGTACCCATCCTCCCTGACCTCACCTAGCTCCTGAACCTCACTGTCTTTCCAGTACTTGACCTGTGGACTGTGTGCTCTGAACCTTATTAGCTCATGGCTCTGGATCTCAGACTGTTCCAAGACATGCCTCCTGCTTCTGGCCTCCACCCTGGTCCCAGTGCCTTGACTGTAGTCACCTACCACCCATGGCCTGGACCTTACATGAGGAAAAGGTCTTCTCCGGTCCTTCTGCCTAACATCTTTTGGATAGCAACCGGGGCTCAGGGTTTGCCCATGCAAAGCCTGAGACTATCACTGGCAAATTGCTTCTTCCCAGAGTTTGTTTGATCTTGGTTTCTTAAGCAAGGTACAAGAGTCTCCTCATGAGCAGGTAAAATTCCTTGAGAAAAGTCACTTTGGGGTTTATTTCCAACCACATACACAACAAAATTTTTCTTGGTTCATCCCACCAAGATGATCATCAGGCCCAATCTTTGGAAAAGGCTCAATTGCCTATAAAATAAAATACCATTCTATGTGCAAATATGTAAGCCTATTGGAAGTTTATGAATACTTCTCTAATAAGCGCTTTGCAGCTTGCATCAAAATGAAAGAAAATAAAAAGCAACTCTTTAATGCAGCTTTAAGCCTGATTTTAAAATGTTAATTTTCCCTAGCTTTATTCATCTCCAGCAACTTAATATACATGCCGAGCACTGAATAGCTATAAAATTGTGGGCAAATCACTCAGTGGTTATTACGAGTTACTTTTTATTACTTCCCCAGTAGCAACAAACTTCATCTGATAACAACAATCATATCAATATTAGCACCATAGCTTGCTCATTATAATTATAGTAACTACTTCTAAGCAACCAGGGTAGAAAGAAATACATGGTGACATCTCCCTGTACTTTCTGTTTCAATGAACAATATTCATGCTGCAGAATCCACCAGGCACTCCTTGTATTTCAGACAAGCTGTGCCATCCGAAGCTTTAGGTTGTACCATGAGAGGTGTGGAAGGTAAGCATATTGTCTGCTGCAACCAGTTCTCCTTTGATCCTCACCCATGACACCATGTAGTTCTTTTTTCCCCCACGCACCCTCTAAATCTGCTCTAGAATATCCCCCAACCACCAAGAGCAGATATGGAAGAGGCGTGGACCTCACATGGGGAGAAGAGGATAGAAAATTCTAGTTTCAGCAGCAATATCTGTGGGTTGGAGGAAACAAGTCTAGGTGGATGCACTGGTCACGAGACCCGACTCGGATCCCAGTTTGGCTCTTCAAGACAGACCAGTTCTGCTCAGAACTGTTGCAGGGCCATCCACTTCAGCTTGGGTACTGAACCCAGGTTGAGATTTTGACATTCTAGATGTCATGCTTTCCTTTGAATAACATGTGAAATTTAAACATGGTGATAAGGTTTCTTGTATTCATCAGAAGAGGATGGAATCTGCAAGCCTACTAGCCTCTTAGGAAAAGATTATGCCTGCAGAGTTCGGAAAAATAACATCTGCAAAGCTGAGGAAACAAGGTCTTTGGGGCCTTAGCCATATGTTTGGATGGTTTGAGAAACAGTAGCCATTGCTTAGGTAGGAAATGGAACCGTGAAGGGAAAAGAAGATGCATATTCAGTCTCCCGCCCTTTGCTTAAGAACTACAAATGGGGAGAACAGTTGGACTGTGCCAGTATGGAGCATGCCAGCATCGGTTCATCAAGGATTTCTGAAACAGAGCACCTGTGCATGTGAAGATGTCCATTCACAGACATTCCACAGGCGGTCAGGTCAAGACTAGTAAATACAACCCACCCCTTCTGGTGCGTTAATATGTATGAGGTTTTCCTCCCCATTCCTTGTTTCAACTAAACCCATGGACAGAACAACAGACTTGGCTAAGATGGGCAGCTATGAATCACCAAAAATTAACATTGTCAAAAAAACTACAAAGAGGGCATCAACTTGCATCAAGTGTATATATGCAAATATATGTGCAGAGATGCAAACTGAGAAGTATTTATTATAATTTTATTCAAAATACCTGAGTACACTTCACTATAATGCCAAAGACTGTGACCAGATCACCTGGATGGCTACCAGTTCGGTCTCCGTCCAGGTGCCAGCTGGTCATGGGCAACAATTCTTGTGCTTCTTTCCCTTTAAACCAGAAGTGTACAGGGCAGTCCTTCAAAGTGATGGTGGCTTCCAACAGAGGACTTGTCTGTGTAAACAAGGACATGCAAATGCCCTAGACTAGACTATGTATTTTAAGGCTATTTATATATTTATTTATGCAATGTGTATCCTGCCTTTTTCCTTTCAAAGAATTCAAGGCTGCTGATCTAATTCTTCTTCATCTCTCTCAGTCTTATTATCAGAACAACACCCTTTGGGCTGAAAGTCTGCAACCGGCCCAAAGTCACCCAGTGAGCTCCGTGGCTGAGTTGGGACTTGAACCCAGAGCTCCTGAGTCCCATTCCCGCACCCTTAACCACTACTCCATACTGCCTCTCGCCAGAGCAGCCCACAGAACAAATTGCATCTGTTGAGATGCTACAGAACTCCACTACAGAAGGAATTTGACCTGTGGTGGAACCAGGCCAGAAGTGCCAGAACCGAGCACAGTTCTGAACGGCTTCAGTCGATACAGCATGCTTTGTCATTTGCACTTGCACTAGATTTTAGCACTGACTTTGGCAACACGTTTCAACAGGGCTGGAAGCTTCTGTGCAGTGTGGTGAACGTCAAAACTGCTGCACCCTGGAACCTGCTGGATGCTGGTAGGTTGGCAGGTGATGCCAAGGACTCTGAAATGCAATGTTCATCTGTTATACTTTTAGTGCATGCAAAAACCATAGTTCTCTGGATGGTATAAGGGCAAATTAAAAACATAAAATACACACTAATAAAACAAAGATAAAATATCACAAGATAAAACCAAGGTAACTTCAGGAAGAAAAGGGAAGGGCAAAGCAGCACTACAAGCAAGAAGCAAATCAATATGGTGCTATTTAACATGAAAAATCCAGGTCTACTGCATCTTTTAGGAGGCCCAGGTTCTCTTCCCATCTCAGTGTCTTCTAGCCACAGCCTCTGCCGGAAATGCTCAAAATCCATTGCATTTGTAATTACTCTCTTCTTGGCAAGAGATTTTAAATCTCTGCAAATACACTCGGATTTAGGTGAGCATGAAGCTGCCTGGCCATTCTGTTTTCGGGGAAAGAGCAAGGGCATTCTTCTTGCATTTTTCATTCCAATTCATTAAGTGCTGAAGAGAAAGGACATTTGTAATCTGCGCTGCGGATAATACAAAGAAGTGTACACGTGTTCACTTTAAAAATAAAAGTGACAGTCGAGGCATCCACTGCATGGTTGGATTATTGAGAATGACTACCTGTACTAAAAGCAGCAGGCTGGAAAATATATCTTCAAAGGGTTTCACTTTGGGATGTGTCTGATATATATGTATGGAAAAGGGCTCCTGGGCTGACTTCTCTGGGGTATTATAAAAGAACTCTTGTGAGTTCTCTGCCATTATATATTGCAATCATGTTATTACCTGAACAATGAATGAAAACACTTTGCAATTCCAGGGAGACACACATTGCTAAAATTGTAGATCGGCTGGATTCTTATCAAGCTGGAATAATTGAGGTGGTTGAGCCTGCTCTTCACATGTGTAGGGATGGCTATGCCATATGGGCAGACTAAGCTGCTGCCCAGGGCAGAACAATTCGTGTCGTCACCACCATGTCAAGCAGTCCATAATTCCAGGTTATCATGCCTGGGTTCTGACAATGCTTCCCATGTGGAATGAGGAGTCCTGTGACCCTGCTGGCCAGCTGCAGCTTCCCCACCTTCTGCCTCTGGGCCGTGTCAGAAGGAGTTCCCCAAGAGTACAGTGACACCCCTAGCTCTTGGGGCAGGAATTTCCCTTCCCGGGAGAAGCAAGGACACACAGACATCCGTGTGGACATCAGAGCCGGCTCGATCTGTCCCAGGCGGGTTGCTGTTAGGAGCAGGACCAGCAAAGTGGTGCGGTGCCAGGCGTGCCCTCGTGCCTCCTTGGAATACAAAAGTGGCCGCGCTATTATTTCTTTTGTTATCTAAGACCACATTTATATCCTGCTTGCGAGGTTCTCCTCCTTTCCATTTTACCCTCACAACAGTGCTGTGAGGTAGGTGAGGCCAAGAGTCAGTGACTGGCCCAAGATCACCCAGGGAGCTTCATAGCTGGGTGGGCATGAAAACCGGGATCTCCCGAATGCCAGTCCAAGACTCTAGCACCACAGCACCCTGCTCTGCATGTGAACTGTGTGATGCCAGCCCCTTGCTCACCCCTGCAGGTGCTCAGAATCTCCCTACATGGAAAGGGCTGCAGGGAGGACCATGGGCTTGTTCCAGGACGTCCTTTGCCCTCTCTGCCTTGCACCACAGAATCTTCCTTACAGCATTTCCCACACAAGGATATTTTAAAAATTCCAGGTGGCAGAGTGTTGGCCATCAGCAAGCCTGGCATGAGCGGGCAGCTGCCAAGGGCCCAGGGGCCTGAAGGGGCCAATCCATCCTCCAGCCAGGGCCACCATCCTCTGCCTCACCGTTGCCCTTACCCCACAGCATCTTGTGCTTATTGACATTTTGAGTAGCAGTGATCCGCGCTCATCAGATGCGTTCTTGCGGGGTTGTGGGAAGGAGGATGTGGCCAGTGAGGACTTGGGGTTATATTGCTGGTATGCAAAACCTGTGTGATTACAGGAAAATAAAACTGAGCATGGACTGGGTGCAGCAGGAAGAGGCAGAGAAGCTGCTGCCCCCACCCCGCAGGTTGGTGTGGCAGGTGGGTCGGGCCCAACTCCTCTGCAGGTGTACCCAAGAAGAGATGGGAACAGATTCTGATTCAGGCTGGGAGGGAGAGGTTGCAAAGTCACCAGGGAGGCGGGAGCAGGAGAAGGGGAGAGCAGCAGAGAGAGGGTGGTGGAGACCACCCGGTTGCCTCATCTCTTGCAGGACCCAAGAGAACACAGGCCTGAGGAAGCTGCGGAGAGGGAGGGGCTACAAGGCGCGATAGCGAGCTGTGAGGCGGAAGGGGAGGAGTGGGGCAGGGCACTCAGAGAGACGTGCAGCTGGGGAGGCCACTGGGGAAAGACCCACCTTGGTGCAGTGGCTTAGATGCCCATTCAGCCTGGGAAGGCAGGTGGCAACAGGCAGTGCCCGCTTCCTGGAGGCCTAACTGGGAACTACTCATGAGGTCAGGTGTTATGCCAAGCCTTCTTTTGTTCCTTTCAGCTCCAAGAGGACGCCCTCTGTACCTGGAGGTGCCCTTTCTTCTTTCTGTTTCACGAACCACGGAACAAACTAGAAATTCGATTTGACAGCTACCTTACAAAGACAGGCCTGTGACAGTGGGGGGGGGGGTTTCTCAATGGGGGAGGCCATGACTACGGGCAGGTAGGGCTGTCCTGGCAGTCAGGGTGCTTCAGTTCCACGTGCGGATGGATGAGGAGCCCTGGCAGGCAGGTGGTGCTCAGGGCAGCGGCAGCAGCTGCCGGGGGGCGCTTTGGCCGCAGCTACAATGGGCAGGCGGATGAAGGGCTGCAGCACATGGGTGCTGCACAGTGGATGCAGCATCAGAGGGAACGGAGGGAGCTTCAGCGTGGGAGCCTTCGGCAGCGCTGTGCTGCCAGCCCAGGAGAGTCTGGCCCTGGCCCTGGACGTCAGGCTCCTTCCATAAGAGAAAGGTTAGACCAGAGAAGAGGGAAGGGAGCAAGGATTCCTGGATGGTCTGGGAGCTGTGAAAAGCACTGGTTTGATCAGAGCTCCCTCTGCACATGCATGGATTGCATGTTGCATGAATTTGTGTATTCATGTGCACACCCCTCGCTGCAGGCCGCCCTGGGCCTAAAAAGATGGTGCACCTTCTCTCACAGATTACTGTCCTTCAGTTAGAAATGCCAGCCAGAGTTTATTTGCTGTCTGAAGGTGACCAGAGGTTAAACCATCAAGCTTTGGCATACACGCCATTTCATTTTATGCTTGCAAAGTTTATTCCATAGAAAAGCGATCATTTCACACGTGAATCTTGCAGCCAACTTTTACCATGTCACTGCCGAACTGACAAAAGTGGGGAGATAAATCAGGGACAGACCATTTCTGAGGTGTGCTGAATTCTGCAAGGAAAAATAAAGCAAAAATATCACCCAGGGGAAATCATTGTGTCCATGTGAAAATTTTGGTTGGGGGAAATCCAGCACTACTCCAGTTGTTTCAAAGAATATTTTGAAATAATCCTTTAAGCCTGGGAAGTGCAGAAAGGAGATTTTTGGATGTTTTGGACATTCCATAAACCCTTGCCAACATGGCCAATGGTCAGGAAATCTGGGAATTGGAGTCCAAAACATCTGTATAGCACCCTTTTGCCCAAAATTTAGGCTCAAACTCTACACATTGTGTGGAATTCCATGATTCTTTCATGTGTGTGTTTAACTCAAAGCCCTGTATGTGCTTCAAGCCTTTGATAACAAATCAAGAGCGCCACAGCTTCAGTCTAATAATTTGGATGGGAAGAAGTTGTTTCTTTTCTCTCCAGTCATTCTCAAGCTCAAAATTACCCACCTAGCCACCCACCCGCAGTGGCTTTCTCGCTGAAAAATAGAAGATATGGGGAACCCACAGCAGCCTCACAACTCATCCCACTACCGTTGTGATGAGAAAGTATCAGTAGAAAAAAGGGGGAGGAAGAAGTTAAGCAGCCTGTCCGCCTACACTTTTTCTTCTGCTATTTCTAGACATATAACATGAAGCCGAAGAGCTGGGCGTGTGTGCAAGGGACTGTGCGTGATGCTTTGAACAGAGCTTCAGGCAATGACCTAATGATTTTTTCTCATGCTGTAACCCATGATTAATGTTCCGTTTACATCCTGCAGCAGAATGGTGTTAGATTGAGCAACACTAATTGGATGCCTGGTTAAGGAGCAGCTAGGAGAGCTGAGAAATTAGACGGCTCTCAGCGTGCTCCTTGGTTTCCCATTTCAGAATGATACGTGCCATGCGAGTGTCCAAACTACCTGAGCCGCTGAGATCTTGCCTGCGCTGTCGTCAAGGGCTTGAAGCATTTTAAATTGGATTCCAAGAGCAGCTGCTATAAAAATGCTCTAGCTATACTTAAGGTACGGCGATTTCATCACAGTGTGATTGTGAACGGAAGTTGTCTGGTTTGTGGACAAACCTTGCATATCCCTGAGTTTATTTATTTATTTATTTATTTATTAAGACATTTATATGCCGCCCCATTCGCCGAAGCCTTGGGGCAGCTCACAATATGAAGAAAATTACAAAAGTAACAATATAAAAATAACAATATAAAATAAATAACAATAAAAAAGAAGTTTGTGATGCATACTGCAGAAAAATAATAATGTACTTTAATAATGCACTTTTTGCAGAAATATCTGCATGCTTTTGGGGGGTCATAATGGGGGCAACATATACATTTGGGGGTGCTCTTTTAAAAATGCATATCCAAATGCCACTTCAGGTCTCCTCTGATCCTTTCATACCCTTGATGGCAATGCCCACTGCACATGAGGATAAATTTCTCACGTTAAACTGGCAGCTGCCTGCAGTCCATCACAAGAGGAAAAATTCCAGTCATGCTGAGAAAAGAGAGAGGGAATCCCAGAAAAAAATCCCTGAAGGTAATACATGGTTGGAGTCTGACTCCTAAAAAAAAAATGGGATTTATTAAGCTTGGCTCCTCCCCTGTGTGCTGGTGAGCGGTAATTCCAAGTGGTTGGCACCGACCATCACACATGATGGACATGTGATGGACACAAAAAGCCTGGATTTCGGTCTTCAGTGAGATGACTCAGATTGTAAAAGTAGACCTACCTATGGACTCAGAATTGGCCTATTGAATATATTTGTTGAAAAGAATATAACGATGAAACATAAGCTAATTTCACATTTTTTATATGCTGCTAGAAGAGTAGCAATGTCACACTGGAAGGATTTTAAGTTTACAGATTTGAATGAATGGTATACATTGGGACGGAAAACCATAATAAAAGAAAAATTGTCATACAAAATACAGGTTATGAGATGCCAAGGAAAGTTTGGTTCTTTCACGGCTGTTTGATTACTATTTATTGAATATAATAATTGACTATACTTACATAATTGGACATGGGAGCATGGTACCAGCAAGCTATAAATCATTAGGGTTGTTGTAACAGTTTCTGTATTACCAACACGCATCCGCAGGGACTCCGCTTGATGTAACTCAGTCTAGAGGTGGCAGGGGAAGGGATTACGGATAATGTTAAATGTATGTTTCCAAATGTTTGTTTGTGGTTTTCTTTTTTCTTTAATTTTTCAATAAAGGAAACTTTAAGAAAAGAAAAAAGATGAACAATCCCTCTCATTAAGCGTGGGAGGTTGAGGAAGTCAGTGAAGGCCATGATCCATGCTGCCAGTGAGGTCTACTTATATAGATCTGTGCTAGACCAGAGAGAGAACGGCTTCCGTTCTCTTCTGGTCCAGCTTCTGGTCCATGCCTAAACGGCTTCTGGTCCATGCCTAAAATTCCAGGGGTCCTGTCTTCTCCTTGACCCTAAGCTGGCTTCTAAAATGGTGCTGCATGTCCGCTAGTCACATCCCCACATCTCCCAATACCTGCACAGCAGAGACACCCAGAAAAATTGGAATCGCCTCTTGAACCTTCTTGGGTCTTGGTGGTTGTTCCCAGGGCCATTCAGGGTCTCTTTAGTTTGCTTGAAAGCCTACCTACTTTTTGGATTTGAGAGATGCTTTATTCCAACTGAAGAGTTTTACAAATACAGAGAGCTTTATTTTCCTCTTCTTCTGCTCCACCACTCAAATGGGCCATGCCCATAAAATACTTAATGATATTTCAGTCCTTATTCAGCTGGCTGGGTTCCTGAAGAAGGAGCTCTGCTAATTCTTTGCCATTCAGCTGAAGGATGCATGAGTATTACCTACCCATCACCCATCACAGCTGGCTTGAGAAAAATGTAGTTACTTGCAGGCCAGAAGGCAATTTACACAGATAGCCACTCTAAGGACAATTAAATTGCCTGCTGGGGGGAGTGACTTCCCCCCTCACCCCTGACCCCCAGATCTAGGATTTTTTTAGTACTTAGTATTCTTCTCATGGTATTGCTTTTTTGGGGGGAAAACACTAAATTTGAGTATGAGTTAAAACAATTGCAAAATCAGTTGCAATTAATGTTCTCAGATGTGTTGTGTGGACTTCTGAGGATTCCTAAGCTTTGGCATAACGGAGAAACCGGTATGGTTGACCTGCAGCAGCGGAGGGTGAGCTCCTCAACTAGCTCAGTTCTGCCCACCCGCCCCTTCTCCCCAACTCTGTTGTAATCCATGCAGTGTTGGGGACATTTAGGGGAAATACGCCAAATTCAAATGCTGCAGTTTACAATGCTTTGGCTGCCTACTGTTCCCAATAGCTGGCACCAGGAACTGCCCTTGGGTGAATGCGGTGGAGTGCTAGGCATGCCCACTCAATATTATTCCATTGTGCAATTCACTGGCCTCACTCCCAGGTAGGTCTGTATAGAACTTCCATCTTAGTCCTTTTCTGTATTAAAGACTGAGGACTCATTCTGCAATCTGTAGACATGCCTGAGTAGAAACAGGACCCTGTGAGAGAAGACCTGGGAATCCTTCCTTTTGGTGTCCCTTCCTCTCTTGCACCTGTCCCAACCTCGTGCACACCAGATATTTTAAACTCTGATGCCCATCATCCCTAATCATTAGCCAAGTTAGCCGGGCTTCATCAGAATCGTAGACTGAAATATCTGAAGTGTATCAGATTGGGGAAGGTTCTGGCAACAGTTCATGCCCAAATACGGCTTGGGGGAACGCTCCATTGTTCAGCAATGACCACGATAAAGCAGAGAAACAGTCCCCTTTTTCCTAGCATTCCATTCACACATTCTTGCTGGTTACATTATGCTACCTGGAGGAAACCTAAACTGACACATGTTTGTATATGAGAGGGCAAAAGGTCTTGGAGTACTTCAAAATGTGGCCTTGGAGGAAGGGAAGAAGTATGGCATTGGAATGATACAGACGTGATTAACGAACCTCCGTTATCACGCTGGTAACTGCCCGGCGGGGGGCCATGGGGCTCAATCTAAGCTCTGTAGGAGCTAAGATAGATTGCTTGGCAAATCCCCCAGATGATGTGGAATGGCAATTCCACATTTAGTGGGGGAAATCAAGCTTTCTCAGCTGGGTAGTACCGGAGGGAGAGCTGCCCTCTCAAATTCTCGACATACTTTTTTTTAGTTTTGTTTTAGCTTTTGTGAACACACCGGATCTATTGGAACGTATTTTTGTTTCTTTTCTCTGCAATGATACCCGTGGAATAAGCTGCATTTCTTGTTAATTAAGAAGCCCTTCGGATGGAAGGGGAATGAAACCTCCCCCCCGCCCCCCATGGAGCTGAAAAGCAGCGAATTGCATAAGGGAGAGAAAGACAGAACTTTTTGTAAGTAAGGAAAAGATTTATCTTCTTTTATCTCTCCAAGGGTGAATAATTGTGCTGTGGAACTGAATAATAGAGGATCTTTCTTTTATTCATCTGTGTTGGACTACTGACAAGAATTGGAGACCATTTTTCTCTTTGTTCCTGGGATCCTTGGACACCTGCCAAGCTTTGCTAATCTACCGCTACTATGGAAGAAATACGGAAGGCATTTCTCAAAATACAGGCTTCTTTAACAGCTGTGCAACTATCCCAGCAGGCGATTATAGTACGACAGAAGATTGTTCTAGAGCGACTTGATTGTTTTTTAACTGAACAAAAAAGTGGCTTTGATAAATTAGTCACTTCTATTGATCAAGCTTTAGATAAGCAACTTGCTCCTGAACAGAATATGCAAAATATCCAACAAGCAGAAGGAAAATCTGAAACTGGAAAGAAAATAAGTGCAACTGATCTGCGTGTTATAATGCAGAAGGAGAAGACAGCATGGCCACAACTCAAGACACATGATCTATTGCAGACATTACGAAGTAAGCTTCCACGGGATCTGTGTGTCATCTTAGAGGAGGACAATTTAACTGACCACTTAAAAGAGGTTATGTTTATGTGGCTGCAACTGAAGACTCCATTACAGACATTACAGTGGTTTAATGGGAAAAAACAGAAAGGTCTGGTAGAGGGGTAAAGAAAAAGAAAAAGTAAACATGGCAGGGGTGCAAAGGGAAGATAAGGGAAACTTCTTTCTTTCTATTCCAAAAAATAAAAAATAAAAAGTGATTTATATAGCTTGATATGCTTGCATGTGATGTAGAAAGGCTAAGCTATTATTGCTGATGAAATAGTAGCAATTTAGTTTAATTAAATCCTGTTTAAAAGGTATTATTGTTAAATGGATATCTTTGACTGTATTTCTAATAAGCTACTGTTGATGATATGTTAGACTGTAAACACCTGGGCTTTTATATGGAGCTAACTATATTTGATTAAATGGTGTTTAAGTGAGATGAAACACTAGTAATTTAGCTTAAAGAAAAATGTTCTAAAAGATATTATAAGTATTACTCATCACCAAGTAGAGTAGTTAAGACCATTGCAGAGATGTTAAATGGATATTTTTGATGTTTACGTGTAGTTGTGGTAGTGAGGAAGTTATTTACTATTAGAAAATTGAAAAGATTTTGAATTGTCCAGAAATGTTTAGATCAAACTTACCACTGAAGGAAAAGAGAATATTGTAATTTCATTTAACTTGGAGATGCTTCCCTTTGACATTGCTCAAGAGAAACAGGACTTTGTAGGAAATAATGAGACTGATTTCATGGATGAAGAAGAGGAAGATAGTGACTTCTATCAAATTTGGATTATTATCATTATTATTATTTTATTGGCTGGAGAAACAGGACATGGTTTTGATCCAACGATGCTTTCAAGTTATTATAAATGGATTCTAGTATGATCATAGAATGTTAAAAGATACGTAGTAGGGGGCTGATCCAGTAAATCCGGGGTGTGCGATGATTGTTGTTTGTAGTTTTAGTTTTGAAATCCTAATAAAATTTCTCTTAAAAAAAATGTAGCCCTGTGTGGAAATGCCTGCACATCTGTGAGCATGAGCTAAGGGGGAGTTTTCCTTGGACAAACACCCTGAAGAAGGACGGGAAAATGCTGCAGAGCAGGTGAAATAGATAAAAATTCCTGAAAGAACAGTGGTTAGGATTATGGATTTGGGATATGAATTCAAATGTGAAACCTGCTTTCAGTTTGTGGTAGGAAAGCATCTGGATTGCATAAGCTTGCATTTAGATTTTCTCAGCATTTGGGTGGAGGAGGTGGTTAAAGGGGTTCCAGGAAGTGAAAAGATTAGGAGACCAAAAGAAAAAGGAGAAAAGAAGAGGTAAAAATAGAAGAGACAGATGGTATAGGTTTCCTAGCAGGGATAGTTAATTATCTGTTTTAAACGGACTGTGGTTTGGTCCCAGCAGTGGAAGGGTACTTCCCAGCCCTCTCCTCCCTCCTGCAGACACACATGCACAGCCCACACTTCCTCCAAATCTTGTGTGGTGGATTCCCAACCCTTCCCAAAATTTTGCAGCTATGTGGGCATCAGGGCCATCTCTCCCCTTTTCCTTTCAATGGCAAACGGGGACCCTGATATTCTAACCAGAAACTTTATTTTTAAAAACGCAAACCAGCAAGGGTGCTGATAAAGTGTGAGGTGAGCATGCTGCAGAAACCAATAACAAAAGAACCAAGAAAAATCAGAATTCTTGGTAATCAAATCATTAAGGGAATGCAGCCTTGTGGAAAGATGTTGATGTCAGAGCCAAGGGCCTTCCTCCCTTCCAAATTCATGTTGTCAAAAAACA
This sequence comes from Varanus komodoensis, assembly GCF_004798865.1. Taxonomy (NCBI): domain Eukaryota; kingdom Metazoa; phylum Chordata; class Lepidosauria; order Squamata; family Varanidae; genus Varanus; species Varanus komodoensis. The sequence goes on from NW_025336347.1 coordinate 2,676,662, forward strand.
CCTTTAAGGCAAGTCCTGTTGGTTCAGAACCAGCCACCTGGCATGTCCGAGAGGTCTTGGTTGGCCCTCCCTTTTCAAGTGGCATGACACCCTAGGATTAGCTAGCCATTGCTCTTCCCGTCTCCTCAACCAGGCATGAGGAAGGTCTGTTCTGCCACCTTTTCCTTTCTGAATTGGAATCTGTTCCCCTACCCCTTTAAGACAGAAGCAAGGGGCCCAATCCCTACTTCAAGAAGGCTACAAAGCAGGAAAGATACAGAAGTGGTATTCACCTGCTGGTGGGTGCTGGAGCTAAGCCCAACTTTGCACGGCTCCTGCACTTGCTTACCAAAAATTTAAAAAATGCATCCAAATGCTATTTACCCAACCAAAATATCTCAGTGCAACACATAGAAAATGCATCAAAATGACAGCCGGTGAGATATTAAAACAGCAGACATAGCATTAAGGCACGAATATATTTTCGAACCAAATTTCTGTACTTTCTCTGCATTTTCACCGCATACGCAGTTTCAAAGAAACCTGCCTCCTAGCATCTCCATATCTAGCCAGGGGAAATCTAACTCTGGCACTGATGTGCGCTGCTCTCTGTGGAGAACGCCATAAGAAAGTTCACTTGTTGCTGGATCATCACAAAAGACAGAATCCAGTATTGATTTCACACAGAACACTGCTCCTTTGTCAGTCAATTCAACACGCCGTTAGCAGTGTCTGTGTGGCAGCTGATAATCCAAATTCAGCAAGGGAATTCGGGCTCGTAATGCAAAGAAATACATCGGGTCTTCTTGCTCTGCAAGCAGTGTAGGGAGCATAATTACCTTGGAGGCACATGATGAGCCTTTAAAGAAAGTATTTAGACTGCACAAGGCTAGGTTCAGTGAACTAAATGAGAGCACAGTTGCATTCAGTAGGAATTTCCTTATTAAAGTTGTGCAGAAAGAGGAAGGATATTGAAGGTATCGGTGCATTTCATGATGGGATTCATTCTGTGTGCAGTCTCAGGAACAGTTTCATTATACAGAGGTGTGTTTGTGTGTGTGTGATATTGCTCAGTATAATGATTATATATTCATACTGCAGTTTCTGCCAAGATTTGCAGTATTAGTTGCAGATCAAAAAAATGTGTGTCCAGGTTTGCCATGATCCATTTTTCACCTAGGCATTGCTCAAGTGACTAATATTATAACATATATTGCTAACATTAATATAATATCACCCAAAGATGATGAGCAACATTATAGGAAGTTCAGTACACAGGGATTTTGTTTCATACACAGAATTATTCCAGTTTCTATTCTTTGTCAGTGCCAGACTCAACAGCTATTCTCAGATGCCTGCAGGCTTGGTGAGTAATTCAACTGAAGCTACCGGAGTATGCTGCCAATGAAGGGGGACACGATATCCCTCCCTCAAAGGCTGTCACAAAGAGGAAGGGCAAGATCTCTTCTCATGGATACCAGAGTTTAGGACACGGAATAATCAAGTCAAGCAGTGACTACCCAGGTTCAGACTAGATATCAGGAAAAGTTTCCTCACTGTCAGGGGAATATGACTGTGGAACCAGCCACCTAGAGAGGTGGTGGGCCCTCCCACACTAGAGACATTCAAGGGACAGTCATCTGAGTGGGATGGTGCAAATTGGTGTCCTGCAACAACAGGGGATTGAACCTGATGGCCTTCTTGTCCCCTTCCTACTCTACTATTCTATGATTCTATCTGTGCAATCTGGTATTTACAGGCAGTCCTCAAGTTACAAATGTTCAAGTTATTAACAACCCATACTTACAAACTGTCATAAAGCCTATCATTTTTTTTAAAAGTTACTGCAGAAAATTGTCATCATCAAAGAGAGAGAGGAAGAGGAAGTGGGGGTGGGGGTCTCCAAAGCATGTCTTCCTGCCCCACGCATCCAGGGAGGAAAATCTCTCTGGCACGTCCTTGCTGCAAAGAGGCAATGATGAATTGGGCGGAGGGAGGGGGCTAGAGATATTCATCATTTTTCTGCTTTCATGGAGATCCTGTGCCCCTAACACCCACGAATGCAGAGGGCCAACTATACTTGATTCGGGTTACATACAAATTCAACTTGATGAATATCCATTTTCTCATAACTCGGGGACTGCTGGTACTCCATTCTGACTGAAGTTGATGCTTCTTTTTATGGTAAATCACAGCTCTCACTCAGTCTTCCTCAACCCAGCACCCTTTAGATCTTCTGGACTGCAGTCCCCAGCTTTCATGAGCACTAGTCACATTGGTCCAGAAGGAGTCATCTCGGAGAAGGTTGTCCTAGAATAAATAGGCTATCTACAGGGCCTTCTCAACTAAGGCATCAACTGTTCCCTGATCATTTCCAAAACATCCTAAGAACTTTTCAAAAATGAAAAACTTCCCAGATGGAATTTCCTGGAAATTGCACAAATGGCATCATTAAGTACAACATGTCCACCAGCTGTGGCTTGGCATCTATGCTAAAGTTATGCAAATTGTGCTAATTGTTCATAAATAAAACTATACAAAGTACTTCCAGGCTATGGCTTCGTGACAGTTCCAATGTTGTCCTACAAGTTGCCGGTCCTTGGCCACATCAAGCAGCAACAGATGTCTACAACTTCTCAAACACAGACGCATTTAAACTTAATTTAAAAAAACAATCTTGTTCTATGTCCAAAGCTATGCCCAGAACTTGGCTAACCTATTCATTGACTCCAGCAGGTGTGTTGTGAGAACTGGCAAGTATAAGGTGCCAAACCACGATAGGTCCATCCTAAAAATAAGAGTAATTGTTCCATGCTGGCCAGCATCCATTGCTAACAACTTCTGAGTTCACTGTGTAGGTTAAGTGAAGTGAATGTGGCTCCAGAATTTGCGTGCGTACTGGCTGCAAGCTGTGGAATGCTCTTCCAATGGAAATTAAAATGAATGATAGGGTTTAGCGCCAAGAAATAGGACATGTGCAAAATGCTAACCCTGTTATCAGCCTGTTATCAGTGTTGTGAAACGGAATGCATGTTGAGACAAAGGTATGCATCTTGCCCAGCCAGAATGTTCACTGGGCATTTGTGGGGAACTCAGCTGTTCTTCAGAACTACTGGCTCCCTGGAAAGGGCCAAGTGATTGGCCCTATCCACATTGTGAGATTATTCACACACATCCCCCCATTGAGTAGGATAGGACCCTAAGCCCTAATCCTAATCGCAGCTCCCGGACTCCAGTCTGCTTGGACAGAGCTGAGTCTGAGTTTCTGGTGAGCACGCCCAGTGTTCCTGCAGTGCTCACCAAGGACGGTGCCTCATGCTCTCTTCCACACCATATGTAGCAGTCTCTGTTTGTGCTGCTGCACTTGATGCGGAAGAAGGCTCCCGGTTGCTGGCCTCTCTCTCGCCTTGGCTTGCTTTCCAAGACAGGGCCATGCATGAGAGAAAGAGCACAAGCACTGGGGTGGATTCCACAGAGCTTCAACGCATCCCTAATGTGGGATCACAACAAACTGAAACAGTTTCCATCCTGCAGGACATATGCATTCAGGGTGACTATTTCTGAGCCTAAGTTACCTTTCAGGATTTTTATCAATATAAAAATGACATTAAAATATAGCATAAACCAGGGTTCTCTAAGATGGTGGTCAGGTTGGTTCAGGATGATGGGACTGATATTCCAACATATTTAGAAGGCATCTGGTAGAGGAAAGCTATTGCACAGAAGTTCAAGACCTTGGAATAGCACCAGAAAGAAACCTAACAGTTACTAGCGTAATGAAAAGTATTGTTTGACATCATTTGTCTTAGTCCATTGGTGGAGCACCTGTTTTTCATGTAGAAAATCTCAGGTTCAATCCCAAGTAGGGCTAGGAAAAATCAAAACTATTCTAATTCCATACAAATGTATGATTCAAAGTTGGGGGCACATTGCATTGAATTGATTTACATCCTATTGCCAGCTCATTTTCTGTTGAAATTACTGGATGCATTATACATTCAATGGAAGCAGAAGAAAATCATGGGAAGGTCAATATATTATACTAATTCCTCTTCACTGTTTATTAATTCAATACCATTGAATCCTGGATTCAGAGTTGTTAGCTGTAGATTGACACATTCCTCCACTGTTTTCAGAAGAAAAATAGTTACTATTCCCAGTGCTTTTTGCCATTGATTAGTTAGTCTTGATGACAAGCAGAGTCGACAATGCATTTTCATTGTCTGAGATTGCAGCTCCCCCTACTGTCCCCGGAAGTAAGGAAACTAATAAGAAATGGACTGGAAACTATTAAAAGAAAGAGGATACTTCTGCCTGGATCCAGGGATGCAACTCATGCAGAATGTGCCTAAAACTGGCAATGCTATTGCTTCTTCTCAGACTACCCACACCACAGAAAAAAACCACTTTCGCAAATAAGCAATTCTCTCCTGAGAGCTAATGATAATATAGTTTAAGAGGGACCAAAAGGATGGAGGGAGGGAAGAGTCATCCCTCTCACAGAGATCTCCATCAAGGCTTTTAGCACATTTTCCTGTGAAGTCACACTTCTACGATGGTCGTATTTCCTCTCTGGAATTCCTGCTCAATGGTGGCATTTGCTGCATGCAGTTAATACAGAATGTTGCCAAAAGCATTTGAACAATAACAACAGACCCCAAAATCAGATACCAGAGAACTTCATCAGGTGCTCAGAAACAGACTGTCCCTACTCGAGGACACAACAAAAGGAAAGCTGTGGTGTGAAAAAAAAGGTGAGGAAATTTAGCCCTGGTTGAACTGGGAGGGTTCATTTCAATATGCCACAGGTGCATAATGGGATTCAAGTGAACCATCTCTTGAGGATACTGTAGCGCTTGCTTTCCTGCATGGAGCAGGAAGTGGGCTAGATGGCCTAGAAGGTCTCACTCCATGAGTCTTCCTCTGCTGCCCTCTTTCTTTTTTCTTGTGACACTTTTTTGAATTCATACAGGAACTGAGGTTTTGAGAGATTTTAACAAAGCTGCAGGAAACAATGAACCAAGTATTAATTTTATTATTGAGCAACAAATGCTTGTCCAACAATATCACTTTCCAAATTAATTTACTTTTCTAGCACAGCTGCCTATGCTTCCTGGGTGCCAGCAAAATCCACTGCTAGCATGACGGAGAGCAAGTGGTTCCAGAAGACATCTGACATGAATGGAAATGGTCATTTCTAGACTGGGACTGCTCACACAGGAGGCAGTTCCACTGACAGCTCAATTAGGAATCAAAGTTGTCTACTTATTCTCAAGATTACTTTTAGAACTGAAACTCACAGCTGAACCAGCAGTGGGTCTCTCCGGTGCAATAGAACGAGCAGCAACATAATATATTGTCACTATTCTCCTCCAGACTAAACTGGGGGGGCTGATACAATTTTTAAATGAAATACAGTTCATATTTCATATTAAATGAAGCAAAAAACCCCCAAAATGTGTGTAAGATCTTAAAAGTGTAACACTAGTTTCCACAATCCATCACAGAAAGATTATTTTTAATGACCAGTGCATGCACGACATTTCTTTTGTTAAAAATGAGATAATAAAGGCATGTTCCATCATTTGTGAAAATTGAGAATATGCTTCATATTAAGTGACTATCTCAATTGCATATTTGAGATTGTAATATATTGACTCCCAGGTGGATCAGTTCCATAAAGGAGTTACAAAAACTGAGCAGGGTTGTCAAGGTCAGGACATTTCATACATAAGGTCACCATAAGTCAGAGATGAGTTTGACAGCATGTAATTACAACAACTCTTTCAAAAATAATCCTATTGCAGATCAGTATTCCTATAAAATCCATAGAAGCAGCCATGGAAATTATGGCAACTCACATTCTCATGTGGTTCCTAGTTGTTCAGTGAAAGGCTATCCCAGCCGCACTTTATACTTTGCATAGAACTCCCAAGAGCACCAGCTGAAAGGCATGGCAAATCAGAGTAGTTTACAGAGGCCTTCGTTCCAGCCCAGGCTCCGTCGCCCTACATGGTGGTGTCCGCCTGGATCCTTCCCCCATTGCAGCTCTACTGTCCTCAGTCAATCAAAGCTCTCCTGTTTCCCCCAGTGACTCCTTTCTATCTCTCATGCTGCCCTTTATTCTTGGAACAGGTGTGGGGGTGCCAAAGAAGAGCATTTGGAAAATGGTTCCACCCCCCGCACCCGTTTTGATATTTTAAAAGATGTTTGTGATTTCCATTGATTCATAGTTAGTTGATTCAGGATCCATTAGACACATTTCAGTTTGCATTTTGGAAATTATTTGCATTTGGAGACATGTACACACACGCACACACATACTACTACCACTGCTACAACTATTGTTAGGATTGTTATTGTTCCTATGAGAACATGAAAAAGGGTTAGATTGTGGATGTTCTGAAAACTTGCTGCTGGCTTTCAAACAATATTTGTCTGTGTGGCTCTGGAACTGCTGACATTCTTGTTTGTTCTGCTGCTGTTATTAATTTTTAGTGTGACTCTGTGGGGAATACACACACATACACCATATAATATGGATTCTACAGGAAGAATGGCAAGGAGGTTATTCAAGTTCAACAGGCGTTGTACTAAACTTTCCCAGTGTCCAAAAGCCAGGATCATTTTTGGAGCCATGTCAAGGCCTTGTGGCTTTCTGCTTGTTCAGAAAAGCACCAGTGAGGATTGCCTTGAAACTGTCCTCCCCTCTCATTCTGTGGATGAGGGTTGCGTTTGCTGTGAGAAGCAAGCTGCTTGCCGAACAGAAGCAGCTTCTACCTGGGAAGAAGGGCTTGCATCCTACAGGCACTGGGGGGACACCCTGCGGCAGCGCTTCACAGCAAGAGGTGTTGGCTTTCATTATCGAGCTGGGGAGAGGAATGGACGTGTCACTCACCTCAGTGACATGTCATCCCTGCCCTATTCAGGGAACCAGTAGGGCTGCAGGGAAGGGAAGTATAAGCTTTCCTTGGCTTCTTTATCTTCTGCATCCCCATTTCCTCAAGAAAGCCAAAGCCTGCAATTTACAAGAGCTGAACAGGATTGTCATGGATAGAACATTCTAGAAAGCTTTCACTGGGTTTCCATAAGCCAGAGATGAGTGGCATGTGACAACAACATTCAATACATTGTGTATCATCTTTGACAAAGATGATTTCATGTTTTCCTAATTATCTTTGAGACTAAAATTGGGTTCTTTGGCTGGTCCGGGTACCCAGGATCAACCACCACCACTTCTATTTTGCACACTTGTTTGTTTGTGGTGCTTTTATCCTATCCTTACAGGAGTTTCAGGATGACGATACAAAATTTCAAAGTCACTTGATTCACTATATAAACAGTGCTGGAGTGTTGTTGCAGCAGCAAGCAAATGTGAGTCCAAGAGAAACGCACCTTGCGCATAGTCATGATCTTAATGTCACTTGATTCAGTTTCTTTCTCTGTGTAATGTGGGCTGTCGCTGGAACAGAAAAGGGGAACCTCAACAGGAGCAATTCTGTGTGGATTAGCCTCACCCGTGTTGCTTTTGTTGCAACATGCAAAGGACGGATTTTGTATGGCTTTAGAACTTGTTGCTGTGTCTGACAGTGGGTTATATCAGACTGCCAAAAGATCTTTAGCTATTAGGTGGCATAGAAATCAAATGATTTAATGAAGTAGCCTATGGCAGCTCGGCCATATGCCCAGTGAGAAAGTCATGCATAGCATCACTGCAGTGTGGTCCAGGGCTGCTACCATGTCTGCTCATGAACTGAAGGTATGCTCTGCTCTGGCCTGGCCTGGCCTGGCCTGGCCTGGCCTGGCCTGGCCTGGCCTGAGGGGAATTAATTTTCTTCATTGCATGCCTTCTGCATTTAATGTCTTCTAACTTCACTGTTCACAATGTCCTCCTCCTCCTCCACCACCACATATACTATATATAAACCTAAAACCCATGCCATGCTAAGTTTCTGATGGAGTAGCTACAGTCCACAAAAGCTTGTGCCAGAATAAATGTGTGTGTATATACAGTGTTCAAACAGAAAATAGAGGGACATGGGTGGAGTGAGTCAGAAGTAAGAGGATGTTGTTTTAAATGTTGGTGTTGAAAATGTGAGTTAACATGGATGGTGTCAGTCTTCAAGCACTCTCCATGGGGTCTTTATATCACATATTCCCAAAGGAGGTTTGTGGTTCTTCCTGCTTCTACTACGCATACATGGAGAAGGGGGCACACAGCCACGCAATGTACGCAGAGCCATTTTGCATGCTAGCGCTTCAGGACTCAGACCTCGGTGCTTTGGGAGTGGAAGGCCTAAGCCTTTCTCCCACCTGGTTGCATCCTGAAATTCCATCCTTCCCCCACAAGTGAGAAGTGCTCACTCCTGTCTGTCACTAACCTCATTGGAGACTTGATCAGTGACACAAATTTGCCTACAGGCCACCTCGAGGCATCCATTTTAAAAAGTTTACAGTGTTGATATCCAAGGGCACTAGATTAAGAAAAGGGCTCCACTGATTCCAAGGGAGAGAATTTAACCCCCTCCTTGTAGAATGTCAGTTAAAAGAACCGGGATGGAAGAGAGACCTGAGCCTCTTTCTCCCAAAGTGCCATAATCATGTTCTGCGCTGGGGCAGGTGACACATCACTCCTCTGCGCAAGAATGGGAGAAAATTTAGCTTGGCCCTGAAAAGGAAGGAGTTGCATTCTGCCATGTTAATTCTGATGCCTTCAGCTGGTATTCGATTTGTTTTCTTCGACACAACCATTACAAAATTTTAAGCAGATGCCCTCAAATGGCCAGAAAGCAAGCTTTTCATGGATCGACTCTCCAGTGAGGTCACTAACAGAGAGGACGCTGCACTGCCAGACCCATAAAATTAGACTGACTGCAAGATGCCCTTTGTTATATATTGCCAGGGCAGAGCTGCCACCACCCACACGCGTAACCGGGAGGTGTGGCAGTCTAGGCTTAGGCTATAGAGAAGCACAGTCCTTGGAATCTGTGCAAACCAGATTAATGTCCGTGCCAAGTGGCCTTCAGGCTAAGCTAAAGAACTAAACCAACTCAATTTCCCAACTGCATACTTCTTTCAAGACCCAAGCAGATACAAGTTCAGAAATGATTGGCTACTCTGAAAATAAACCTAATCACAGAATTAACTACTTAGTGCTTCTCTAATCAGAAACAAATCCTACTCATAACTAAAGGGCTTCTAGGTGGGATGGAACAAGTTTGATTCCCAGGTGTGGCTCAGTTTTGACCCTGTGCGAGCTGCTGAAAGACAAAGGAAGAATAAAGGTATTTCCCACCTTCCCCCTGGAAGGTGGAAACTTCAAATTGATTGGTCAATACTCTTCATCTTATACCCTATGCATGATTCCTACACATTTATTTTATTTATTTTAAACATTTGTATGCTGCCCATTTGTGCCATGGCATCTCTGGGCAGCTCACAAGAGATAAAAACACAATAAAAAACCATAACACATTAAAAACAATAAAATACAGCAAAACATACAAAACCAAGGTCTATGGCAATTAGTTGTTATTATTTTTTTAAAAGTAAGGTCTTTGCCTGGCACCAAGAAGGAAGTCAGGAAGGCGCCAGGTGACTCTCTCTGGGGAGAGCATTCCAAATATGAGGAGCAGGTGCAGAGAAGGCCCTGCCCCCAGCAGGCATCCCTCTCGCCTCCTCAAGGGATGGCTCACACAGGAGCACAGACTGGTCTCAAAGGCTGGGTTGGCACATACGGGTGCAGGCCCTCCCTTAGACAGGAGAGTTAGGGCTTGGGAGAGGCGATTCAACTGTTTGGCGTGAAGAAAAGGCTCAGCAACCTCTACATGATCCATGGCTGGGAGAAAGGGAGGTGGGTCCAGGAGAAGGGGAAGGAGATGCGATCTTCCGGGAAAACCCGGAGGGTCAGTTTGCTTCCAGGCTGGAGGTCTGGCACCCCTGATGTACCTTCTTCCTCTGTTCTGAGGCTTGCTCTGCACTGTCAACACGCATACTGTCAGTCCTCCATGAGATGGGTCAGATGGCTGCCTCAGGGTCACCAAACTGCAGGAGAATGAAGGGCAGTCGGAGGCGTTACCGATGCATGTCAGCGTAACCCTGCGTGTGGCCTTCGGAGTTTAAAAAAAGGGAGAGGAAAGGTGTTGTGTGCATCAGTGAGCTTCCTGTATCATATAAAGCTGAGCCATGCAAGGAAAGTCAAACCTCAGATTGGCAGTAATGCAGTTTGCTATCTGGCATAGTCTGGGCAGTTCTCCTGGTCAGGAAGGCTGAAGAAGAGGGTGAGGGGAGTTGGGTTTATCACAAAGCCACATGAACTATGCAAAAGATTACCATGCTGAGGTACAGAATTCATAGCACAACCTGTGCTCTGGAAAATGTGCCAGTTGCAAAATAGCAGCTCAGTGCCAAGGAGAAAAGCTTCACCAAATGTATAGTAATTGGGTGTTTGCACTAAATGCTGATGGCATGAAAAGTGCTCACTAAAGAATCCAGATTGCTTTATTTTATTTCATTCCCACAGCAGAGTGCCAATGTGGAATTTAGATGTGGAAGTTTATGCAAAACCTGTTTGATCCTCTTGGAAAGTATTATGCCCCTAATAATACAGAGCACAAAGTGAGACTTACCAAGCATCTGTTGGACACAACAATGCCAAATTAACCTGTCATAGTCACAACTCTGATAATCTGGTGGTTAGAATCATAATTACAAAGCAGACACTTTGCTTTCACAAAAATGGGCCTACATTTTGTCTGTGGTAACAAAGCATTCGACCAAATGCAGATGTATGAAATGCCATAGCTTATATTCCCAGATGCTAAGAAGACAGATGCTAATGGCTTGTTTAGACTGGGCTTGAAATGAGGCAATGGCTCTGTTTAGGTGTTCTACTCATGAGCACACCAGTGCTGCACACTCCACTCCCAAGGCCCCCATTCTCTGCAAGATGTAGAGGTAACTTCTGCCATCCAAACTGAAAAAGGCAAGCCCCGTCGGGTCCAGCATCTAACATTGCCCCATAGCAGGCCTGACAAGTGTCAGCATCTGGGGCACGGGCAGCTGGATACCAGATCAGGGCACCAGGACCCAGAAGACCAGTATACTACAAGGGCCCATTCCAAATCAGAGTCCAGAGGTCAAGGGTGGTAACAGAAGCACAAGGTAAGTCTGTCCAAAGCACAGCCAAAGCCATTCAGGAGTCAAAAACCACAGAGAAAAGCCAAGGAGAAGGTGGGCACCTGAATGGAAGGTGGAGCAGGTGAAAACTGGGGAGCCAAGCAGTGTCCAGAAGCAGAGGCAGGAGCAAGGTGACCAGCAGAGTTTCCAGTCAGAGCCACAGAGCACTCCAGCAACACCAAAGACCTTTATTGGTGAGGCAACAGCTGAAAGGAAGAGCCAGTTCTTATATAGCTCTTCCCTCAGGGTTCCCAGGTGGGGCTCATAACATCCCAGGTGGCTGCAATTGACTGTGGGCCCAGTTCTGCAACCGCCAGGGCTGCTATTCTGGTCTCTGGCCAGAAGAGGGAGCTGTGGTGCTGCCTCTGAACCTCACAGCGAGGCACACTGCTGACCTCTGAGAGACCTCTGGCTATTAAGCATGCTCATCAATAGCTACCAAGAGGCACCCAGAAATGCAAACCCTGTCACATCCTCACATCTTGCAGCACGGGCTTCGCTACCTTATTATGTGTCATCTGAAGAACTGATCTTTCCCGAATCTATTATCAGTTTCAGTGGGTGAACTCATATTCTGGATCGAGAATGGAGAACAATTTTCTTTCTCCATACCATGTATAATTTGATAAACTCATATCTGCTTTTTTAAAAATTACTATGCTTTTAGAAAAGGTACTCTAGACCTCTTCCACATCATTTGGTTGCTCTTTTTCAAATTTTCCATCTCTACTATGTTGTTTGAGACAAGGTTATTAGAACTATGTACAATGTTCCAAATGTGGCCACAGAATAGTTTGTCAGCAACTTTTCAGGGTCTATCAAGAAAAGAGAAAAAGAACTATTACAATGTCCAGTGCAAAGAAACAGAAGAGACTTCTTCCAGAAGATCCAAGAACCAAAAGGAAATTCAAACCTAGATTAGGGATGCTGAAAGACCAACAAGAGAACAAATAGACAGGAATAAAATAAAGAGAAGGTGGAAACAATATATGGACAAAGTACACACAAGAAATAAAGGACTGACAGACTCTTCACAGAGGAATGCTGTGAGCAAGAACCTATTAAACTTGAAGAGAAAGCTCCTTTAAAAGCACCCAGAGTAGACAGGGTACCTTGGAGAACTATTCCAAGCTTCAGAGACTGAATTGGTCCAAATCCTAACAAGCATATGCCAACAAATTTGGAAAATAAAAATGACCCACGCATTGGAAATTTTTGATATGCATTCCAATCTCCAAGGAAAGAAAATGCTAAGGAGTGCAGCAACGAACTTCCCATGCAAGCCAACTAATGCCAAAGGTGTCGCAACAAGGAATCACCCTGCATGGAGCAATAAGTGCCTGACATTCAAGCCAGAAAAAAAGGAAGAGCCACTCAAGAGCCGCTTGGCTACCAGAGCACACCAAAGAATTTCAGATCAGTCTGGACTACAGTAAAGCCCTTGACTAGGAGCATCATGAGAAGCTATGGATGGTCCTGAAAGGAATGGGGATGCCTCCACACTTGATTGCCCTGAGACACATCCTGTGTTCTGGTAAAGAAGCTACCTTTGGGACAGAATATGGAAAAACAGAATAGTTCCCCACAGGCAAAGTATTTTATTGCCCTGTCTAGTCAATCCATGTGTAGGACATATCATAAGGATGTTTTGCCTTACAAACAAAACTGACAAAACCGGAGCTGTCGTATTTCAGGCACATCGTCAGAAAGCAAGACTTGCTGAAGAAGATGAAAGCTGAAGACAGAAGAAGAAGATCCATTCTATACAGGAAGCCACAAACTTGAGTTTGCAAGAGCTGAGCAAGGCTGTCAAGAACCAGACATTCTGGAGGACATTCATTAATAGAGCCAACATAAGGCAGAGATGACCTGATGACACATAGCAACAGTATATCTATAGGTACTGCTGTATCAACCATTACCTTTTCAGTGCAATTGCTAATGAACCCTAGAGTGGAATGTCTCATTTCCCCTGCCACCACACAAGGCTGATGCTCTTACTAAGCTACCTGTGGCAACCCTGAGAGTTTTCTCTAGATTAGTCTCGGCTCAGGTCACAACAGACGTCTCCTCCAGTGTATATCCCTTATTTATATTGAAACATATTGGTCATTTTGTTTAAAGTTCTGCACAGTCTGTTTCACCATCCCAAATAATTTGGTGTCATCTGAAAAACTGGCTATTCCATTACTCATTTGTGACTCCAGGTCATTTATGAATAAATTAAACTACAAAGAGCCAAATATAGATCTTTGAGCACAATTATCCATTTGCTTCTGCCCTCTGTTTTCCGTTCTTTAACTGGTTAGCGTCCTATTATCCCCTAATTGCTAAATTTAATCAGGAGTTATTAGTAAGGAAGGTTGTTCATATCTTCTGAAAGTCTGAGGCTGCCATCCTATGCACGCTTATTTGGGGATAATCTCCATGGAATACAATAGGACTTCATTATGTGCAAACATGTATAAAACTTAACTCATGCTTGACGTTCCAAGTTATTCCAAAAGGTTGCCGATTCTGGGCTTCTCTTTGCAGATTTCCATTGCAAGACTTTGCCATGCTGATCCTCTTCAGCAAGAATTGTCCTATAGCTTGATCCCTTCTTTTGAAAGGCTCTAACGCAATTTAGAGTTAGTACTGTTAGTACAGTGTAACCCCACTATAAGGCAGTGCCTAGAGGAAAGTGCTACATAAATGTTAAGTTGGTGATAAATAAGAGAAGTGAATGAAAAGTTTCATCTAACTAGGTAACTTCCGGAAAAGCTCCAACCCAGTTTCAGGAATGCCCATCCTTGAAGGATGGGTCTCTTCTCATTCCATGCTCAAAGAACTGCATACAGCAAAATCTCCAGCACTGGCATCAGTTCACCCAAGGTCAGTACCCTGCATCCATGTCTACAAAGAACAAACAGGGAAAGCTGTTGACTGCACATCGGAGAAAAATTAAAGCTTTTTCACAATACCATATACAGGTACAGATAAACTCCACCTTATCTGGATACATTACTCCAGATAAGACAGAGGTCCTGTTGGTAGGTGGTTCAGCTTTCCAGGTAAGTGATGTCTGCCCTGCTCTGGACAGGGCTACACTCCCCCTAAGGGACAGGGAGCGTCGTTTGGGAGAGGTCCTTGACCCAGAGAGTCCCAGGTGACTGCTGTGGAGAGGAGCACTTTCCTTCAGCTTTGACTGACCCATCAACTACGCCTTTCCTGGGATGAGCAGAGCCAAGTGACAGTGACCCATGCTCTGGTAACCTCCCAGCTAGCTATTGCAATGCTCTTTACATGGGGCTGCCCTTGAAGATGGTCGAGATACTTCAGTTGGTCCAGAATAGAGCAGCCAGACTGTGAACAGGCACCGGCAGATATACATTTATAATGCCGGTCCTTTACCACCTGCACTAGCTTCCAACTGAAGTCCAGGCCTAATTTAATATGTTGATGATGACTTATAAAGCCCTAAATGGTTTAGGACCTGGGTATCTGAAGGAGCACCTTCTTCCATGCTCGGCCCCAAAGATCTGGGTCGGACGTCCTTCTTTGGGAGCCCTCTTTGAAGGAGATCAGAAGGAGATGGGCCTTCTCAGCAGTGGCATCCCAGCTTTGGAACTTGCTCCCCAGAGAGGTGTGCCTGGCACCAACACTTTATTCATTTGGCACTAGGCCAAAATCTTTCTATTTTCCCAATATTTTTAGAGTTGACATTGTTTTAAAAATAGGTTTTTTATTTGTTATTTGATTGATGGTGTGCTTTATTCTTGTATCGCCATCCTGAGACCCCAGTGAAGGATGGGCTAGAAATTCTTTTAATTAATAAATAACAAATAATACACGAGCTCTTGCCCAAGCCACGTAGCAAATTACCTGCCCAAGGCAGGTTTCCACATGAAAAGCAACTTTTCTGGCCCCAACATAATTTGCTTTGCCCAAGGAGCTTATGAAAACTGTTTGCACAACTGAGACAATTCTCCCATCTTCCCCAATATTTGAATCATGGCAGTTATTTGCATCTTCAAATTAATCTTTTTTCAAAACTTGGTTTGCCAAATTGATGGAGTAGACTGAGGGCCAAAATGCAATTTTGCAAGATTACTATATTCTTGTTCAGATATTCCCTGGTACAAGAAAGACACAGGGGCAGGGAAGAGACCCCAATGCATTCAAGACCAGCAGTCATTCGGAAAAGGAAAAATCACAGTTCAGGAACTGTAATTTTCACATCATCTGATGTCATAAGGCTTATGAAGACAGAACAGCCTGTTATCACCTCAGGAAAATAACTGACAAATTAGGATGTTTTTCGTAACATGATTTGGGGCTACAGATGCATCAGCTTCAAGGCACAGAGCAGAACGATACCAATCCTTCTTTTTAAAAGGACCTGGTGAGATAAATACTTGAAGCAAAGTGTTCACCTTCCAGCATCTCATTATCGGAAAGATGCAGACAAGCTTCAGGGAAGTCCAAGGAGAGCAACTAAGATGATTACATGACTGAAGGGTGCAGCAAGGACTGACCAAGATTGCAAAGAACTAACCATATGCAGCTTAATAGTGTTATGGTTAGAAGAGAACAGGGAAATGCTCTGCAAATATGTAAAGAACATGAAGATGCAGGAACGGAGGGGCAGGAACATTGTGTAGCATCCAGAAGAGAGGCAAGAGGAGATTAATTTTGTTAAGTTAAGGACAGTTTGAAATTATCCCTGCCCTGGGTGGCTAATAATGCAAAAGCCCTTCTTTAAAATTCATTTGCAGTTCAGTGTTTCTATACTGCAACGAATGAGACTAGGGCCACAGTCCTATGCCCATTTCCTGGGGAATTGATTTGATTGAACATAGACCTCGTTTTCAGGAAGAAACTGGGCTGCACATCTCTTACAGTGCAATGCTTTACATGTCTACCAGTATGAAGCCCCAAGGACTTCAGTGGACTTATTCCCAGGTGGTACATGACTGCAGTGCCCTGAGTAAGCCTGGGTCCATTTCCTATAGCTATGACATTTCTAAGAATGCTCTGTTCATGTCTGGCCTTAGAAAATAGCACAGAAGAGATTAGTAGTAGTGGATTTATACTGATCATTTATTTCAAGGGACTAGGGGTTGGAATAACATCTAGTAGTTAGAGTGTTGTACTGGACTCAGGAGATCTGGGTTCTAGTCCCCTTTTGGCTTTGAAGCTCTTGGGGTAACTTTGGGGCAGTCACAGACTTCCAGTCCAACCTACTTTGCAGGGTCATTGTTGTGAGGATAAACTGGAGAGGAAGAGGGAACACTTCCTGGGTTCCTTGCAGAAAGAAAAAAAGTTGGGATGTAAGAAATAATAAAAATTGGAAAAAATACAACTCAATACAACTAAAAAAATAAAACTAAATACAACTACATTCAATAAATTGTTTAACCCTGCTAACTGGATTAGATTTAGTGCTAAAACCCACACCTGGCAGAAGGATAACCCAGACTGAAACTTTGAGCCCATCCATCCACACAAATGCATGCTCATTATTTGTTACTTTTCTATACCTCCTGAAAACCAAAGCTCTTGGCTGGCTCACAGCCACTGGAAAACAATTTTAAAATATACAGTAGAAAAATGAAATGCTTAATGCTATTACATACAATAGAAACAAAAACCAGAAGTAAAACATCCACCGGTAACTTGCCTGCCTCACAGCACATCTCCAGCACTACTTTCATATCACCTGATGTCAGATGAAAGACAACCCTATCCAGGAGACACCTCATAGACCCAGGCACCCAGCATCAAGCACTATGAAATCAAATGATGCACACGCAGCTTTGAATCAACCCTTGGATGAGTTCAGCAGGGGAAAGGAAATGTAGGAAGTGTCAATTGCAAACAAAAAGCCCAGCGTTTCAAATGGTGAAGTCCTCAGAAACAAGATGCTGACAATATTCATAGCAACATACCAGTCCTTTTGCTCAGTTTTGTGGGCTTAAATCACATTTACTGAGTGAGCAGGGGAGCAGAACCGCAAACCCATTGAAACGTGGTTACTTACTACACCCCCCAGTGCTGACAGAATAATGATCTGCAGTCGGAGGCACGACATTAGAAAAGCTGCTGGTATTTTGTAAAACAGCAGCGAAAGACAGCCGACCATTAAATCATGCCAAAATGCAGTGAAAAACTAAGGTAGGTTTCTAAAGTATAATTTCTTTGAAAGTAACTTCCTGGCTCTAAACGAGCAGACAATGGTAATCTCCTTTATGGGAAAGTTCCTGACGATGAATTTCCTTGTCAAAGTGATCTAATATTTGGTGCCCACTATTATTCCCATTTTTCATTTTATAATTCAACACAAAACTATGCCTCTAAACAATAACAGGAACCATTGTGGCCATATTTCATGGTTTTCTTTTTCTGGCTTGCTTCAAGGATTTTTTTTTCCATTTATATGGGATATAGTATAAAGTAGTAGTCCCAGCTGATGTATCAGGAACAAGTGGATGAATGGAGAAGGGAAATTGCAGGGAAAACATAATACAGAAAATCCAGTACTGCTTTCTCTAGTATTGGGAGGAACCGAAGGGTACAGTGGCGTGTCTCACTTTACAACCCAGAAATAAAACAATAACCATAGCAATAATATAGAACCAACAAGGTACACAGCACATCTTTTCTGGATCCCCTAAGGGTTTGGGAAAGTAGAAATGAGTGCCCCCCCCACCTTTTTTTCAAGGACGTTTGTGTTTGGTAGATGACAGTCAAACTTTACGTCCTTGTAAGATGGGGCTTACTGCAGTGGGTCCTCATGAGGTATGAAACCACCCAGTGTGGTGTAGTGGTTGGAGTGTTGGAATATTATTATTATTATTATTATTATTATTATTATTATTATTATTAGAACATTTCTATGCCGCCCCTTGCCGAAGCCTCCAGGAGACCTCAGCCCCAAAGTTAAACAAGTGACCATCGGCCAGTCATGAGCTGTCACCCTAAACCACTTCACAGGGTCGCTCGTAAATGCAAAGTGTGAGGGATTCAAACAATCAGCCAGATCCAGCACTGTCCGCAGAGGGGAAGGGTCATTTCTGCTGATCCTTACAGCACATTTGGGTGGCATGGAGTGTAGGAAGCGCCATCGCACCAGTGAAAGTCTTCCAGCGTGGCACTGCATCTTACCCAATGTGTTCTATCATGAGCTCCTCAGAAGAAAATATAATAAATCTTTTTAAAATTTTATTGTTTAAAACCTATTACAAATATTCAGTGATTCCTTGGTGGCCAGATAAAGGGGATTCTTTGAAAGGAGATTTTTTTTAAAAACTGCTATGTGAGTAGCTTCAGAAAATATAATGGTCAAACGTCATTACATCCTGATATTTTGAATGCATTTTTAGATTTCCATGTATATCGGTTCCTGCTCTATGTTTTCTTGCCCACGGGGGATGTTCCCCCTATTATGTTTATTTTTATGGAAAAATCTAATATGGAAAATATGCATTTACTTTACTCTATTTTAATCAGGATTGCAACCAAAGAATGGCTTGGCTAAAAACCTCAGAGAGCAAATAAATATAATGAAATCTCACTTGGATGGAATTAATGAGTAGGTTTTGATAATTGATGAGTATGTGATGAAGCAATAAAAGGGCACGAATAATGCACCACAAAATATCCTCTGAAGTGCTATCATAAATAATATGAAACTACGCTTGTCAAAAGAATGAAGTGTGCTAGCAAACACTCCATAATATAGTTTGTGCAGTAATTAGATCTTCTTAGTCTGCTCACTAATGCATTCTGCTATGGAGTATTTTCCGGGGAGTGAGACAACTCTGGATTTGGGCAGGGGGAGGACGGACTGGCCAAGTGCTTATCAATTAAATTCCACAGAGCAATAATAGCGCACTTTTATTTCATATGAGGTAATTAGCATCGTAACTAGCAGGCACTGGCAAGAAGATCAAAATGAGTGCAGCCCCAAGCAAGCCCCAGTTGTAATTGCTATTGTTATGGAATCAGAACTGCCCCTAATGAAAGTATCCAATAATTTCAAATTAAGTTTGCCACTTTTAAAACTAGCACTTCAAGTTGCAGTTATCAGCTGGTTAAACACCATTCATCCCTTGGCTGAAACATCAGCAGGTTAAATTTACCAGAGGTAGTTATCTGGAAGGGTGTCAATTTCAGTAGCTCTCTGTATCTAGACACGGGGTTTTTTCAGATACTCCTTTTTTACCAGGAATGCCCCACCCCTGCCCCCTTGAAGGCCTGTGGCCCAAGGAAGACCTGCCCCCGACTGGACTTCCCACTCCTAGAGATGCACCTGCAGATTACGGTTTCTCGGGCTCTGCCAGCACATCTCTGTGTGCATCTCTGCTTATATGCAACCTCCAAGCCAGCATCACACATGGCCCTCAGGCCGAAACGGGAGCAGCCCAGCCCTGCTTCGGACCAAGAAGCACAATGTGCAGCTGAGATTGCCAGGGGGACTCCTGGGCACGCCCTCTGCCAAGTGTGTCCACTGAAGTGAGAAGGATGCAGTCGGCAGAGATGTCTTTTGAACAGGAGATTTCCAGAAATAGGGAAATGAAATCCTTTATTTCTCTAGCACAGTGTGAGTCTGTATCTTTTCATTAGTGCCTCCAATGATACAGCCAGAGAGAAACCGGTGAGACACAGGGGCTATTGGAGGATGAGCAAATTGCCCCTTACCAGGCTTGGATCCTTAGATGTTAACTGAGTTCGTGGGAAGAAGTTTCCCAAACCTCCGCCCACGGCTGTCTGGCTGTCCAGAGAGGGTTTGGGGCAGTCACAGGCAGCCGCAGCTGAGCGATGGGGGTTTCCTTGCTGTAAACTTCCTAAATGAACTGTTTAAGGTGCAAGCTATTGTTTTTAGCCTTCTCTGTCCTGGGATGTTAATCTTACGCTAAGGTTAGAGTGAGTGGGATTCAGTAGGACTGCTCAGGGCCAGCTGCTTGTGACTAGACATCGTTCACTCTCCATGAACGTCGAGCTAGACGTTACTGGAGCACTGAAAAATGTCAACTCCCTGCTAATCCATTTAGTTGGATGGAGCGATATCATTTGACTTACTCGCTTTGCCTCTGTGCATGTATGCCTCAGTCTAAACACAACATTTTTTATTTATTTTATTTATTTAAAACATTTCTATGCCGCCCCATCGCAATAAGGCTCACAACATCAAAAAAGTCAACCATACAATAAACCCCCCAGTACCATAAAACCTCAACAAAACATATCCCTTCTTGTCTCGCGCTCTCAGTGACATCATGCAGATTTCAAAAAGGCAAGCAAAGAATAATTTTGTGGTAGCACTGAATGATTGATCTCAACTGATCGACGTTACAAAGCTGACCACGCAAGTCCAGGGTTGCTGATGCTCTAGCAACCTTTACTGCCATCAGCAACATATTCTGCCATCCCATTCAACTACTGTGTGATTGCCCTTATTTCTACCACCCGCATCCTGTGGGTACCAGTAAGTGTGAACCTTCCCTTCCCATTCAATTTCCCCAAAGCGATAGCTGGAGGTTCTCGCCATTGACACGTACTGCTCTCCACCATGTTCTGTAGCTCACACCAGAGCATGCCATACACCTCTATGGTGAACCTTTCGGATGAACCACAAGGTGAGAGCATCTTTTCTCTGGCTGGAAGCAGGTCCTATCAGTTCACAAGATACGGTGCAGGGCTTTTCATAACAGCCTTCATTGTTGCAATATTAACACAAACTTTCCAGTGGTGCGAGATCACACTGCAAGGAAGGGGCTCCCAGACAGCTAAGGCTGTGTGCAGAAAAGACAGAGGCGTGTGCACTGCAGGGAGAGTTGCTGTAAAACTGAGACCAAAGCCTACATTATTGAACAATATTGTAACTGAACAGAGAGCAGGGAAAATACAATTAAAGCATACAGTGTGACTAAAATGTTATGCATATTAGGGCTGGTGAATGACGAATTTGGGGCAATGGTTAACTTGAGCAAACTGCATAATTAGAAGAAAGACTTTAACTTTTCGTAATCGATACTAATTACGAGAATGAGAGAAAGCCAGCCTGCATTATATAATCATCCAGCAAAGTCCATTGTAAGCACTTGCCTTACGACAATACTCCTAAATTCCACTGCTCTACGTGTAATTAAATTCATTAACTGTAGCAGATTGCTAAATGCAAGCATTGAAATGATAATGTTTTATTAACCGTTGCTATTTATGGAACGTTCTTGCTACTAAAGAATTAGAATGAGAATGCTGAACTAATTAATATGGCTTTGATTTGCTTGCATTAAAAAAAGTTTCCCATCACATACTGACTAGGTTCAGGCAACAGAATAACCCATATTCAAGAGGTGACTGTGGTTTGTCATTGAACCTTGGGTTGTTGTTGAAATGAGGGTTGTTTTGTTGTCTGAACCCAGATATGTTAACCATGAACAACCCATACTTCACAACCCAATGACAAACTATAGGTTAACTTCATGAGTTATGGGTAGCAATCTTTGATCTGTATGCACAGCTGAGTTCAGGCAACATGATAACCTAAGTTTCACTAACAACCCATAGTTCTGTAACAACCCACACTCAAGGGTTGAGTGCGCATTATCATGTTGTCTGAATGCAGCCATTCTGACCTGTAGCATGGGGTAGCAGCAGTCCTAAAGAAACCAGAGAGCATTTCCTAACTGGTTATAGCTAGCTTATCTGCCAAATATTGGAACAAAAAGTTTTCGTGGAGACAATAGCAATGGTATGGAAAGAAGCAAAAGGACAGGTACACTGAGATAAGGAGGGTTGTAAGAAACAAAGCAGGTGAGAAGATAAAATAAGCAGAATGGAGGGCCAGAAACTGGAAGGGAAAAGGCTGAAACTCCTCCTAAATACCACCTGAAACTTTCTTCTGAAACCTTTGTTCGTAATATAAATTACACATATTAAAGGTCATTTAGGATGGAGCTGGTACAAATTCAGAATCTGGAAATTCCCATTGTACAAATGAAATGTGATAGTGGACATCATCACTTTACTATTTCATTGAAGGCAACAAAATCCCAAGCACCCGTGCCAATCAAGGCTAGATACTAGAATCTTATTAGTCCATATTGCCTGTTCCAGTGCTATCAACATTAACTAGGAAGTTATATCAGTTCAGGCTGCTTGTCCATCTAGTCCACTATTGGCAGTAGCTGTCACCAAGGATCTTTCACAGTGCCTGGGACCAAAAACCCTTTTCTAGGCGGAAATGCCAACAACTGAATTTGGATGCAATGAATTGGCTATACACCGAGCTACAGTTCCTTTCTGAAAAGTGATCAAGTGTCCCCTTTAAAGTCGTTAAACTTGATTGTATGTGCCGAGAAATCCCTTTTCTTTTTGCATTCTAGTTGCCTATAAAAACTCAATTTCGCGAAGATGGGCCAGCATGCACTCCTTAAACCCCCTGTCCACACTATCTTGTGCTATCCCAACATCAAGCCCTTTAAGACCCAGGCAGGATTCTTGCAAACTAGACGGCATGATTTCAGCTGGGCGGCTGTGAGAACGTTCCACCATCTGCACCACCCAAAAAACCTGCTTCAGAAGAACCTATTCATCCAGCTAGTGACTGGATAGGAAGGCTCACCTCATGCTTCACAAAGGCTTCACAAAGGCCACTGCCCTGTGGCTTCATCTTCTGCTCACTTTTGGCTCATAACTCCCAGGGTCACAGTTTGGCTCCTGTCCTATTTAAAGGCCTGTGCGCAAGTACCATGAATGACGGGTTTATTGATCTGTTTGATCATATTTCTGTACACCCAACAGCCAAAGATCTAGGTAACTTATGTTATTTTTTGCCTGAAGTGTTGCTTACTCTGCAACTTGCATATCTTTTTATTCCTTCTCCCCGTCTTCCTCCATAAATAACCCCCAGCCCAAGAGATGTGAGCACTTCGTTCCAAGTGAGCCTTGGTACTAAATGCAGAGCCTCCTGCTTCAGCTATTGTTTCTGCTCAAATGCCTGTTCTGGGGCTTAAAACAGAGGGTGTAGGCTGAGTCCCTTCTCTCCTAAGCCCCAAGAATGCCCTGGGGGCTCTGAAAGCCCCCTGGTCCCGGCTGAGGGGGATGGAAGTGTTGCTGGCAGCCTATCGGGAGAATTGTTTGTCCTTCGCTATACTGCCAGGATCTGGAGCAACCTTCCTCCGCCCTTCATGGGATGTTAACCACTTCTCTATTTATAGCAGCATAAATAGGATGGTCCTGAAACCCTTTGGATAGCATTGCACTATAAACCACATTTGGATTAATAGAAAAGAGCGAAGACAAAAGATCACAGAATTGCAGGGTAACTGACTAGGTGGTGCAGTCGGTCATCCATCCACAGGCACATAAGGGGGCTTTATCACAAGAGTAAGATGGGAAATGACCTCCGTAGAAGCAAATCCCACAGAGTGCAAGGAATTGTTGCAAGGTAACTTCTTGTGTGCTCTTGGAAATATGCTAGTTAAATAAGGGAGTTTCTGCTGATCCCAGTGGACTCATCCACAGTGGAGGCCACTTACGATACCACTGCAACAGCCATGCCTCCTTCCGCCCAGCACCAGCTGAGGCAGAGCATTCTGTCGCAGTTCAACCAGCCATGCAACATGGTCGCTTGGCCCGTTTCGGGTGGCACCATGAAGTGGGCTGAGGCAGAGGAACTCTCCAAAAAATGTTTTTAAGCACCAGGGCAGGAGAATTCTGGGGCTCACTGCAGCTGACAACACTACTTGAGGCAGTAAAGCCTTGGCTGAGATCCCACAGAATCACCTGCCACAGGAGAGGCTGCCTGCTGTACGTTTGCAGAGTCAGCAGTCTCTCCTGGCCTCCTTGCAAGTGGGGGGCACAGAGGAGATGGCTGCTTGTGATGGGGCACGGGCTGTTCTGGTGTGGGCAGTTCCTGCTTCCTCTCACTCCAAAAGTACTGCTTTTTGGCCATGTATGTATGCATGTATGTATGTATCGAAATTTTTTTTAGACCATCGCTTACCATCGTCTCAGGACGGTTTAACAGTAAGAAAAAAATAAAATAAAACACAGCATCCTAATCCATTTCTGACAATAAAACCCATATTAAAATAACAGTCAAACCTTGATATATTGGGAAATTAAAAATGTTTTAGCCTGGCACAAAAAGAATAAAGTGATGGCGCCAGGCTAAACCTCTCTGGGGAGTGTATTCCACAGTCGGGGTGCCGCCACACAGAAGGCCCTTTTCTGGGTAACCATCTTCCTAATCGCCTTCAAGGAGGGCTTCTGGAGAAGGGCCTCCACCCCAGATCTTAAGAAATGCAAGCGTAAGAAAGGTGGGAGAGGACATGGTCCAGGAGCAGAACACTTGCTTCAGTTGCAAAGGTCCTTGCACCTCCAGTTAAAAATGTTTAGGTAGTAGGTGATGGAAACATGAGACTCAGTTCCCACCAGCCCCAGCTGAAGGATGGTGGAAGTTATATGTCATCAACATCTGGACGACTGCAAGCTCTCCATCCTTACATCTGACCCAGGTCATTCAGTGCTAAGTCAGAACGGACAACCCTGCAATAGATGGACAAATGGACAAATAGTTGTCTAATGAACATTCCTTTTTTTATAATAAGTTTTATCCAAAATTTTTAGTCCTAAAAACAAAGAAAAACTAAAAACAACATCAATCATCAAAAACATCGAGCCTGCTGGGTCAGCCCCCACATTTTTTTCCATTTATGATAACATAAAAACTTAATCTATACGAAGTTCCGTTTCTCTAGCCAATAATAAAAGGAGTCCCAAGTTTGATAGAAGTCAGTATCTTCTTTCTCCGCCAGTGACAAAGTCAGTCTATCCATTTCCACACAGTCCAAGATCTTTTTTAGGATCAGTTCATCAGTGGGTAGTTCTTCACTTTTATTTATTTATTTATTTAAAACATTTCTATGCTGTCCCCATCGCAACAAAGCCTCGGGGCAGCTCACAAAAAAACAAACTTTTCCAGTGTTTAATGAATATTATTATTATTATTATTATTATTATTATTATTATTATTATAACATTTCTATGCCACCCCTTGCCGAAGCCTCGGGGCGGCTTACAACACAATAAAATACATTGAAATACAATAGAACATAATAAATTACCACTAAATACAAAAATACAAAAAATACACTGAGATACAAACATAATAATATAAAATTAAAATTAACAGTATAAATTAAGTAAATAAAGAATATAGGAGGAGAAAAGAGAAGGAAGAAGAAGTTGCCCTGGCCAGATCATATATTTTAACAATTAAAATGATGTTTAAATAAAAAGGTCCTTACCTGGCGCCGAAAAACCAGTAATGACGGTGCCAGGCGGACCTCTTTGGGGAGTGAATTCCATAGGTTGGGTGCCACCACAGAGAAAGCCCTCCTCTGAGTGCAGGCACTCGACCCTCCCTCAGAGAAGCGTTAACCACTTCCAAGATCCAGGTCCCAATCCCGTGCTTGGAGTTATTTATTAACCAAGATGGGCAAGGATTCAATAGGCAAGTGGTGGGACGTACTCGTCCAAGCACCTTGTCCACATCATCGGGCCGCAATAATTGAAATTCCTCCAATAATTTTGGACCAGACGGTAGCATTGGCGTCTCCCCAGAAACCTCTGATTCATTAGTGGAGTCCAGCTCGTGACGAATCTGAGCGATTTTCTCCCTGAAATGCCTGGCAAAGTCATCACAGCGGGCCTTTGAGGGTGGCATCGGATCTTCCTTAGGACCCGGGCGAACCAGGCCTTGTACCACTCGAAAAAGCTCCGCCGGGCGGCATTGTGAGGAGGCAATGGAAGCGGAAAAAAACTTCTTTTTCGCCGCCTTCACCGCCACAGCATAGGCCCGATAGTAGCCTCTCAAGTGTGTTCGGTCAGATTCATCCCGTGATTTCCTCCACCTATGCTCTAGTTGTCTCCCAACCCGCTTCGTCGCCCGCAATTCAGGTATATACCAAGGGGAAGAGCAGACTCTGCCCGGTGGGAGAGGACGCTTAGGAGCGATCGTGTTCACAGCCCTATTCCTATATTCCTGTGTTGGGAAGCATGTTTGGAAGTGTTTGCTGACATAATCAACTGGTTAATGCATCCTGCTCAAATTAAGCTCCTGCAAAACAAAAGTTGATTGCCATGTTCTGGCATACAAAAGAACTACCAATGACAGGTGACTTGCTGGGCCACCCCATGGCAGGTCTTCAGCAGACAAACCAGTGCTTTTCCTTCCATCCCTCTCACAAGCATACGAGGATGATCTGGCTTGCATGGTGCAAGAATGCACATTGTGGGATTGATTTTTGTGTGTGGCAAATAGGCAGCATTTAGAAAAGCCTCTATTTTGAACAAGAAAACTCAATGCGGAGAAGAGCAATCGTTTCATTCAAGCAGCCTGAATGCAATCAACAGCACTCCCTTTTTCGACAGGGAAGAACAGTCTTTCGAGAATTTTCCATTTGTATAATGAACTGTCTATTCCCAAATTGCTTCACTGTGGACACATTATTAAAGATGTCAGCCTCTAAAACTGTTACCTCCCTGGGTTCATCACTCGCCCTGAAATTCCTTAACTACAGTTGATCACCTCAGATTGCAGGGGCTACGAATTGGAGCAGCAAGGAAGGAATCAGTAATCTGTCATGTTACTGTCCAAATTGTGAAAATTTTAGGGCATATGCCATAAAACTGCCCCAGGCTGCCCTCACATACTGCAATTTAAGCTAAATTAAGGTAATTTAAGGCAGCAACCACAAGGAAGGGTTGGAAATCAGATGGTATGAGGGCGACTAACATTCCAGTTGCATTTCTTTGGTATCAGTTTATCACAGAATGACCCCACAATGCGTCATCAGTAGAGGCCAGAAGCACTATTAGAGGATCAGTGCGCAGAGAGGAGGTGCGCTCACTTTCAGAAGATCCCTCCCAAAGGGATGGGGACCAGACAGGCTCGTAAGGAGAGTTTCTGGAGACCAATTCTAGATTTGGTTTAACAAACTGCTCTGTGCATGCTCAGAGAGTCATTCTGGCTGTTTGTGCTTTTGGTCAATAAAGAATGCTCTGCAGAAAAAAGGCTCGTGGCTTTTGAATGTGCAAAGGAGGAAGCCCAGCCCCTGACATATGGATCCACCTGACAGTTGTTCCATCTTGCCTGCTTTTCACTTGCTGATTTTGAGTGTCATGGGGCACTTTGTCAAAAGCTTTGCTGAAATATTATGCTATTACGCCCATAGCATTGCCACAGTCCACAAGGGAGGATACCCAATCAAAAAATGAAAGCAACTTAGTCTGACAAGACTTGTTCCTGATAAATTCATGATGGCTTGTGGCAATTATTCTTTTGTCTTCGAGGTGCTTACAAACTGACTTCTTTCTTATCTGCTGCAGAATTTTCCCAGGGATTGATGTCAGACTAGCTATGCTATAGTTCCCAGGATCCTCCTTTTTGCCCTTTTTAAAATAGGAACAACATTAGTCCTCCCCTAGTCATCTGGTAGTTTATCCATTCTCCATGATTTCTCAAAGATAGTAGACAGGGATGCTGAGGGTTCTTCTGCCAGTTCCTTCACCTTTGTTTCTTTGGGAGGAAAAAAAATTAAGGCTCTAGAGAGCAGGGGTCCTCAAACTTTTTGAATAGAGGGCCAGTTGAAAGGTTGCGGTGACCGGTGAGGTGGGGGTGCCTGGGAGTGCAGGCCGGTGAGGTGGGGGTGCCTGGGGGCGCAGGCAGGTGAGGCAGCATCGGGCGTGTTGCCCAGCAAGTCCAAAACCATCTCCGAGCGAGCGAGCCACCACCTCCCCTCCTGCGCTGCGAGGCAGCGGCTAGCATGCGCATAAGGAAGGCAGGCGGCAGTGCAGTGGCGGCTTGGTCGCTTGGAGACCATCTCTGAGCGAGCGAGCGAGCGAGCCACCGCCTCCCCGCCCGTGCAGCAAGCAAGCGTGCAGGCAGCGGACAGCAGCACAGGCCGGATGGATGGCCGTAGTTTGAGGACCCCTGCTCTAGAGGGTCATAGGATAACCTATAACCTAACACAGCTCTGACATCTGCCCTGCAGTCCCCCTCTTCCCCACCCCACACAGCTGGCATGGAAAGAACTGCCCCGGCTGCTTCTTCAAGTCCCAGATCAAGCTCAAAGAGGGCATGAAGAGGGATGTGAGAAGACTCGGGCCACCAGGATACAAGGTGCCTCTCAGCACAAAGCCGGTCAGTTAGATGACCAGAAATGATTGTCTGCCTGAACTTCAGAGTGGGAGAAGGGAGGAGGCAAAGATCACCCCGGTGCTCCTTCCCTTCTGCATTGCTTGCGCAGAAGCCAAAGACTTATGAGCATCAAGGGTGCAATGAACAGCAAGGGGCTGTTCCCCCATTTGCCAATCCTTTGAAAGAAACTGAACAGCGTGTGACTCAGGATGGAGCTCTTTGTTATTAGAGGGTAAGGCGAGGGACTGCCCTTGCACAGAGAGCCAGTTAAATGTGTGAGCAACTCAGCCTTTGGGCAGAACTATACAGACGAAGAAACAAGGTACTGCTGCTAAAAAAAGGTACTCTTGCTATATTTCATTTTCATAAAGATGGTGCTTTAACCTTGGTGTTATTGTTGTTTACTGCCTTGAGTGCTGTTTTTGGTGCAATGATGGGATATAAATTAAATACATAATAAATCACCCATCACACTAGCCCATATTTCTCCACCACACACCAGTGGCACAAGCCGTTAAATTGGAATGGAAGCAGGAAAAGACAGAAGATGCCTCACATCCACGTCAGGATACACGTCTAATAGACATTGTAGAAGGGAAGGGAGGTCTACTCCTGTGGATGCCATTTTCAGAGAAAAACCATCGTACCTATTCTGCTTGGAGAAAATATATAACATGGATGGCATTCAGTGCGTGAGCAGATCACTCACAGAAGCTGCTCTTCCTTTCCTCCCTGGGTCCCTCACACACTCACCAACTGTGTGTCAGATGGTCCCTCAGCTCAGTGAAAGATGCCATTCCATTGGCAGATGAACGCCATTAGATGCAATCAATTTTCACTAACTTTTCCAAAAGTGCCATATGTGTTGATATGCTGTGCAATGCTAGTGTCCAAGAACAGCCTTGCACATAAGAAATCTGGAAATGATGGAGACACCAATGGAAATAAAAATGCAATGAACCATCAACAGCCTTACAAAGATATGCCTTCCCACCTGAGCCAACATTCTCAGAGAGAAGCCCATCTAATGGTCAAAGAATTCTGGTCACTTAAGCATCACTTTCAAAAAGCATTTGCTTGTCCTTGAAAGATCATTCCAACAGATGTATCTTGGGAGCTGCTACAAACAACAAGGCTGACCTTTTCTACAGAAGGTAGACAATTTCATATTTCAAATTCTTAATATGATCAGAAATGATATTGGCTAGTTAACCTGAAGGTCTTCATACGACATGGGAGATAATTGTTTCTTTAATTTTGATGCCTGAATTAAATTACTTTTGCACTCTATGTATTTAAATAATGTGTAAAATTGAGGTCCTGACCATGCATGGTCATTAAAAGCTCCTTCATCGCTTATTGTAAGAGTAAGAAAGTTAACTGCTATGTGCTGGCCACAGGTAATTATATTCTGCCAATTTAAACCACTTTGCCACTGCAGTTAGAAACTGCATTCAGTTTCCTTGCCTAACCTCAAACTTTTTAAAAAACTGTCCCTGAGTTATAACATCTGAAGATAGCCATATCCTCCCAGTCGGGAAATAATTTCCTTGGGGCTGAATATATTAATTGATTACAAATACAGATGAACTCGATTGGTTCAGCAGTTCCCCTTTTTTCTAACTACATCAAGGAAAGTTTGTTTTTGTTGCTAATCATCTGCCGCATCAGGTGCAGGTGTATCATTTCCTAATCTCCCTTGCCTTCCTCTCTTATCTATACATCCTTTCTCTTTTCAGTATGAACTCTAATGTACTATCCCATCTCTAACTGAGTTGTTGTTGTTGTTAGTTGTGAAGTCGTGTCCAACCCATCACGACCCCATGGACAGCATTCCCCCAGGCCTTCCTGTCCTCCACCATCCCCCGGAGTCCACTTAAGCTCACACCGACTGCTTCAGTGACTCCATCTAGCCACCTCATCCTCTGCCTTCCCCTTCTTCTTTTGCCCTCTATTGTTCCCAGCATTAGGCTCTTCTCCAGAAAAACCCCATGGACAGTACCAAAAGGGGAAAAAAAACTGAGTTAAGCTTAACTAAATTAAGGTTAAGCCTGAGTTTGATAGCAGGTTTTGAGCCCAATGGTAAATGTTTGTTACAAGTGGCCATGATTCACTTTGGCTTCAAGGCCAACCTGTTGCCGCACCTTGGGTACCATTGACAAAGGAAAGGAGAGTAAGCAAGAAAAGACCTGTGGAATACCTCCATTCACTTAAACCAGGTTTTGTCGTTGTTGTTAGTTGCGAAGTCGTGTCTGACCCATCGCGACCCCATGGACAACATTCCTCCAGGCTAAACCAGGTTTAGAGTCTAGTTAATGTTATGTTTGCTCAAGGTGTTTGTCAGAAGGTTGTCAGGGCAACCCTTGAAGATGGGACATCTCTGTAAAAATTTGTACAACACAAAGCCTACAGTCCTATGCACACTAAGTAAGATCTGAGTGTTGCTGAAATAACTTGAGAGTAAGTAGGTAAAGGACTGTGGTGAAAGAAACATAAGGGAAAGAGAACAGGAGAGCCGCTGAGGACTCCATCTCTTCCCCCTTGATTGGTGCTTACTCAGAGTCCTGAGGTTGGGGCCTAGCTGGCTCCACAAAGCTTCAGCCGTGTGCACTTGACTTGTCCCTTATCTCCCCCATATGTGAAAGGCCGGAAATGAGAGAAAACAGTGGCACATGCAGCAGGCATGGCCTGCTCCCAGCCCAGCTGGCTCCCAGAAGCCCGGCCAGTGAAGGAACGGCTGGGCCCTCAGCCGCCACCCTGCCCTCTTGCCCTTCCAACCCCTTGAAACTCCCTCCCTACCACCGTCTCTGCTGTTTTCATGCCTGCCTCCCAGGATATCTGCCACACAGGAAGCCCTTGGTCGTAAGAAATGCAGACCGCAACTCAGTCATACACAATGTAGAAATCTTGAGTCAAGTCACTTGCTCAGTGCTCCCAAGTCGAGGCTAAGTCAAGTTGCTGATGCAACACTGTGAAAATGTTATTGCTGATGCTATAGAAATAATATTTTTTCAAATCTTCAAAATACCTGGTAGGCTTTTTTCTTATTGTTTGTTTGTTTGCATTCTTACACTCAAAGGAAAAACCTCCATCTTGAGGCAGGCTGCTATAATCTCCCCTTAATCACAGGTGCAACTTTCAGTTTACATAAGTAAAGCAAACAGGCTGAGCAGATTGTTAGGCAAGGCTGGATTTTTTCTTTTCTTCTCTTCTGTGAAAGAGGATGCTTTGCCCTGCTGACTACTACTAAACTAAAGCCAATTTCCCTGCCAATTCCATTTTCTGACTGCAAGAAGCAACAGCGGGCATCACCCCGGACATCAAAATTAACCTGCAGATCCAATAACAAAGGCAACAGATGTCCAGACTTATGTGAAGAAAGGGACCGTGCAGCCCACTTCCAGGCATGCTGTGAGAAAGACAAATGAGAGAGAGCTTGAGGCAGTATTAAAATAATATTTTGTGTAACATACCAGAGGGCAGTCACAGTGCAGAGCAAGTCAAACGTACGATGCCCATGGAAGGGTCTGTGCAAGCAAAACAAGCAAGCACCAGCCTCTTCAAAGCTGAAATAGCTGCGGCAAAGGGGAAGCAAATGCATACATGGCGGCAGGCTCAGAGTCAGAGGGGGCACAGGTGGGCAGCTGCAGGGGGAGGGGCAGGCCCAACCAAGGCCCCGGACCACCTTCCTCCTCCCACTTCCTTCTCATGGTCACCTTCATCTTCATCCTCTTGGCAGGGCAGCTGGCCAGCCCCTCAACACTCAGTTTAAACAACATTTTACGTAGCAACATCTGAACCAGCCAGATGCTTTAGAATGGGAGCATGTCCAGCAATGTCCGAATGGACAGTCCTTTTAAACCACATTCAAAATAATGAAAAACACATTTGTACAATTTCCTGGGGCTACTTTTTATTTAAGTTGGGTGATCAGCCAGTGGCAGTAGCTGAAATATGCCACTTGGGCATCTGTGGAAGGACTGTCACTGGCAGTATCAAGGGCAAACTTGCCAAAAGCAGCAGGGGGGTTGCTACTCTGGATGAGTGACTTAGTAGCCAATCCCCACAAGCCATTATGAAACCCCTCACAGAAGTCTGATCAACATGTGACCCCACCCATAGATTGCTAATGAGCCAAGGGTTCTTGCTGAAGGATGGGTTATCATGTTCTCTGAATCCAGCCATGTTAATGATGAGCAACCTACAGTTACAACCCAACAACAAAATTGAGTTCTTCTCATGGGTTGTTTGTGGCTAACAAACCATAGTTTGTTAGTACAGCTGGATTCAGACAACACAATAACCCATGTTTTGACAACATCCCATGGTTCCTGACAACCTATACTCGATCCTTATCATGCTGTCTAAACTCAGCCTATGTCTGGCAGCAAAGAAGAATGTGATGAATGTCATATAAAGAGTCTGAAGAAATACCACTTGGAGATGTGATTACATTAAGCAGTGGGTAAGTATTACAAATAAATAAATGTCAGGAAAAACATTTAGGAAATAATGGAGGGAGGAGTGTTGCCTGTAGCTAAATGTGCAAAGTGAGTAAAAGAAGATAAAATCCAGAAAGTAAACAAGACTCTAAGCTGTAAATACTGAAGCAATTCTCTGTACATCACATGAAGGTGGCACACTTCCCCTAGGGAGCTGCAGGCAATGGTATTCAGCATGTGCTTTTAGAAAAAGATGGGTTCAGTGAAGAGCTAGTGAGAATTTATTAAACCTATGTAAGCTGTTTCAGAATCAGTAAAGCACTAATATAGTTGGTAGTTATTGCACCAGGAAAGGGAGTGAAATTGTTAAGTCTTCAGGAAGGGAACCCTAAGGCCTGCCCCCAGTAATGAAGGTAACAGTGAGAGCCAAATCACCAAATAAGCGATCACCAAAGTGGGTTGATGCTATGTGAGAGAGGAGAGGCAGTGCTGAAGCGCTTCTCCCTGTTGCCCATGACCCGTTTTTAAATGCCTGAATGGATGAGTTCTATTACTTCTTGCAGACCTTTCCCAATATCATGAAGAGGACCACTGGTCCAGCTCAGGCTGGTGCTTATGCAATTGTGATTTAGCAGTTCTCGGGACAACCCAAAATGAGGATATGTGTGATTCAGTCATGGAGCCCATCAGCCAAGCTCACCTAGGAGAGCTCCAGTGACTTGTTCCAGCCCAGGAATAAATGCTTCCACTTAGTTTGGGGGCTTCCTCTAAGAAGTGCTAAATTGCTGTTGTGTGAGGAGCAAGTCTTGCTTGTGCTGGGGAACTGGTGGACCCACTGCTTGTGGAAGGGAATCAACATGGTGGAAGGGGTTGGGGAATCACTATGGGCATAAGCACCCTGTCGGATTCTGCAAGTGGAAAGGAAGATTTCATTCCTGCTGGGAAAAGCACAGGAGGAATTGGCCATCCTGAGAACCAAGGATGACACTCCAAGCAGAATGTCATACATGAATCAGAGTGATCATTCGCTACTCGCCTCCCTCCCTCCCCCCGCCATTCTCCACATCCATTTCCCTTCTACTTTCCCCACAGCTTGGCCTTCTCCCTAGTTAATTACATTAAACCGGGGGGGGGGGGATGCAGAACATGAAGCCCTCATGGCACCCCAATGCAGTCTAGGCAGCCTTTTGGGATCCCTGCAGGAGGCAGCATTCCCACCCAAACAGTAGTTCTACACCTCAACATCCAACGATTGCATCAAACCTTAGTAATGGTACATTGTATGAATAAAGTGTAACCCTACACAATGCCTGTTTTGGAGGGAGTTTGCACTCCCTGAAGGACCAGGTCATAGTCTTCACATACTCTTGGGCTCAGCAGTGTCATTAGAGGCACAGGTGGCCTCAATGGCAAGGAGCACCTCTTATCAGGATAGGCTGATATTCCAATAATGACCTTATCAAGACAGGAATAGGCCGGCTGTGCTTATCCACGCTCTGGTGGGATTACTACAATGAATTATGTGTGGGTCCGCCTTTGGAAATGGTCTGGAAACTTCAGCTGGCTCAAACCAAGGCAGTGAGATGGCTGGTGAGGACTAGCCAACACAATCTTATGGTAGGCCAGTAGTTTTTCATCCACAGTGGCTGTCAGTCTGTGTCCAGTCCCAAGTTGAAGTGCGGGCCTTATCATTCAGCACTGTAAATGGCTTCAGCCTGGTGGATGAAGGATGCCACCCCGCCGCCCCATATAGTCCTTCCTGGATCCTAGGACCATTCACAATAATCCTTCTCTAGGAGGCCTTGCCAAAGTAATCGCGATTCACAGCTACTAAGGACTTTTCTGTTGTGACACCCCAACTGTGGAAGAACTTCCATGGTGCTCTTTCAGGAACAGGTAAAAACCTTCCCTTTTCCCAAACATTTTAGGATTTAAATTTTTATTAGATTTTAATATTTTAATCTGCTAGGTTTTAATTTGGGGTTTACTCCTACTTTATATACTAGTTTTAAATGTTACAATGAATATTTATGTTCTGTTTTATACTTTTCAGGCCAGAGAGTTTTGGCTGCCAGAGGAATAGAAAAGTAATAAATAATTAAGATTCTAGCCAGGTACTGACTTAGTACAGATGCTTGTCTAAAGGAAGCCACCGTCATCACCTTGCAGCACCACAGGAGGGGAAGCAGGTATCTTCCTCTCCCTCCCTACCTTGGCAAATGCAAGAAGAAGGCTGATATGATTCAGAAATTGTAGCATGACTCACACACACTACATTGCAACTGTATAGCTTTTGCAGTGCAAAATATGAGCCAACAAACAGATTCTTAGAAGGAGGTGCAATCATTGCTGAAATGTAGTTGTATATTTCAGCAACTGTTATACCTCCTTCTCAAAAGTGTTGTAAGGGTGAGTCCTGTGATTCCTACCCTAAATGCATAGAAGCCTCCAAACTTACGTGCATCCAGTGCCCAGAATGAGGCTCAGGAGTAGCCATCTCTGACACTGCTGTGTCTTACTCTGTACATTCTATCTGGATGGCAATCTTTTGCCATTAAATAAAATGGTTGTGCTCAAAACATAGCGCTGGAGGACAGTTTTGCAACTATCTGGACCAGCAGAAAGACAAACAGGTGGTCCTAGGTCAGATCAAACCAAGGCTTTCCCTAGAAACAAAAATGACAACCCTGAGTCTGGCATACTTTGGACATATCATGAGAAGGTGAGACTCCTTGGAGAAGGCAATCATGCTAGGGAAAGCTGGAGGCAGAAGAAGATGAGCAAGACTTCACATGACATGGACTGACTCCATAAGGGAAGCCACAGAGTTAGGTTTGCAAGAGCTGAGCAGGACAGGACATTTCGAGGGCATCTGTTCACAGGGTCACCATAAGTCAGCGTTGACTTGACTGCCTGCAGCAACGACAACAACAAAGAAAGCTCTGGGGAAGTGCAAGGAAGGAGGTTGGGGCGCCAGGAGGAAGCCATCTAGGGAGGCTCCCTTTTGCATGCCTTTCTCCTCTGCATGCTTGAAGCTACAAGGGAAATGGTGAGGACACTCCAAAAAAGCCTACGAGAGGCTACAGGATTGCCCTTATAGTAGGCATTCAACTGTACAGTTGTTGTATTTCTCTACTTAATATGCAAAAGAATAAATGACTCGCAGTGTCGTATGACTAGACAATACCCAAGTACTTTTTCAGGTAAAACCCCAATTAGAGTGCCCCGAAGTCAACGTTGTTGCTTGGCAACACACAAATAGTTCTCACTTTCACCCGGTACACAAGGCTAAACAGTGAAGGAAGAGCACCTCCAGGTACATGAGTGTTACGATTTTAAAAAACTGATGCATGTGGTCCTCTAACTATTTTTAAAGAAAAGAGGATATAAAGAAGATAAAGAGCTTTTAAAGAAAGATCTGGCAATGAAGACTAAAGTGGACCACCTCTGCCCTGCTGTGGTCCACAGCTGGAAGACAGGCCACATACAAAGATAGTGAATAAATATATATATTTTTAAATGACATGCAGAGTTGAAAGTATGAAATCCGCTGCCTCACTTCTGCCATTGCTCAGTCCAAAGTGAAAGTCTGGGGAACCGATGGGCTACAGGGGAGCAGAGGAGCATCATATCAAGAGTGGACCCCTCTTGAAGTGTGGCCCTTCGCAGATGCCCGACCATGTCTGTGCATGACACCAGCCCTGAATACTAGTTCAGATTCTGATCTATAGCATTTTCTATTCTGACTTCCATAATTTTACACAATTGATATGTCCCATGTGATGCAAAACGTCCATTTAAATGGAAAGGTATATGCAAAGGTTTTAATATGGCAGTAGGAGAAGCCAATGCTTCCCATCACCAGAGGAAACAGAATGCAGGCCTTGCACTGAAGAAAGCTACCCAGTGGCCTCCTGTGGCATGATGGACACTCCCAGGGCTTTTTTGTCATAGAACACACCAAAACAGCGTTCCGGCACCTTTTTTTCCAATAGATTTTACGAAGTGATTTTGAATTGCCTGTCGGCGTTGCAGGTCCGCAGCAAACATCATTAACATAGTTTCTGCAGGCTGCTTTTTTGACCACGCCGCCCGGCTTGGGACGCTGCTCGGCTTGGGATTGGTGTGTGTGGTCATGTGCTGAGTGCTTACTGCCGGCGGCGACGTGAGTTCCAGCACCTTCTCTTTTTTACAAAAAAAGCACTGGACACTCCTGCAGTCTACAGTAGTCCCCATATCTTCCGATCTCTAGGAACACTGAAAGGTTAGAGAAGGTACAGAGCACTGCATGAGGAGTAAAGGAGAACGTAGGAGTAGAGTTCCAGGAACCTTCTCTAACCGCTAGGAATGTCAGCCCTGCTTTTACCACCGAGGCCCAAACAGCGTTCCATTGTTCTTTTTCCTTTCCCTTTTGTAATCCAAAGCAGCTGGAGGCAGGCAGTCTTGGAGGCACCTCTCCCAAGTCCTAGTATGTATATAGGAAATGCTCATGGACCAAGGGAATCACACTGACAAGTTGCCTCCCTGACCGCCCTGGATGCATTTGTTTGCTTCTCCGCATCATCCCAACATGCAAAGAAACAATACATATGTAGACTTGGACAGGTGGTCGAACCGTCTGCAATAAAGCCCGGTGTTTTTTACAGCCTCCCTTTCTTGTGACTCGTCAACAGAGGAACAGAGAGTCACTTTGGCTAGCACAGAAGTAAGCTAATTTGTGTGCCATTCCCATACATCAAAGCCTTAATTTTTAAGATATTTGTAAATATTTTCCCTTAAATTGCATCAGTGGGGTGACTGTCCCATTTTCCTTCATAATTAGATGCGATATGGAAAATGGGTTTTCTACAATGAAGTTATTTGTCTTACATGAAATGGACCATAATACATTAATTATGTCATACAATTAAGTGACTCCAAAGTGTTTACATTAGGAGAGGGTTTTTTTGCCATGCGTGGACACCCAGCCAAGTCTGCCAAGACATCAGTCCTTTCAATGATCTCTTTATTATATTTTTACATAATTTCCATAGAAACTGGAAACATTCCCTAAACCAACAGAGGCTTCCATACCTCTAGCAATTATCTTAAGGTCTGATTTGCATTTTAAATGTCACCTGTATAAATTAAAACTGTTTACTGCTAACAACACTGTCATTTTATGATTCATCTGGCAGAAGCCAGCCAAAGCAAATGTCTGTTGCAAAAAGCCCCCTGTAACCATTACATCACATTAATATTGTATAGTTTCACATCTACAGCTTCTACCAAGCAAATATACTCACATCAACAGATGGCTGGAAACAGGAATTCCCAGACTTTGGGGGGAAGGGGAGCCAGCATGCCCTGAGAAATCCACCTTGTTGAGTCTGCCTTCTACCTGGAGGTGGTCAGTCAGCACCCTACTTTCAGCTGTACTCTACTGACAGACATGGATCACAGCAAATACAGTCCCTCACCTTTCATCTCTGGGTGGCAACAAGGATTTGCATATACACAAAATCCAGCGACTGCTGTTTCAAGGATTGCTGCCAACAGAAAACAGCCCGATAACCTTGCTATCTTCCTTGAATCAGGCTTGGCCTGTACATTTTGAAGAATGAGGTGTTCAGATGCTGCGGTGGTCAGAAAGAACTGCAAAATGGGCACCTCTTCCTTAAGCCTCTTTGGTGAGCTCCTCTTAGGATTCTTTTGAGTACATTTGAGTAAGCTAGTTTGCGGTTTCATTTTATTTATTTATTAGATTTATACCCTGCCTATTTTCTTGGGAAGAACTCAAAGTGGAGAACTGACATAATTCTTCTGATGTTCTCAGTCTTATCTCCACAACAACCCAGTGAGGCAGTTGGACTGAGGGTCTGTGACTTGCCCAGAGTCATCCAGTTGGCTCCATGGCTGAGCAGGGACTAGAACCCAGATCTCCTGAATCCCAGACCCACACTCCTGGGCCAGTCTTGGGCCCTTCCATCTCCTTTTACCCGCTTCTCTGTTTTAATTGGACCACTTCTGGGACTTTCCACACCCTGGTGCTCTACCACTGCATTATGGCCCCATCTCCCAAGAAGTAGACTAGATGTGACTTCGGTCACAGCAGGTGGTCAGAAATGCTGGGTGCCAGGAGGTAGTCCAGCCCCCAGGACACAACCAAGAGACATGTATGTACTTTCCCCAGTCCATGTGCAATGGCTGTTCCATGGAGGGATTCTAAAGAAGTTCTCAATTCATACGTTACAAAGGTGTCCTAATTATCAGGCTGTGAACCCATCTAAAAATGCCTAGGCATGAGTGTTGGACTTTTCAGCACCTGACAATCTGCCCAGGCTGAACATAACCGCCGCAGAACGTGAACTTCTTTCATCTTTCTTAATATACAAAAGAAGCAAGTATGTGAAAACAGGAGCCTGCTCTCTTATTTCTCATGAGGTTGCTAACTAGTGCCCTTTAGCAAAATTAGTCAAGGAGAATGATTGCTTTGCAAGAAATTTTTGTGCAATCATTATTTTGCCGAACTTCTCTGCTCAGCTTCAAGATCAATTCAGGTGAACTAATTTTCTTCTCCTTGATGATTAATGTATCATATTAATATAGCCATAAGGAGGACAAGGCCAAGAAGCCTGTGTTTTCACTCCTTGACACAATTACATCTCATTTGGATAATAATTTCTTATCATCTCTGTGTGTGTGTGTTTTATCCTTCAATAACAAGAGAGGACAACATTCAGATTTCCCTGCATGTTTATAATAACAGCATTTATGGACTAAGTGGGCGTAGGGGACAGAGAATATCCTTGCTGTTGGTTCTTGCATAAGCACTAGCGGTTCCCACACACAACGCTGTGGACGTGCATCGTGAAATGTAGCTTTCGCAACTCAGGAGTTATTGCTGCGTGGCTGTTTCCAAGGCCACTTGCAGGATCTTCCAGAACTGCCTTTAGTCAGTGGCAGCTGCCACTGTGCTGCTCTTTCTGGAGCTGTGTGAGAAGTTCAAGATCACGGCTCCTGCCCACACTGGAATGACTCCAGTTCCCACAAGGAATGAGGTCAGGCTGTCAGGCTTGCCCAGAGATACCCCTGACATGCCAGCTGGGCTGGAGCCTTGTGGCACATCACGGGCCGTGGCAGCATCCACATCAGCCCGGTCTCCTGACTGCCCCATCCGCAGGTCTGCAGACAAAGCTGGCTGAGAGCAAGGAGGAGAGACGACAGGGGATCTGTACGAGAGTGGTCACGGTGTTTATGCAAAATGCTTCAGACCCTTCAGCCCTGGGGCAGCAGCACCAGTGCCCCCTGCTGTCCCCCACCCTGCTGAATCCACTCCTCCCCTCCCCAGGCTGTACCGCAAGTTTAGCAGGCACTGAACAATACGCCGTAAGGAAAATGCATCATATCAAAATGTCGTGGTATAACTTGCATGAAGAAATCCAGGATATGATGGCAGAACTAGCGTGAGGAGATCGGGTGGGGGTGTGCATCATGTGCAAATCTCTATCATGGAGACCCTCACCCCCAGGATGCATGGCTTGGCTGCTGCCATGAAAGAGGCATTTCCTCCTCTGCCGGAGTTCCGATCAAAGTTGTGTCCAGCTGTTCATAAGCTGGCCAAGCCAGGGCCCAGGGAGGACCAGCCCGGAGTTCTTCCACAAGGAGGACATGAAAGAGTGGGCGCAGGAGGAGGTTTTGGCCCCAGTGTGGACATATGTGGGAGGGATGGGCGTAGTTAGGGGAACTATTCCCCAGCTGCCACACAGGCGTAACCACGGGCTGTGTGGGTCAAGGAGGAAGGATCCACACTGTGGTAATGCCTGTGTTGCTGAGGATTATCCCCATAGCAACCCTTCTGGTGGCCCGAGGTGACTCTGTTATGAAATGCTCGCCTGGTGACAGTGGCCGGAACCCTCCTGGTGTGGGAAGGCTCTGAGGCAGCGACTCTATTTCCAGACTTTGGATTCCAGACTTGCAAAGCTTCTATACCATTAGAAGGGATGTCTGAAAGCAGATCACAAATTCTTCTCTCAACTGGGGATCATTATCCCTTTATTAGTCATTAATCAGGTACACTCTTGGCAATCGTAGCTAGCCCTCCCCTATTGAACAGACAGCTGAGCATATTAAACTGGGAGGCCACGAGACTGGAGAGTGCATTTGCTCAGCTAGCCAGCGCCGGGCCTGGTTTAGAATTAGCATGGCAAAACTAGTTTCCAAAGAGGAGGCTCCAAAGGTTGGCAGTGGACCCTCTGGGAGACCATCTCCAGGCTCTGGATCTGGAAGAACTGAAATGAGGGCAGCTAGGATGAGTCCCTCAGATGCTTTCTGTCAGCAGCACCTCACAGCCAAGTGCCTGGCATGCAGATGGCATTATATGTTGTATGGCTTGCATAATGTATACCATAGTGCTTGAAAGACAACAAATTACATTATGGATCTCTCATTACCAATCTGCAGCCAATATGAGCAGTGGCATCGCTTGGTGTGCTCAGTGGGATAAGACATTTACTCCTGTGTGTGGGCAGGAGTGCAGTTCACTATTTCTGTGAACTGGCCTGGCTTAGCTGCATGGGAACAGACAATTTAAATACATCTCTGTGCCCTCTGAGATCACGGGAATGTTAAAAGAGGTATTTACACTGTCTTCTCTTGTTTTTCTACTGGCGAGAACCTAGCATGCCAGCATCATAAGAGGGACAGAAGACTGTCCCCCATCCTCCAGATTAGTTAGTCCTCAATTAAGGGGAATGGGAAAAGGTCTGCTCCCCCAGGATCGTTAGGGAAGATGGCCTAATTTTGTGTATTTGTTTGCTTTCAATATGTACCGTCTACCTTTCACCAAAAAACTGTTCACAAAACGGCCCCCAGCATCTACTTTAAAAATGAATGAGAAAAACATTCACTTAACGCCACAGTAACTGCATTATTATTGATGCTACTGTAAAGATAAGGAATTGAAACTGTGTCCAAATTTATTTTCCAGTGTGCACCTCTGGAAGGTTGCATCCGTTTTTTAAAAAATGCATGACTAAGGTTAGAACCCCACATATGAAGCAATTGTGGCATTGTATGCATACAGAAGTTGGAAAAAAGGGGCATTAATATTTCGAATTGACTTGCATGTGTTAAAAATGACATCCAGTGATCATGTATGTCTAACATCTTGCTGTAGTTTATATTTGGAACTCATCTGACTTTAGAACACAATTCTGATATTTTTGTTTCAGTATTATCACTCTTATATCCATGTTTAGCTTCCCACTGTTTTGGGAATAAGCTGTCACCTTGACCCAAAGAGTCTGCAGCGGGCAGCCTGCTTACTGGCATTGACACTTCCCCTCTGTAACTGAATGTCTGTCTTATAAATTATAAACACCAGTGCTTTTTTTGTCATAGAATGCACCGGAACAGGGTTCCGGCACCTTTTTTCCACAGATTTTCCAAATTTTAAAAGTAACTTTTGAAAAGTTGATGTTTGGTCCACGTGGATTTGAATCGCCCTGTTGAGCGTAGCAGGTTTGCAGCAAAATCATTAAAACGGTGCATGCGGGCTGCTTGTGTGTTGAATCCGATGCATGCGTCCTTCGTCCGCACTGGTTGTGATGGTGCTGCTCGGCTCGTGGTGCTGCTCGGCTTGTGATTGGTCGTGTGGCCGCACACTGAGTGCTTAGGGTGGTGACCGTTATGTTTCGTTACATAACTGACGTGTGTGGGGGTGTGTACAGTGACTGACTACATGGAAAGGTAAATAATTTCATGAGTTCCGACACCTTTTTTCTTACAAAAAAAGCACTGATAAACACTAACAGAACATCATCCTTCCTCACGGAACTGAAGTCATAATCAAATATGTTTGATTATTGTTTAAAAGTATATTAATGCCCATCGATACAGGAATCTAATCCCATTACACATCCATTCACAGCACACTCTCCGTGCATATCTATGCAAAAGTAAGAGCCTTGAGTTCAGTGGGTTTACTTTTCAGAAAGTAGGGTTGCAACCTCAGTTTTATTTCTCTGCAACAATAAAATGGCAATGGCAGGAGGAAATGTTGTGGCCCTAAGATATTATTTAAGGTTTGAACAAACTCGGTGCTTAAGTATCTTGCAGCTTGAAACTGTCACTTAAAAGGAAAATATTCCATTTGTCAGTAACCAAACCCTCCAGGTAGAATAACTTCTTGACTGCAAAACTTACAATGTTGCTTTAGGACTCAGCACTGCTCAGTCTAAAGTATTTGGTGGGAGATTTATTATTACCAGAAGCAAATTGTTCAGATTAACTGTGGGGAGAAGATATAGTTGAGAATGGTCAACATGTTCTATTAGAAAAAAATGTGCTCACGTGTCACATAGCAATAAATCATCACCCACTTAGTTTGGATAGGTACATGAATGCCAGATCAGCAGATATTGTCAAAGTACAGAAGCTGCCTCAGCAACTAGAATTATCTCTGGAAATGAAATGTCACTTATGAGTCAATGCCAAAATTAGCAGAGCAGACCCACTGAAATCAATGAGACATGTTAGTCTCACGACTAACCCAAATCCCATTGATTTCTCTGGGTCTGCTCTAAGCATCATTAAATCTGGACACTGGCGCTGCGTAAGATCAGTAGGATATAATTATAATACTCCTATCCCCAAACTGAGAGAACAAAGACTGATTCAAAACCCAAAAACCAGAACAGAAATTAAAAATAAAAACCACAGTCCAGTAAAGTCATGGAATAGAGTGCAAACTGAACAATGTGCAAAATAAAAATTCTTCAAAGATAAATAAACCCTTCAAAATTGGAATAAAGAACAGTCTTTGACCCAAATTGAGAAAGCAGCATTTACTTACCTTGGTTCTGCCACCAATG
The DNA here is from genome assembly GCF_004798865.1 of Varanus komodoensis. NCBI lineage: Eukaryota > Metazoa > Chordata > Lepidosauria > Squamata > Varanidae > Varanus > Varanus komodoensis. The sequence goes on from NW_025336347.1 coordinate 2,720,308, forward strand.
CAAATGGAGACTGCAGCCAAGAAATTAGGAGGCTCAGCTTGGAAGAGCAACAATGAAGGAACTAGAAAAGATCATGAAGTGTATTGGCCCGCTCAGGGCAGACCAGGGTCTGGTGCAGACTTTGTTAAATCTGTTCTGCATTTATCAGATTTATTACTCACTGACAGATTTGGATTTTGCACAATGTGTGCATGTGTATTTGCAGAAATATTCACACTTCCAAAAATGTACAGATCTCCCACAAAATACACCTAGATGTGATGCACCAACAGGATTGTACACTTTAGATTCTAGGTGGAATTGCACACTTTCAGTTCGGGCAGCTTGCTTTTCACTGGGGTTGATATGACTGACTTTGCAGAAAATTATGGGAGGTTGAAAAATGGTTTACAAGCCTGTGGAAGCCGTGCAACTGGAGTAAAACTGGCCTGCTATGGAGCCGGTAGGTTGTATTCATAGAAATCCAAACTCATTTGAATTTGTTGCAGATCCCTCCAGCATTGCCGGACCCGACAGAAGGTGGGGAACCAGCTGGCACAGGGGACAAATGCAACAACTGACACAGGTGACATTTTTAGTGTGAGACATACAAATGCAGTGGTTGGAAAATATGTTGCTGCATTTGCCCAATCTGCCACCGGGAAGCAATCGACGTATGCGGGGAAGCTGTTTCCTCAGTGTGGCTCTCCTGAGCACTGTGGCCATTCGATACAGAAGCAGCCCAATAGAAGACTACTCCTGAATGGTTGCTTGAAAAGATGGTGCGTTTTCCTCTCATGTTGGCACCTGGCTGGTTTGAAACACTTGGGGACATTTTCAATATTTGGCATCGTTAACTTTCAGGCCCAACTTAAGGTGCTGGTTATGTCCTATAAAGCCCTAAATGCCTTGGGTCCGGGATACCTGAAGGAGAGCCTTCTTCCCTGTGTGCCTTCCTGCACCTTGAGAGCTGAGGCGGAGGCCCTACTCCAGGAGCCCACCTTGAAGGAAATTAGGAGGGAGAGTACCTGGAGGGGGGCCTTCTCCTTGGTGGCACCCCAATTATGGAATACACTCCCCAGAGAGGTTCACCTGGCGCCAATTTTATATTCCCTTCAGTGTCGGGCAAAACCCTTTGTATTTTCCCGCTATTTTAATGTTTCATTGATTTTAACTGGGGTTTCAGTATATTCATGGTTGGATGTTGTGGGGTTTGTTTTGTTCTATTCATTTACTGTAAGCCATCCCAAGACATTTGTAGGGGAGGGGATAGAAAAGCTTTTAATCAGTAAATAAACAAACTTTGGCCAAACAGTAATTTAAGCCAACTGATGCATGGAATTGGAGCATGTACTTTCCTGCTCTCAAGAAAAGGTACGATCCCTCTAAAGAAATACCACCCCAAGCCCTTTTGTTTCTAGAACAACAGGATGCTCCACTGGGTGGAGAGGGGCGAGTGTGACATGGAATAAAGAGTACAGCTGTACACAGACCATAATGTAACATTATTCATGGAAAAAAGAAAGACCAGGGGACCACCACTTAAGAGAGCAAAATAAAAATAAATGGGCTTATTTTTATTTTAAGCCATTAGAACTGATCTGGGAAGAGTCCATTATATATTTGCGACCTGTGGGAAACCCATGTGCAGTTCATTTGCAAAATATATTGATGTTCTGGTTAAATCTTAATGACGATTATCGTATTTATCTACATGCAGCAACAATACCAAATGTAGGCTGTGTGTTCCTGGTGGGGCAGGAAATGAGACGCTCCCATTTTAATATTTAACATTTACAAAGCAGGCAGCAGCATTTTCATTCTGAATTGCACTAATTTAAGTAATCCCTACTTGTTACCACTGGGCTGCATGCAATAGTTTCTGCCCACCAGTGGAATACACACTGCATCCTCATGCATACCTTCAGCATCTTCTGTTTGCAGAAGGGGTGGGCAGGGACCCACAGGGCAATGCAGGTGGGGAGGACAGGAAGGAGAAATCTCTCTGCAGAGACAGAAGGCTAGCTATATAACATGGGATGGATCCCATTATTTTCAGCAAATACCGTATTATGTGTTACTCACCGCAGCACTCTGTCGTGTGGGCTGACTCACTATCCACTTCAGTAATATTGCTGGCTTCATGCTAGAAAAGAGGAGTGCTTAAGGAAGTTTTTTCTGCTGGAGTGAGCATCACTGCCATAGGATCTCCACACGCTTGGATCCTAAATACAGAGCAGCAAAATGCTGCATTGGCAGCCAGGCAAGAAGATGCTAAAGGAAGCTTCCTACCTTGGCAATTCAAACAGAAGTGTCCTACTGGCCAACTGAAAGGGCCACAGGAAGACATTGGAAGTATCATCTGCATACTAAAAACACGAGAAGATGCCTATTATGATAGACTAGGCCAGGCTGGTAGCAGGAATGACAGGCTCTTCCCTCTCCTGAAACCTTCCATAGATGCCCCATACAGTTCAATATGCTGCGTAAACCTGTATGGCATTCACTGTTAATTAGTGATGATGTTTAGCCCTTATTTCACTAATTTGGGGCTGAGCCCTGGCAGGTAGTGGGTTGAATGATTGCAAACACATGTCTGCACACTGATAGATAACAATACTATGCCCGTTGGATTCATCTAATTCTTTTAGAAATCATCTACTTCATCCACATTCAGCCTTCCCTTTTGAAAACATTTTTTCTTCTTTCCTGAGCCATAGCAAGCTTTTGCTGTTACAGCAGCACCCTCTGGAGGTCGATTTTTTTGGGTATGGATACACGAATTGTTGCTTCAAAAACAAGCAACAAGGTTGGAGACTATTTTTGCAGACAGAAAGATCATTTGGCCAGCTGCATATTCAAGTAGATGTAAAGTGTAAGGTAGTCGCAATGATATGCAACTGTACCAGCTTCTGTATGGCCTGAAGTGTCTGATCCTGCCTAATCTTGGAAGCTAAGTAGGGTCAGGTCTCACTGAAATGTGGATGGGGGACTTAATGTTGTGAACCACCCAGAGAGCTCTGGCTATGGATGATGATGATGATGATGATGATGATGAATACCAGCATTTGGGATGTCATGGATTTGGGAGCAAATCAGACCTATGTATCATAGGTCTCATGAGATTTGCTTATGTATGTTGACATTGAAACAGCTCCTATAGAATGTGGGAACATACTCTTCCCTTAGGACCTGCTTCAGTAAGTCTTAGCTAACTTTAAACAATAATTGCAATACATTTCGAACATTAATTTCATCAGGTTCCAACACATAGGCAATTATTGAATTCCAAACTAAGCGGTGCTACTGGGTGCAACTGCTTCTTAAGCTTTAATGTCCAGAGCTAGGGGCTGAAGCCCAGAGGAACACCCCCCCACACACACACACCCAGTGCTGCCTTTAATGAAATAGGGTTTCCTGCTCAGAAGCCCTGTTTGGGATTGCAGGCCTGGCTTCCTGACACCTGCTGGCAAGTTGGCACAGATCACTGATTACAAAGAAATGCTTTACTGCAGTAGATAAAGCTACACAGATCAAGCTTTCCAAAGTTCATTGCAGGGTTTATAGAGTTTATAATCCCAATAAATCAGATAGCCTATGCAAAGGCTCTCAGCACAAAGCTTTGCTCAGAAGCAGTCCCAGGACGAGGATTCATACTGAGCCAGAGCCCCAGCAATATACTGCGGGTCAGAGTCTTAATGACACAGGAAGCAAGGCAGGCAGGAGTTCATGATTCACAGTAGGTCCAGGCAAGGAAGCATCTGAGCAATTAAGATAGCTGTTCTTAGCAATGGCTCTTCAACCAGTTTAAATGCAGGGGGCTGAACGCTGACAATCTATCCTGACAATGATATCCGCCCTACAATGGGCATTATGTCTGAAGCCGCATCTCTGCTCCCTGCAGCTCAGGCGGTCCATAGTCTGGGGGACACCCCTACAGTTCTCCTGCTGCTTGGTTCTTCCAGAAAACTCCTCAGATTGTAGATCAGTACAAGGTCTGATTTAAGGCTGCATCTTTCAGCTGTAGCTGATAAGAGGCATCCCCCTCCTTCATCCTGCAATCAGGGAGAAGCCAGGCAGAGCCAGGTTCTCGGGCCCGGAGCTGCCCATGACTGAACTAGGCTCTAAACCATTCTGATCCAGCTCTGGGTCAGATTCTGGTTCCAAAAAGTTATGGTCCGCAGCAGCACTGGAGCTGGGCCCAACAGCACAATCTAGTGCAAGTCTCCTCAAAGGCAAGCTTCATCAGCTTCAGCGGGATTTCCTCCCATGCAAATAGTGTCAGACTGCATCCTTAGAAGCATCAAGACTGCAGACCAGAAGCAGCCGACACTGAATGTGTCCTCCAGCCTTTCTCGGGGGTTTTGCTGTAGCAGGTCCCAGTACAGACATACAGCTGGGTGCACAGAAGGGACAAATGCAGGAAATTCTGATTGCAGACACTGTGACATGGGCGTTTTACCTGAAAGTCATGATATGACCAGAGTGGTCCTGCCTGACCAATGGTTTTCACTATAATACTGGCTTCATTTTCCATGGAACTTAGGGATAATTCCAGCATTACTTTAAATCCATAAATCCATTACTTTAAATCTATGAATAGCAGCTATGTCTCTTTTAAAAATCTATTTTCACTCTGTTTTGTCCTTGTTTATGTGAATCAAAGTCTCACGGATGCATTTATTTAGAAATAAATCCACTTTGTCTAATGTGGCTTACTCCCTAAGGTGACAGCCCAATTTTTTTTTTATTTAATTTGATTTATATACCGCCTGATTAGCCATAGGCTTTCTGCACAGGGCCAGATCTGTTTTCCATTGAGAGAAGGGCCTCATTCTGTCTCAGAAGCTGTCTTGGCCCAAGAGTCCTCTTCATCTAGCCCAGCTGAACCTACCCAAGTTTAGACCCATCCCATCTATGCTTAGGCTGTACTAGTCATGCAGAGCTGCTTGTTACAGATTATACTGATCTGTGATAACAAGAAGTTATCAAAGAAGCTTTGGTTCTTTTAAAAGACACTTTTAAAACGAAGCGCATAGCTCATGGCCCCTGCAAGATACAAAATCCCCCAAGTATTTTGTGAACCGATATTATGAACAAGCACAGATTAAGTATCTCTCTTTTGGAAGCAAATAAATGTTGAGAGGCAAGACACCCGTGGTCAGGGGCTTCAGAAAAGCAGGTGGGGATGGAAGTAAAGAACATCCTTTTTCTTAATAAGGTTAGTTTGGTTGTAAACACACACACACATATATCTCATAACCTCCAAATTAAAAAGGCCGGCCTGGTACAGCCTCCAGTATTGATTAAAAGCCAACCAACTTTATCACCATGTAATTGCTTCATGACCTGTTTTTCAACAGCACAAGCACCAAGTTTTCTGAATAAGAAATTTTAATTTCAAGGTACCTCTAATTTATTGCGCCTGTTACTGTTCTATTACAAAGGGGCTGCACAGTTGCTCTGCAGGCATGACATTTTCTACTCAGCTTCAGTTCAATTTGCTCCTTAATCTCCATGTAACAAACCTTTATTTTCTTGTATCTGTGGTGTTACCTCATGTGTGCCTTAGAGGCTCGTTCCCGGCCCTTCTTCATGGAAGGAACAACTTTTGAAAGTTTCTAATTAAAGAGGTCAAGGGGGAGGCATCGCTCGCAGGGTGGGCAAGAGGCCAGCTTTGGGAAGACAGAGTCTCTTCCGCTTTGAAAGCAAGGAAGAACAGAAGGCACTTGTTCCCTCCGCCCAGGAATGGGAGATACGGTTCCCATCCAAGCAGGAGCGGGAAGTTCTGAAGCAGACCAAAGAAATGGCACCCTCCCTCCCCACCTCTTTTCCCTTGCATGATTCAGAAAAGGCTTAGAAGAGGAGCTGTCCAAACTCCCGCATGTTGGAGGTTCTAGTCCCCCAACCTGTCTGGATCTCTCTTTCCTTAGTGGTTCTCCTCCAGAGGGAGGCAAGCACTTTTGCTGTGCATACTGGCACTGTGTGATTCATCAGAGTCCAGTGGGGAAGCCCATGGGCACCACCCCCATTTGGGAGCTGCAAGTGTTGATGCCTTTAACCATGCACCCGGTCTAAATACAGAAGGCCTCCGGACTAGCATTAGCAGCAACCAAAGTGTGTGTGGCGTGAAGACTCTACACTCTTTTCGACTGGCACAACAGATAAACAGGGAAGCCAACTGTTGATTAATCCAGGGATGTGCCTCTGGCCTGTAAAACCACATGGGCCAGTGGTGCTTCCAGACAAGGCTTTCATCTGCTATCAGCCTACCTTGTTCATCAAATTTTGCAGACAACATTATCTTCTGCTTGTAAACCTTCCATGTTTTCTAGTGATGGATAAACTTATCCTGGGTGAATTTATCATTTCTTCCAATAAGGAAATGATTTCCGCTCTACAACTCACCCATGTAAGCTTCAACAGGAGCTCTCCCTTAGAGCGAGCTCTTGTTCTACAACAAGTTTTTGTGTATGCACAGGATCAGAGTGCATCTTGGGAGTTGTAGTTTAGGAATGCATAATGCATCATGATGTCAAGCACCAATATGTCCCCCATTCCTGACCAGTTGCTTTGACATGTGCAACATAATGCTCACTGATGCTCACTATCACTGAATGCTGGGATAGGGAAGAGGGAGGGTGAACTCACGAATTCGTCACAGAATAAGCAGTGGTGGCCACATTGGACCCTTCAAGCACATGCATAGAGACTGCATTGCTGAGATGCTGTGAATGCTCCAATGCTCAGTCAATTCTGCATTGAATAGCAAATTCTTAAAACTCTCATCCAGGCTTGTTGAAAAGGTGCACATTATGATCAAGCCAAGTTTGACTGGCAAACTGACTAATCACAGAATTTTGTGGCATTGCAAGTGTTTTCCACATGATTCTTCCATCACTCTTCTTTCCACAAAAATATCCATTACAGAGGGAAAAACAGAAGATCTGCTGTTTTTCGTTTCCATTTATTTGGTAGTGCCAAGGGCCACCCATCTGGAAATGCCCCAGGAAGTGAGAAACAGTTCCTGGAGTTCCTTCTGCAGCTCTCTGCACCTCTGGACCTGTCAGGCTCCAGGCTGCTCAAGAGACAGTCCTGGCTCCACCACATTCAGGACCATGCTGTGGGAAGAGTCCTCTGAGCTACCTATGGGGATGTGCTTAGCTAGCAATTTAGGACACAATCCGGGACTCCTTGCCCTCGGTTCACAGAGCTCATGCATACACGGAGCAAGGCGTGGGCAATCTCCACCAGTTCCACAACTCCTGCTCCCTTTTCAGTCACCTAAACATAGCATTGTGTGTGGGGGGGGTTGTGGGGGAGACCCAAGCACTGACAGGAATCGGCTTAGCCAATCAGCCCCAGCATCCTTCCACACCAACCCTGATATGCTCACTGTTCTTTCTGTGGCACATTTGCGATCTCACAGAAGAAACCAGCATGGCTCTTTCCATTGGCCTTGGAATTCAGAGACCCAACACAGAAGTTGCAAGACCTCACGGCTTGGATTTCTATGGGCCTTCCCATATGACACCGGGAGATCATAACATTAGTGCCAAGAAGCTTTGAAAGCTGTTTTCCCCAGTGCAGAACGTTGCTGTTGAAATACACCCTCTGCCGATGTGAGTTCTTTGAGCTTAAACTGGAATAAAACCTCCACAGATATGAAAATAAAATGTTTAGTAAGAATCACAATTATCCATAACAATACAGTGGTTGTCCCTGAATGTTTACGACCTGCCTGTGAATTTTCTGTCTGGGGTGGGAGAAACCTGAAGTGGAAGTTGGGTTCCTCCGTTGGGAAAATGAACTAGAAGCAGCCCTGGAACAAGCTGTCTTGCTACCGTCTTGCTCTCCTTTTCCACCACTGCCTGCTTTCTTGACCATTATAAGCCACCATTCCCTTTGCCTCAACCGTAGCTGCTGCCACCACCGTGTCAGCTCTGTGGAGAGCTGCATAGCCAGAAGAAACAGCCACAGGATGTCGCAAGAGCCTTCCAGCTGCAAGAGGGCCCACCCAACCCTCAGAGCAAGCCAGAGGGCCGGAAGATGCTCCAGAGAACCCTGCCGGCCCTCTCTTGTACAACAAATGGCATGGCAGGAGAGCGGTTGTGGGGCTTTCCAGAGCGTCTGCTGGAGATGGCCAGGGGGTCACGGCAGGCCTTCCAGCAGGGGCGGAAAGTGGGAATCATGATGCTGCTTGCTGCTGCTCCCGCTCTGCCGCCTGAGGCAGGCGCTTCAGCCTCCTTCATAGCAGGGCCAGCCCAGATTGGAAGGAAGAAAGAGAAGATGCAGCAGAGCGGCCAAAAGAGTAGGCAGGAGGTGTTGAAGGAGAGGATTTCGTGGAGTATTTTTGTATATTTCTCATATATAAATCTTCTCAAGAACACTTCTTACCTTTTCCATCTCTTTAAGTGTTCTTACATTTTCTTTGTTCCCATAATTAATTTGTATATATGAGTTATTTATATTTGTCAGCCATCTGAACTATTTTTATTCTGTGCATAAATTATAAAATTATTCCAAAGTCCAAGTTGCATCTGTCAGTTTAAGCAGAGTGCAAATGGAACTTTATCCATTGTGGATGCGAAACAATGAGCAGTGCATTAGCAGGGGCCGATATAGCAAACTGCACGTATTCTCTTGGATACTAGATCAGTGCAACAAATAGCCCCTCATAGTCCACAGAATAGCTACCTTAGTTCTCGCTTGCAATTGTCCAATTAGCTAGGGCTATTGTTCCTGCAGTTCCACAAGGTGCTGGATGCTTCAGTTACTTTTTAAATTTCCAACAACAGGCAATGGTAACTTATAATTTGTAGCTTGAAGGTCATAGCACAACAATTACAAATACAGCAAGTATCAGAGATGCAAGCACTCCACCATTCGGCTCCCCGGCAGAAAAGCACAGACTCCCCTCAGTGGGAATGCCACCTTTAACATTGTAAGCATGTCGCTTCCTGGGGTAACGTGGATCTTTTCTCAGACCTGCCTGTATGAAACAGGCCCGAATTCAGCAATGCAGGGCTAAGCCAACACTGTGTGCATTGGGAACCTGTGTGCCACATTCCCAGTCAAAACTGTGCTTCTCTAGGGCTCTGTGTCGTGGAATTAGTACATCACGGAGCTGTAATTGCTCACAAGGAGCAAGCTGGTTTCTGACTGTGTATACCACTAACTTGCCCAGTCAGCAGCACACCCTATTAACTTAACTAGTCCTTAATGCTTATTTTCTCCACTCCAATAAGGATTCGATGCAAAAATCTAAGAAAGAGAATGGAAAGATGTCTACTGTGTTAGAACTAATAGGCATTTATTGAACCCTGTGGCTTCACACGTAATCCTACCAGGGTTATTGTGTTGCTAAGGCATAATCAATTGATTGCTTAGAAAAATGACCTTGCTCCCAAAAGCTCCTGCCTTTAATTATGCAGCAGAACACAGTTGCAAACCATCTGTAAGGCAGGCAATGAGAGGCAGTAATCAACTGTATTTCTGCTTCCCATTCCTGAAAGGTCTTCACTATTTGTGAAAGGAAAGGAAAGGAAAATCACACACACACACGCACAACCAGCCTAGCATTAAACATCAGAGGCAGGATGCATGAGGTAAACCTGTATTTCTGAGGTGATGTGTGTAGTTTGGACACCCCGAGCAGGCCTTAGGTCTATCTCTGTTTCGGTGGTTTCTAACAAATGCTTTCGCTTGGATCCTCATACTCCCTCCATTCATGAAAGAGCATTTTCCTGTCTCTCCCCTTCCCTCTACATTCCCTTTTTCTGGAAATCTTCTCCTGGGTGCAGGTGGGCCCTTGGGAATGATGAGAGAAATGGTACTCAGGAGGCTCTTGGAATCAACCCCTTTGTCCCTTGGAGGAGGAAGGAGCAGGTGGGGATCCAAGACTTGCAGTGCTTCCAGACACCTTGATTATGCGCCCACCTTTCCTCATCCACGGGCTTTCATGGAGGGTCCAGGTAACACCGTCTTCCATGCATAACCCTTCCATGCTTCCCTGAGGCTTAAGAACATGTTTAAAAGAAGAAGATAGGATAATGCATCATGCCTTACAGTTGGCAGCACTGGGAGTAATGAAGCGCTGTCTGGAAACCTCCTTTGATTTAGCAAACAAACAAGCAACATTCAGGTATGCCAGCAATTTTTGATGTAGCGGCATGGGTAGTTTTTGGACGGGGTGTTCTGATCAGCTATGTCCACTCTAAAGCCTAGCTGCTATTTCAGATTCACAAAACACAACTAGCTTTTCACCAGAGAAAATGTACAAATCATGATGTTCCTCTGAGTTGTACGTCAAGAACTACAAGTTTCACAATGGTATTTTTTGGACCATGACTCCTGCCCTTGAGGTAAGAGCAGGACAGATTGCCGGGGCCTAGTAGAAGAAAACAATTGTACAAGATGGTCCCTACATGAGAATATATAATAATGTTTCATTTTTAATACTTCTTAATCACTTGCTTGAGTTGAATTCCAAATCTGTGGATACAGCCTATTTTCAAATTTACTAAATAGATACATATGTGTGCACATGCCTGCACATGTCCCATGCACACACCATGTTCCTTTTTCAACATCTACCGCACAGATCCAGGGCATTCCCCAAGGCACCTTTGGGGCCCTGCCCTCATTTTGCTCCACTGCCATGGCTCTGCGTCACCAGCAGGTATCAGATTCAGAACTGCCTTATGCTAGATAGACTTACACTGGGGGCAGCCAAGGGCTCAAGCCTTTGCAGCCACAGCTCACTTTGAAAGCTCAAGAGCCACATGTAACCACACACTAGTTTTGAAGGAACGGAAAACAGAACAGCCAATATCAAAAAGCCTTGATACAACTCTACAACATGGTCAAATCTGTGTAAAGTTCTGTTCACCGTATGATGAGCTTTCTGTGCAGTGCTGTTAATCCTCTGTATCTATTTTGGGTTTCATCACAGGATTGAAATCCAAGCTTCTCCTTTCCTGCTTTTTTGCTATATAACCTCTAGGTGGCACCATACTATAGAGAAATAATAGGAAAAATAGTTTTCTTTCACTTTTGCAAATAATACCTCGCCTTCCCCACTCTAAAAAGTTCCCACAAAAGTAGGTCACAATGTCACATTAAGAAGCTGTAAACAATTGTGAGTAGGGAATGATGAGTGGACAATAAAGGCATTAAGGAGAGGAGTTATTTAATAGGAAATTATAGGGCTTGAAAAGACCAACCAAAATGATCAGGCTTTGAGGACGGATCACAATGTTTGGAGTTCATTAGCTTAGAAAAATGATGAATAAGGGGGACATGATAGAAGAAACAAAAGTATACATGGTGGAGAAAGGGGAGAGGGAGGTATTTTTTCTTCATCTCCCTTTCATAATACTCGAGCCCCAAGGTCACCCCTTAAGCTGAAGGATAGGAGCTTAAGGAAAGATAAAGGGAATTGTTTCTTCGCACAGCGCGTAGACATGATGGCTATACATCACCTCCAATTTCAGTGGTGGCATTGCTCACTATTCCAGTGCTGGGGAACAGGGGCAGGATGATGCCACCCCGCTTCTCCTTTATGCGGTCTTCTCCCGCTCCTCCCTGCTGCATGCTGTCCACACCTCCTTGGGCACTTCTGCCTCCTGCTGGCAAATCCTTTTCAGCTGCTGCAACTCTAGTAGCCGAAAAGCACAAGAACTGCTCAGTCTCTTGTTATTTCAAGGAGGGTGGCAAGAACTACAAAATGCATGGACACTTTTGTCAGCTAAACAGCAACAATCAAACTGTCAAGGAGACGTGCGGGGCAAAATACCCTTTCAATGTGAACTGTGCATTTATATATTTTTCAGCACGCATCTACTTCTGCACAGTAAAAGCTACTGGAAAGGGATCGGACCATTGCTCAAACGTATTTTGAAGGGACAAACCATGCAAAATGTCTTTGTGCTCACTTCACACCTAGCATGGCACACGTGCCATGTAACTCTTTGGCACCCTACATCCAGGCCAAGCTTAACGTGGGTTACTTTGAGGCTGCATTTACATTACATTAAGACTATGCCATGCCCACAGAAGTGTGGGTTCTGGGTTCAGGTGCGAAAATAAGCCGTGGAAACCACGAACAGACCAATGTTTCTCCGTGAGCGTTCACTGAGACCATCCTTACAGTGCTTCAGCATGGTTGCCGGGTCCAGACATAATGGCAAACCATGCTATTGCAGTTTCCACCATAGCTTGTCATTCTGTCTGAACCTGGCCTTAGTCTCCTCTAAGCGTCGGGCTTCTAAAGCCAATGGCTCCTGGAACAAGGAATCTCCCCCCGTGCCCTGACCAAGCCAGCCTTCGCTGCCACTTCAGTGTATCCCCAAACTTGAACTCCCGTAGTGTACAGACTAAATTAATTAGACTGCTGTCACCTCTGTAGATCAACAGCTACCTCATTCCTCTGCTTGGGCTACTTTCTATCAACAGTTTGGATCAGGCTCACAGCCAGCCTAAAAGGTTTTGTGGGGAGGGCATTTCTTCTGGATTGCGGGCCTTTTAAAGGCAAAATTGTAAACAGGTTTTCTTTAACATTCTTTCTTTGTATTAAGGAGGGGGAGACAGAGAAAACTCAGAAGGGCAGGCCCTTTCCAATCCGCTCCTGGCTGGGGCCCGGTCTTTTCCACTCAAAGAGAACTAAGCACCTTCTGTGTTGTGGTTTCCCTCTCCATCTTGTTGTGTCATAGCTGCACAGAAATCCACCAGCTTGGCTTTCTGTTGTCGGGTGCAGCAGCTCCTTCATGCTCACCATGTGGATCCCATGGCTGGTACCTCATGGCTTGGGGCCGTGGGGACCATGATTTGTGCTCCAGATTAGCTGCCCCTGAACATACCTGAGTACAAGCTCATGCATAAAAAGCAGTCCTGAAAGCAAAGAAGCTAGGAAGTCACATGAAACCAGAGAAAGCACACTGAGAAGATCCATCGGTTCTCATCTTTGACAGGAGGATAAGGACTCAAGGGCAGGCTAAGCGAGAGGCCTATTAATGGAGCTGGCGTTCAACATATTTTACATCAGATGTGACGCATCAAATGAGTCATACCCATGCATGGTTCTGCTCCAGAGCTGATTTCTTTAATGATACAGGAAAAAACACAGGCTGGGAGTAGAGAAATCTGCCAGCTTCTGGGCATTGCCTTGATGAGCCAGAGAAAACTGCAGCCCCAAACCACATTTCTTCTGAGAGTGAGGCAATCCAAGCCTTCCTCCCGTAGGCGACAGCCACAGTGCAGGCCCTGTTGGGGACTCAGGAAGATGTGGTCCTCTCATACTAGCCAGAAGTCAGAACTCCAGGCTGCCCTTGGTCAGCATTTTGGAAGCTGCCCAAACAAAACGGAGGGAGAGAGCCTGGTTTTCAGAGCCTTCCTCTTGGCTGTGAGGAACAACTAAATGGAGATCAATCTCTGCTGTGGCTGCTGCTGCCGCCACGAAAGGGCACTGTGTGAAAGCTGTGTGCATTCGATATTTGGCCAGAGAGCGAGAATGAAGGGGGCAAGGCTGGGCTTGGAAGACGGTTGGGAAAGGAGGTTACTTTCTTTGAATGCACGTATACTCAGCAAGAACATCTTCCAGAATGGTCAAGCCTTTAATGACTATTATCAGAGGGCTGATCACTAATGTTTCCCTGTAGCAAGTTACATTTCTGAGTGAATGGGCAGACTGGATCAGGCCTTGCTCAAGGAGGGAATCTTTAGACATCATTTTCTCTGCAGCATTTCAGGAGTACATGCAAGTAGGTGTACTTGCTTCACTTAAAGCCCAGGGGCTCTGAATTCCAAAATGCTGCTTCAGCTGGTCGCAGAGAGCAGCAACTACAGTGTGTGTGTGTGTGTGTGTGTGTGTGTGTGCGCGCGCGCATGCATCACACATACATGAACATCTGTATTGTATCATGTCTTTCTATTAATTATATTATAGTCTGTCCTTATTTGTAATACATTCTGGATGTGTCTATGATTTTTATGCATTCAGATACTCTGCTCTTGTCTTCCTCCTGTATATTGACACAGTTACAAAGAGGCTTTCAAGTAGCTATAAGGGGCCAATCCTCTGCCTCCAGCTTATGTGCATCCTAAGCCCAAGAGGAGGCGGCGCAGGTCTCTGCCACACCTCACCCTGGGTATTTTATGTACACGGCCACTTTCGGCCCTCTAGGGAAAATGCTGGGACAGGAGGGAAGGTGTCAGCGTCCAGGGTGAGGGCAGTTGACCAACAGGGTAAAGGCACCGGGACCCAGACAGACAGGGCAAGACAAGTCCCATGCACAGTCCGAAATCAATGCACAAACCAAGTCCGTAGAGACAGGTAGTGTAGTCCAGAGCAAGCCAAGGGTCAGAGAACCGAGGAAAGCAGACCAGTCAGGGAAGGAAGAGGTGTAGGCAGGACACAGGAATGCAGGCTGAAAGATGGAACAATTCCAGGTCTAACAAACCAGGACGGCCTTCACCAACAAGAGAAGACCTTGTTACCAAGGCAGCTTCTGAGGGGAAGAGCTGATTCTTATATAGCTCTTCCCCAGGGCTCCCCAGGTGAAACTCATGAGAGCCCTGGCAGCTGCAGTGTGCTGGGAACAGAAACCTGCAACTACCAGAGCTGCTCTGCCAGCTCTTGGCCAGCAGAGGGAGCTCTGAAGTTGCCTCGGGTCTTGACAGAAGGGAACAAGGACTCCAAAAGACTTCAGCACACGTCCAAGGCCGCAGCCTTCTCTCTCCCAGATCCCCAGTTTTCCCGCTTCCCCTCTCAAGGCCCAGTTGCAGTTGCTAGTTGAAGGTGTACTGTAAAATGTTGTTAGTTTTGGAAACCACTGCAATAGTCAGCAAGTGGCAAGCGCTGCATGAGTGAATAATACAGGTATAGGGCATAAAGGATTTGGACCTTGGCACGCTCAGCCCAATAAAGCATGACAAGGGTGAGAGATTAAGAAGCGAAGTTTTTTCTTCCTTAGAATAAGTTTGATCACAGCAAAGAGGCAATCAATCCGGAGCACATGGCAGAGCTCCCTTCCAGAGCCTGGATGACCAGGTAGAAAGGGCAGTTGCTCCTTGGGTTGAAATCCCCGCCGGGTCTCCGGACTGGCACATCTGAATCCACACAGTCCCTGCATGCACCTGGGAGGCAGGGCACCTTAGGGCTGTGATGAAGGCTTTTCAGCAGGAGGTGGCTGTTGGGGATACTCTGTTGTGTAGCTGCAGTGGAGGTTCTCTGCTGTTGTGCAGATGCTGGACCAGCTGGCCCATGCCCAATACCGACCATCCAGGAATGTCCTACAGAGGGAAAGGTATGTTTACATCTTGAACTATGCGAGTGAAAATGGGTTACCTAGAAATTAGAGAATGGTTTAAATTTAATCTCATTTTAGTGGGAGGCTGCATCCTTGCACTGTAGCAGTTCTTACATATATTTTGCAAGGTATCGGGGTGCTGGCAGGCAGAATGGCTAGAAATTAGAATGGGCTCTGTTGGCAGTCTACATATCTGCATCTGATAAACAGTAAAGCAGATGACTACTAAAGGCTCATTACAGTGGCCAAGAGGGCCTTTCTCCTGAGGCACTGCAATGCAGTATCTCCTTCAATGCAGCAAGGCCCTGACAAAGATGAGGTATAAAAGTATTCTGGCCTGACTTTGCCTTCCCTCTACTTTCTTTTGAGGTGTAAATTTCTCAGTTACTACTTGGTCCTGGGTTGGTTCAAGATTGGGCCATGCTTAGAATAGATCCAAAGTAACTGCTGCGGGGGGTCTGGGGCCAATTTTCAACCCCCAGAGACTCCCCGATAAGCTGCAGTCTCCTCACAGATCGGGAATTTAACACCAGGACTCCCCTGGGGTGCCACAACAGTGGAAAAAATCCACCTTGTTTTTCAGTCTAGTGAAAGGCACCTGTAGCAATGTAGCCACCTTTCTAAAAACATATATCGCTGCTGCTGAATCTGGTGGTCAGCCAGTGGGAGCAGCAGCCAAGGCTCAAGCTGTCCAGGACTGTGTGTTGCCCACTCCGGAACAAAATCATTGAAATAAACAGGACCTTTTCTGTGACTAAATTAAGTCTTGTCCGTTTCAGTGGTTTGACTCACTATTCCTTTCTTAGGCATCTTGTTAATAGCCCAGAACTGGTGGTTGATGTCCTCCCAGTGGGAGCTAAGGGTTCAGAACTACTTGTGAATACTTGTTTTAATGAGATGCCCATCAAAGCTTAACAACAATGACACCCTCGCTCCCACTACAAGCTAAGAGGAGGAGACAAGTGGATGTGGATACCTGTGTCTGAAGAAAAAAGCCGTACATCTCATGATTCAGCTTCTCCAGGTACAGAGATGTCATCTGTCTCACTACTCTCGTGATGATGTTCTGCATTTCCTTTCCCACTGACCCTCACTATTCACAACAATGCCAACTGCACCCTCCAATTATATCTCGTGGCACCTGTCATTCAGCATGTCATGATGAAGTGGACTGCAGTTCATGAAACTGTATGCCATATAAAAGGGGCTCGGGTTTAGGGTGCCACACACCAATTACTTGTTTGTGTTTGCAGCCTAGAAGAGACAGAGGCAAAGAAAGAGCGAAGACACTTTGGATCTGATGTGAGCTCCCACGAGTGCCAGCTATTTACATTTACAGATCAAGATAGCCTTGCAGAAACAAAAACAAAAAAAGCCCTAAGTCATCCAAAGGAAACCCAAAGTGGGTAGGATTGCCTTTGGAAAGCACACTAAACCTGCAGATCTCAAGTTCCTGGATGACATGCTAGGCAGCTATGCAGCACCCATGTCTTGACCTAAAGTCAGAAAGAGGGCTGGTGTTATAACCTTATCACATCTGGGAATGTTGTGCCATTATCCCCCTAATTTTGGGCTTTGTGTGCCTGATAAGACCTCAAAATGATCAGAATGACCGGGTGTTTGTGCTGTGAACTGTTCCATATGAACTTCCAAACCAGGTTCTAAAAGAGGGACTTTCTACCTATTCAAGTTACCATGCTCAAGTTTCATCCGGTGCCTGAAAACAGAGGTGCTTCCCAACAGATGCTCCTGGGGAATCTTATGGATCTGTGATGAGCCACCAGCAGAATGGCAATCGACTTTCCACACAAGGGAGGATATTGTGCATTTTCTATCTATCTATCTATCTATCTATCTATCTATCTATCTATCTATCTATCTATCAGCCTAACTGTGTTCTGTCCACACCAGGGCCATTAGTATTCACCTGTCTTTTTTAAAGAGCTAAATTTTTACACAGGTAGTGACTTGTCAGGCAACTAAGCCTATTCTAGCTCAGCATATTTTTAATATGCCCTGTGCAGCATGTACGATTTTTATCTTGTTCTCTCAAATAAAGCTAAAATCTTTTTCTAGCCACATACATAACAGTGAAATACCACTTAAGTGAAAGTGTGTAATAGCACCATATTCCTATCAGATTATAATGTAATATGTATTTATCTAAAATTAAAGGGATGATGATGATGATATTATATGCTATAATAGTTTATCCTTTAAAGCAGCATTATAGGAGTAAAGTGCTGTTTTACTATAATTGTATTTTTTAAATAATTAACTTTCTGGTCACCACCACCATTAACCACCTCACTAAAATTGTAGTGATTGGAAAGAGGTTTTATTCCCCCATCATTTTTTTAAAAAGTTTGGGGCAAAAATCTAAATGGTGCCCACCACAAAGACCAGACTGACTGTATGAAGAGTTGTCTAGTAAGTCTCTGCCCATGTCAAAACCTCAACACTTTATAAAGATGGGAGAGTAGTATTAGAGGCAAATACACCTGTGGAGATTGTTTTACTCATACCACCTTCTCAAAACAGAGGACTTTCTCCAGTAGGAGAAAAGATGGAAGCAGTACTGAAAAAAACATAAGTGTTACAAATGGATGATGACATTATCTGGACTTCTTGATAAATATCAGTGAATGAAACATGGACATTCCACAATAAATCCCTGCCTGAAAACAGCCCATGGAAGAGTTTCAGGAAGCAATTGTAAGTTATATTTCTAAGCAGGAAAGATGAACTATGTGCATATATTTTAAATAGCTGCATTAGTTTAATAAAATGTCTGGAGTAAAAATTTAGCAATGGAACGTACAGTGCATCTTCGCTTCGCTTCGCTTCTCTTTGCTTTGCTTCATACCAGTTAAAAAAAAACTATGAAGAACTGTAGGGAAACCCTCCACCTTCAAAAGGACCCTGAAAATAATTAAACAAATTAATCAGAAAGCAAAGGCATGATGTTATCACCTTCTCTACCAAGCAAACAAAAATTGTCTCCTGATAGAACAAAATTCAATAACAAACAGTTGTTCAGCTCCCCAAAATGGCCCACGGGACAACGGAGAAGTATGACTGGGGATGAGGAGCAATGCTGTGGTGTGTGCATTGTATGAGCCTCTGATAAAATGGGTCTACTGAGCACATGAGTAACTGCTTCATTTGCTGGAATGGTTATTACCCTCCCAGGGCTCTTACTTGCAAAAAATGACTTTAAACATAGTTGTGTTGCTAACTTATGACTGAACACTCTCTGTCACCCAGTAGCGTTGAAGACACAGGAAGCGGCCTATGCTGAGTTGGGCCATTGGTCCATTTTGCTCAACAGGGTCTATCCTGCTGGGTAGCAGCTCTGGAGGGTTTTGAGAGGAATTCCTAGAGACGCTGAGGATTGAACCTGGGGCCTTTGGGGTGGCAAAGAGGTGCACCACCACTGACCAGCACTCTTCACCTTTGCTGAGGAAGAACATCAGGGCTAACGAGGACAATGCCACTCCTGTCAGCGGGTGACAATTAGGAGGCGACGGCTCATGATGATCCAGCATCCTATTGCCTCAAACAGAAAACGTGGCGCTAGGTTGCAGCAGATCTCCACAGAGAGAATCTGTCTCTCCGTCATTCATGAGCTTCCTCTCATGCTCAGACCTGTCTTAGAAAGCAAGCTGAGCCAAGGGGAAATCCCGGAATGCACACAGAACGAACCTTGCGCAGCCAGCAGCCTTCTTCCATATCACATACCGCAGAAACGGTGGCAGCGTTCATGCAGGCCTCCGCGCTTGGCAAGTGCCCCATGAATGCTGGGCATGCTCTGCAGGGACTTGGGCTCAGGGCCGCAGCAAAGCGGACTGGAATCCAGGGACCCAAGCAGATGCCCACCGCCTAAGCAGAGTCCTCACACACCTGCTCTTGTCACACTGGATGCTTTGAGACAGAGGGCTGTCAAACGACACTGTGCAGATTTTCCACCTGCCCTTCCTATGTGGTTCTCCTGTATTTAAAACAAACAAACAAGCACACAAAGAAGTGGTAGAAAACACCAGAGGGTTACAGGTGGGTATGCACACTTCATAACATTTCATTCATTAGATTGGGTGATGGCCCCATGCAGTTTCAGGTCAGTCACAAAGGCATCTAAATATGATCCACATTTAGGTCTCAAGTTTTTGAAGGCATACCCTACACACATTCAGGCAGAAAAGGATGGCTGGCTGGGGTTTCCTGGAACCTGGAACTTCCTGGAATTTTTCTCTCTAAGCATGCATAGGATCATGGAAATCTTTTCCCCACTTCCTTCTCAACAATAGTGCACAGTGAGAAAGAGCTTGGCATTGTTGCAGTCCACGGGCTGAATATGAGTCAACAATGTGACGCTGCTGCCAAAAAGGCAAGGACTCCAATTTAAGCCACCCCTTTCAGATGGGTGGTGCATCCCGAATGCCAGCCCTGGAAAACCACCCCTTTCAGACGGTCCCGCTGCATCTTGAATGCCTCCGGTGTACGAGAGCCCACAACCTCCCTAGGTAACTGGTTCCATTGTCATACTGCTGTAAGAATCAGGAAGTTGTTCCTAGGTAGAAGACCTTTGTGAACATGAGGAGCAAGAGGTGCGCTAATTCTCCTCACACACCTAGACTTCCACTTGAACCAGTTGCTTTCCATGGTTAAGCAAAACTCTTTCCCAGAAGTTCTCCGGGCCAATTATCCATCTGAGACTGTACAGCACAGGACTAGTAGATTAGCCCCTGGCATGATCTCCAGCTTGGACCACATTGGTAGCTGACCAGCTGGGACAGGAGCTAATTCACAGAGGCAGGGTTAATATGAGCAGACTAGCATCAGGGCATCCCCAGAACCTTCCCACTTCAGAACTTCAGCACAGGCCCACCTGGACGGGCTGCAGGACCAGTCCGCCTGAAGCACCCTGTTGATGATTCCAGTGTGGGAGCTTCTCCGTGACTGAAGTGGTGTGCCATTTATGATCTTGCTGCAATCGTTTATATAGCAGTGTTCCACTTCAATCTTCTGTTTTCTTCCATTCTGTTAATCTCCAAATAAATCTTTAGCCTTACTCGTTAGTGTGTTTATTGAATTCCAAGTCCTAAAAGGAGTCCTTGACTACTGGCCCGGGGACATGCAACAATGTCAGGTGCCGGTCTAGATGTGAGCATCACCTGAGAGCATCGCCAGGACAAATTTTACAGCCGCTTTATTTCGTTTTGTTTTTCAGGAAGAGTCAACCCTAATTAGAGATATAATTAGAGTTCTTGGATCTCATAACCCAGCACAGGAACAAGAACTTCATTAGTAGTGGGAGGAAACATTGAAAGAAAATTAAGAAAATTTACTAATGTGAAGTGGGAGAGAATCTTACAATTTAATGCTTAATGAGTAGATCCGTGGGCTTCACTAACCTGCAAAAAGTGTGTGTGTTGGTGCAGTGGCTTTATTACCTCATTAATTAAACCATTACCAACAAGATGCATTCATTTAATGAGAATGCACTGGGTTTAAACTGCAATACTAATTAACCCATAATTGAGACATTTCTCACTCAATGAAAAAGAAAGAAACCCAACACAAGCACCTGGGTGTTAATAAGCCAAGGTTTACAAAGAAGGGGCAATGCAAAAATCAGCAAAACACGGTCGTTCCTGGATTTATTTGATGGTGTGAAGGAGAACCTGCCTGGCCACCTGTTTAGGGGTGGTTGCTGTGAGCACAGCTCGACATTGCCACGCGCTTCCTTCCCCCGCGCTGCACATGCTGCATGAGAAAGGTGTGCTTACGTTGCAGGCTCCAAGAAGACAGTGGTGCGCACCGCAGTTCTTGCGCACCAACAAGCCGTGGCTGAGGAGGGGCGATGGGCAACGCCTGACTCAGGTTCCTCATTGTGATCACTGCCTTTATGCCACAGGTGCACAAACCTCCAGTAGCCAATGCAAACGGGAACTGATTCGATAATGGCTGGCGGTGGCTGCTAGAAGCCCTTGCGAGGGAACAAGATGGCAGTGCTACATCTTTTCATTTCACAGCTTCCACACTCTTTCTTTTTTAATTTTTCTTTTTTATTGTGCATTTCAAAATCAAAACCAAGCCCTAAAAATTAAAATAAAATAGTATTACCATTTTTCACATGAGATTGAGCGAGCCTATTATAATGCACAGATAGCTATTATGTACCCTTACATGCTTAATGTATGATAAATATACCACCAGTATGCAAGATGATTGTGCATAGGCTTCAGTGAAGACAGCCCAGGTATCCATGCATTTGTCCATACATAAATTATGCCTAAAATCCACCTGTACAAACATGTGAAGTCTCCTTTGTGGTGTTATTTATTGCAGGTGCCCATTTGTCTTTTACCTTTAGTCTTTTACCTTTCAAAAGACTTTAGAGAATCTACTTACATTAACCTTGGGATAACTTCAGGGGGCAAATCTGTCTCTCTGGGGGTTCCTCAGATGGCCATGCAGCCCCCTGGCCCCAGCCACCAATCAGAGGGTGGTTTGCCAGCTTTTACACAGTTGTGCAACATACATACTTAGGGGTTTGTTGTGATTTCAAGAAGAATGGAGGAAGCAGGAGATGAGGAACAAATGAAGAATAGCGTGATTCTTGTCTTACAAGACAGGCAAGTGCTGAATTCAGACAATCCACCAAAACATTTGCTAGAGGACAGGTGTCATTCCACAGGTTCCCAACACACACAGCTTCATCAGTTTCTTCCTCTTTTGGAATTATGCACAACTGACAATCTGTGGTTTGAGTAACGCCTCCAAACCAGAATGGTTTGCAATCCTGGCTAGGAGGGTTCACTTAAACCATAATTTGCCCGTTTGGAGGATAAAAGGTAAAGGTTTCCCCTTGACATTAAGTCCAGTCATGCCTGACTCTAGGGAGCGGTGCTCATCTCCATTTCCTAGCCGAGGGAGCCAGCGTTTGTCCGCAGACAGTCTCCGTGGTCATGTGGCTGGCATGACTAAACACCGAAGTGCACGGAACGCTGTTACCTGCCCACTGAAGTGGTACCTTTTTATCTACTTGCATTTGCATGCTTTCGAACTGCAAGGTTGGCAGGAGCTGGGACGGAGCAACGGGAACTCACCCCATTGTGCAGATTCGAACCGGAGACCTTTCGATCAACCAGCCCAGCAGCACAGCGATTTAAACCACTGTGCCACCTGCACCCAAATAACCACAGACATGAGTGAGCCGGAAACTGAGGAAGTTCTCACACCACCTTCCCTGCATGGATCCATTCTATGGCTAATGCTGCACTATCCATTCCATTCTATTTGCATTTTTAATGTTTGGCATGGGAGCTGTCCTAATATTCATTCCTAAGTAATAAAAACATTGCTACTTGTATAATTCTTTTGCAAGCCAGCAAATTTTTTTAGAAATTCCGGAGGAAAGACTTTACGCAGCCTGAGGCAGGTTCTAAACAATCCAAGTAAAAGAAAAGTGCACATTAATTTGTTTAACTAAATGCAAATTTGCCAACTTATCTATTTGACAACTTGAGATTCAGCTGGGAGAAAATGGTTGTGTCAGATCAGCAAAGCATTGTGAAACAAGGGGTGCTGTCCTGTGTGTCCGGACATCTTTTGGGAGACAGTGGTTTAAGGGTACAGCCCTTCTAGCCAGCATGGAAAGAACTGAGCCAGCTGTCCCTGCCTAAGATCACAGCCCTACCGCCAGCCCTAAATGTAGGCAACCAAAAAGATCCACCCAGATAAAATCCAGGGTGGGAGATGCAGCCCTGATGAGATCAGTGCCTTCACCCTTTGCTCCTGGCGTTATTCACACAAGATGCCAGAATCAGGCTCGTAGTTTCCCAGCAACCTCAGCTGAAGCAGTTGCATAAAACTTTCCTAGACCTATAGAGATATGTGGCAGAGTCTTGAAGCAAAAATGGTAATAGCTTTTAAAATCCTCGAGGCTTTTCATTAATAGGAAAAAAATGACTACATGAGCACAGTGGGAAGTCTCTTAAGGATTTGTCTTAACCCGTTTTTTGCTTTAGATCAATCCATCCAACAAACACATGCGTACTTGAACTAGTTTTGCTAACAGCTAGGAATCCAGAGTAATAAACGTGCATTCAAGTTAGAGGAAGCACCAATACCAAATTACAGCTCAGGTCAGCCATGAAATTGCAACTGCATTTTTTTAGGACCACTGCATGCTAGCAGACAAGGCCTATCTGTTTTTCTTCACCACTGGTATTGGATTTCCAAATTGCTTCTGTGGTTCAAAAAGCTTTGATACCATTTATGTTGTGTCACTAACAAAATACACACGGGTAGGAAAAGACTCCAGAATTCTAATAATCATGTGTCAACAGCAGAGAAAAGCCACAGTTTTCTCTTTATGAATAAAACATTTTTAATAGAATTTTCCTTCCTCAAGTCATGAAATCCAACAACATCTCACGATCGGTGCTTGATCATATTATGCCCATTTGACTGGGCACTATTGTTTGGCACGAGTGGGGTTAAACCTGGCTAACTTCATTAAATAATAATTGTAGTAGCTAATAACGTGCCAGATATCAGAAATGTCTGCTACTGTTCAGACCACCCCTTTGGGCGAGATAATACATGCAGGCTTATTTCGGCCATTTGAATGCAGGGAATACAATCTGGCAGGTAGTTCTCCCAAGCAATGAACCTGAAATTAAGGAGAGTTGTGCACAAGCAGTACCACAATAGCATGTGTGGAGGTAAAAGAAAGAATGAAGAGTAAGTGCTTCATTCAACAGAGCTTCCAAAAACGGGGGTGCAGAACCTCCGGCCTCTGAGCCTGATCCATGTTGGTAACATTCTTTCCTTTCCTTTCCCTCAGAAGAGAAAATGCACCAGGCATCAGAGAGTTCTTTTATTTTGAAACTTCATTGCAATGAGGGTTTCTTTCCCCTTTCCAACTCCCAGAGCACATGTTCACAACTCATATTTATGCCCTTTCCCGTTCACTCTTCCCTCCTCTCCCTCATTGGCCAAGGTACTGGGTGATTACAATCTTTGCCTGCGTATTCCGTGTCGCTCCAATACCTGTTCTTCCCTCCCACTTCGCCCATCCCATGTGCAGTATAATGAGCTTATTTTCTATGCATGGGGTATTAGTTAATATTCATGAGGACACTGAGCACAGGTACTGCTATTTTGTTTACTGCCAATTTGCTCCTGCTATCTGATCCTGGCCCCCTCCCACTATAGCTAAGGAATTTTCTTCCTTACATTTTCACTCTTCCTGTTTCCTTGTTTCAAATCATCCTTTCATCCCTATCAATCCAGCCAGGGCAGCTTCCCATCCCAGGTTCCATCAGCTCTCAGCCCTACTCACCTCCAGGGCATCCCTCTCATAGCAGGGAATCCAGAACCACTGTTATCTCCAGTCTGAGATTGGAGGTGAGGTGGGAGGTTCCCTGGGCAGCAATACAAAGCCTCTGTTTCCTCAGGTCCCAGATAAGGGTGGGGAACGCAGGCTGTGGGCTTCACCCCTGCAGCAGCTCTTCCCAGCATGGACCAAGCCCAGCTGCCCTTCCTCCCTGCACCACCTGTTATCTCCAATCCTAGATCAGAAATAATGGTGGAGATGCAAGGCAGCCTTCTCTCCAGCAACTGTGGGAGCCTGGAGCTGAGCTGAGCCAGGGGCTCCCCTGCTGTTGCTCAAGGTGTTTCCACCGTAGTGAGAGAACGCCTGGAGTGGACAGAAAAGGGGGCAGCTGATGAAGGTGGGGTCACGGCCACCTTCCCTGGCAACTTCCTGGATGTGGCAGCCTGGTGAAGGCCACCTTGCCCCCACCCTGGAACAGTTCTGCCCCTCCCCCCCCCACGTTCCTCCAGTTTTTTAAATCTACCAAAATAACAACAAATGTTCACCAAGAACTTTAGAGGGAGGGTCAGTGCTCTTTTGAAACATTACTAATTTGGGACTTTCCTGAATCCAGTTCTGATTTACATGAAATTACCCTCAGGGTTTTTATTAATGAGCGTCCTACAAAAAATAAAGTATTATTCTGACAAATTCACTAATGCCATTAAGGATGAATTCTCACCGCGGTAGTAAAACTGCCACCTTGTTCTTTAAAAATGACACCATTACTCTCATCCTTCACTGTCACCCAGGACAACCAGGGAAGAACGTAGGAAAAGGCACTTCGAAACATAATTCTGAATATTGCCTCCTTGTTCTTTCAACAGAAACAAGTCTACCAAAATGTTGTGCCAACTTACAGTGTTCATAGATTATATCGCAGTATCTATTATATTTATTTATCT
Source organism: Varanus komodoensis (assembly GCF_004798865.1). Taxonomy (NCBI): domain Eukaryota; kingdom Metazoa; phylum Chordata; class Lepidosauria; order Squamata; family Varanidae; genus Varanus; species Varanus komodoensis. The sequence goes on from NW_025336347.1 coordinate 2,745,885, forward strand.
GTCATAATGATCAAACTGCATATGATGGAGTGTGCATTGTGTTGAGTGGCCAGAACTGCACTTACTCATTTTATTTTTCTGTATAGACAGAGCTATTTGATAAATATGATGCTCCTTAGAAACAGTACCTGTTTTAATAGGATTCAAAGGGACTAGACCTCATGGAGAAAATGGAGCTCATATTCTTCTCTACATGAGAGGGTTAGCTCCCTGCTTTATGGAGGCTTCTTCTTGCATTTGCATGGCGGGAGAGATAAAGTGCATCTTCAAATGGTCTTACTTTCCCTCTGCCCTCCTGTATATTCCAGGAAGCAAGCTCAAAGCAGTGCTTTAGCATATCTGCAGTATAGCAGATTTGTGACTTTGCCCAGGGCTTTTATTCCACGTTGAAGTGTAACACCAGATTCTTCTCTCTCTCCAAACCCCAGAAACAGAGGACAGGCCTTGCAGGACAAAGACATTGTGCAGAGGCCCACAGATTTCTGGGAGGGAGAGATTCTGCGTACAATATGTGTCTTGTGTAGAGAGGCTCTGAGAGAGCCATCCGATGCTCCCTGGTAGGATGCTCCAGAGGCTGTGAGATACGGCCAACGCCCACCCTTCCCCATGCCGTAGACTGGGCTATGTATGTCTTCTGTGGACGGGGAGTGGGGAGTCCTCGCTTTGGTTTCCTCGCCACCACTCCCAACCAATGCAGAAAGATCAGCTACTCTTCAGAGGCTGGTGGCAGAATCCCTGAAGAGGACCAGGAGGGAGGACTGGAGCAGGGGAGACAAGGGGAAGTTGCTCTGCTGGATCCACAAGCCCCACAGCCAGGTAAGAAAACAAAAAAATAGAGAAGCAGAGTGCTTCAGAAGGGGTCTCCCAGGCCATCTAGTCTGACCCCCGTCTCCAGCCAGCTCCACTCATAACATACCTACCATGTGCATGTCTAGCCTCTCCTTGAACACCCGCACCAACAGGGCTTCAACTGCCTCCCATGGAAGTCCATTCCATACCCCAGGGGTCCTAACCATCAGGAAGTACTTCCTGGCATCCACCTTGAACCTTGGCTCCCTGAGCTTTGTTCTGTTGATAGAAACAAAAATTACACTGCATTTATAGTCCATCTCTTTTCTTCCTGCGAGGAACCCAAGGTCACCCTGTGAGCTTCATGGCCAAGCAGGGACTAGCACCTGGGGCTTCTGGGTCCCCAGTCCAGCACTCTCACCACCACACCACACTGACTCACAAGCCAGATGGGCTCCGAAGCTACGGAAGCCTGCGTCGCTCCTCCCACCCTACCTGGCTGTGGCTGACAGGGCTCGGGATCACCAGAGGGCTCAGTTCAGAGCTGCCCTTGAAGGCAGCTGAGAAACTGCAGCAGGTGCAGAGCGCAGCAGCCAGAAGGCTTGTAGAACTAGGTCTTTGGATCCCATGGCAGCTATTCTCTACCAGCTAGACTGGTTGCCTGTTCTTTGCCAGGCCCAATTGGTATTAACTGTTAAGATCCTAACTATCTTAAGGCAAGCTTAAGTGTGGGACCAACTGCCTGCATATGTGCCCACCTGATCACAGCATTTAATCCCTGGTTCAGCAGGAAATGCTCTGAGATGAATGAGTACCAGGAGCAGGGCCTTTTCGGTGGTAGTCCCACATCTTTGAAAAATCCTTCCCTAAGAAGTACATAGTTTTTCACACCCCGCTGTATCTTGTAACTGCTGCCGAACCATGTACAGAGTGGCAGCATTGTAGCAGGTTCCCTCAAGTGTGACACCTGTTGGGAAGTCATTAGTTATTCCATTTCTATTCTGTTTAAATTCTAAGCCACTGTTTAACCTGACAGTAGGCTGAATGAAACCCAGGCCAGATGGCAATAGAAGAGAGATAGACAAAATAGCCTAAAATCTTCCTTTCAAAAGGAAAAGGGCAGGGAACAGTTCTAGGGAACAGCTACAGAGGACTGGGGAACGGACAGCTCTCTGGCTCACCATGTTATACAAGCAACCTGAGAGATTGTGGAGACAGGAGGGAGCAGGAAAATGGGGGGAGATGTGAAAGCCACCAGAAACTAGAAGAAAGAGCCTCACCTGCTCTCAAGCAAACCAGGTACTGCCCAGGGCCTGAGAGCCCTGTCATACCCCACCCTTCTTCCTTCAAGGGAGGAAGAGCATATGCCCACTTGCATGGGAGAAACACGATGCAGATCTTCTTTCAGCCCAAACTGTCAGCTAAAGGTTTATCTTCTGCTATTTGTTTATTTCAATGATGTATACATTTAATATTGCTTTTATTGTTCTTTATTGCTTTGTGTGTTTAATTGTTGTAATCTGCTTAGTCATGGTTTTTATCCTGAGAAGTAGCCTATATATCTTAGGAAAGCTATGGCAGACCTAGGCAACATATTAAAAACCAGAGACATCACCTTGCCACCAAAGGTCCGTATAGTCAAAGCTATGGTTTTCCCAGGAGTAAGGTATGGTTGTGAGATTTGGACCATAAGGAAGGCTGAGCACCAAAGAAATGATGCCTTTGATGTCTTAAGAGTCCCTTGGACTGCAAGGAGATCAAATCAATCAATCCTAAAGGAAATCAACCCTGACTGCTCATTGGAAGGAGAGATGCTGCAGCTAAAGTTCAAATATTTTGGCCACCTAATGAGAAGAGAGGACTCACTGGAGAAGCCCCTGATGCTGGGAAGGGTTGAAGGCAAAAGGAGAAGGGGACGGCAGAGGGTGAGATGGTTGGATGGTGTTGTCGAGGCAACAAACATGAATTCGAGCAACTCCAGGAAGCTGTGGGAGACAGCATGGACCCATGCTTTGGGCCATGGGATCACGAAGAGTCAGACACGACTTAACAAAGGATACTGCCTGAATATAGGTAGGGAACCTCAGGCCTAGGACCAGATCTATCCCTCTGGAGTTCCCAGACATCCAGCACCCCTTCCCTCAGCCCCACTTTGCTCATTTCAGAAATGCTTCTGTGCAGCTTTCCTCCCAAATTCCAAAAGCTTGAAATACCTCTCCTAAGGTTTATCTTTGGCCTCACCCCAGAAATGTAGGCCAAAACTGAATCTGACCCTTGGGCTGAAAGAAATCCCTCTAACAGCCGGCCACCCCACTAGACCTCAACTCTTCTGTGTGGCTAGGTAGGTTGTACTGATTCTATGCAGTCAACAGGGGATGACCTCACCAATAATCACTGGATATTCCCCCATAATGGTTTCTGTGATTAACACTTGCCTGGCTTTAAAGTTAGCAAGACCGAAGAAAAAAGTGCTGCAATGCTCTTACTACTCCTAAACAAATAAAATATACCAATATTTGAAATGTTTGGTTAGCAGTCAAACTAGTGGATACAGTGTTAAAACCATGATGTTTCATGTATACATGTGAGAAGATTAAGTTTAAACTTACAGAAGTTATAATTATTAGAATCAGTTGCTGAAGAAAATTTGACTAAAGAATGGAGGAGAAGGAAAGTTCCTTGACAAGCCAACCTGGGTGAATTTGCCATCTCTGGGAACCCTATTAAGGTCAACAACTAGCAAAAAAATATTTTATGGTTCAAATGTCATTCTTTTGATTTACATTTTGAAGTTTCATCATGGGTTCAAACCAGTTTCTGATCTAGGTCATCAAGCCACCTGTAACTTCGAAAGACTTTTTGTCTGCCCCACTGAAAGTCACAATTCCTGTTCCCATGGACTGCTTGTGCCCTGTAGGTGGCACTGGCTCCACAAATACTCCTGCCGACAGGTGGTCTTTCAAAACCCTTTCCCGCTCAGTTTACTGATCTGAAACTGCATTTTGCATTTTCTATTAGTTGTTCAAGCCCCATCAAGAATGGACCTCTTGTTATCCAAAGCAACACATAACCCTAATGTCACTGTTTTGAGAGCCAGAGGTCTCATTTTCTTCACAGCAAAACAATGTACAATGTGGCTGCAACACTATTGAAAGGGATCACTAATGTTTTTCCTTGACATCATAATGATGAGCATTCACTGGAAGTGAAATCCTCATCTTTACTGTTACTTCATGGATTCCAGGTGAAGAACTAATTTGTCACCAGCGAATGGTCAGCTTCTAGATCTTATGCTTAAGGCACAGACTTATGCATGTCTAGACAGAAAAAAGTCCTACAGCATTCCCCAGTTGCAGGACCTGTTTCTGTCGAAACATGTGCAGGATTCGGCTGCCATTGGTTTTACTCATTATTTATTAAAAGCTTTTCTATCCCGTCCTTTCACCAGAGTCTTAGGACAGGAACACAGTAATAAGGCATGGCATCAGCATCAATAAATAAAACCCAAATAAAATTTTAAAATAGTATTAAATCTTAAAATATTGGGAAATGAAAAGGTTTTGGCCTGGTGTCAAAATAAATAAAGTGTCGGTGCCAGGCACACCTCTCTCAGGATCATGCTCCATAAGTGGGGTGCCACCACAGAGAAGGCCCTTCTCCAGGTAGCCAATCTCCTGATCTCCTTCAAAGCGGGCTCCCGAATGGGATTGGTGCTCCTTAGACAGAGAAACGAATCACTACACTTACTTCAAAATGTGGCAGTGCTGCGTTTGGCAGCCTCCTGTTCATTCTACTGAGCCTACCTTCAGTCTCAAAGACTGCTCTGACAATAATTTAACATTGTTTCTGGGATAATTACAACCCGGTCCCAAACTTGCTTCCTTGGAAATAAGCACATGGGCACAGAGGGAGAGGGAGAGCAGAGAGCTCGAGAAACCCAGAAAGGACTAAAGTCCTTGCGCTCGACTTGAAGGCCTGCGGCGGCCACCTTGCGAGGGAGGTCTAGACCAGGGCTTGTCCGAGACATGCTGCCGCCTTGGTCAAAGGGCAAAATTATACCCCTTCTCATTGCTCTACGGAGCAATGCCAGCAAAGCTTCCTTCAGCGATGGTGATACAGTCGCGTTCTCCACTACACTAGGAGCGAGTGGGCCAGTTTGGGGGTGGAAGACAGAAGGTGTGAGACATACTATTTTGTCCTCCAAAGGGTGGGGCGTGCCTGGAGGGTCTCAGGGGAGCAGCTGAGGGCCGTTGCTGCTGCTTTCCAGTATCTGCCTTCAGGAGTGGTGGTCTCATTTGGCCTCGTGGTTGAAACTTGGCTGCTGCTAAGTTCTCGTTTTGCATTTCATGCAGCCACAAACCATATCGAGCTCTTGCCACGAATGCCCAAGCCCAGTCTGCAACTGCTGCTCCCTGAGGAAAGTGGATCCTCAGAATCATGTTTTCCATGAACTGCTAATGTTAAGAATTAAAATATGGCAATAGCAGTGTTTATGAAATATTAATGGTGTTTGGTTTTCCATTACTGCAGCCCTCTAGGCCTGAACATAAAAACTGAGCAGTTAATTTCGGTTCTTTGACAGGATATCTCAGTTCCTCACTAATGGTGGCTGCAAAAGCCAGTGTGACAGAAAACCAAAGCTAGAACAAAGGGGCTCCTAGTTCCTCACTTGATTATTTTCAGCAGTTTCACTGTACAAGGTTTCGCTGAACTGGTTTTCAGGAAACCACTGTATTTGAGACAGCTTGGGGTGACCAAACATTCTGCAGAATTAGATCTGCAATATTATCTGTTTCCTTATTTATGACATCCCCACCTTTCAGGATAAAAATCCTACCAGGGTGGCTTTTAAGTAAAACAACATTAATAAAAACCATTCTGAAGCCATATTAAAAATAACCCATAAGGTTCCATCCCAGTTGCTGGAGGAAAGCCTCATAAAGGGAGGAAGGCTGATTGGAGCAGGGCTTAAAGTGGTCTTCACCTGCCCCACCTGCCTGTTTTTCTCTTCTGGGATGTGGACAATCATCTGAAAGGGATGCTTCAACTCTGTGTTCTGCTCAGAGCAGGGCCTATTTATTTATTTAAAACATTTGTATGCCGCCCAACTATGCCACAAGACCTCTGGGCAGCTCATGATCCCAAGCAACCTTCTGGCCCCCACCAACTCTGCTATTTTGTGATTCTATGATTCGAACATGGCAGGCAGTAGTCTGACATCTACATACATAAAGCCAAGAGGTTGAGTGTTCTTTTGGCACTGATGTATCCACACTGAAACCCAGTGTGCTAATCTCTCCCACTAAAGCAGAAGGAATCCAAAATATCTGAACATTGGCAGGGCTTAGTGTCCCACAGAGAAATAAGAAGAGCCAGGAGATTCAAATAATGAATTCTGTGCTCTGCTGTGTTATTTCTAGGAAGGATACTAAGGAATTTGCTCCCTTTATCTGAAAAACATACTGAATTGCAAATCTAATAGGACCGAAGAACACTATAATATGGTTACTTACCCATCAAATGTTCTTTTCCTTCAAATACGTAATTTTATTCAGCAGCAAATCTATCCCTCTTGGTGAACCAGCTAAGACTCTTCTGTTAGTGGTGTCCTCGAAACTTTTAGCAGGCTCTCAGATGACATAGTTACTGGGTCCTTGAAGCTATAACAAATTACTTGATCAATATTCTGATTGCCGCAGAATTCTACAGTAATGTAACCTGTTTGTCAATAATTTGTCACATGCTTCCATCCTGCATCTGATAACATGGACTCTAGCCCACTCTAGGCCGATGCCGTGAAGCATTTATTAGTCTTCAAAGTGCTACAAAACTCTGTTATATCACAGATGGCACAACTATATTATATAAAGGGAAACAAAAAGAGACATTTTAGTACCATGGATTTTGTTGAGGGATATCTCCCATCCAGTTATTTCCTTTTGCTTTGCCTCTGTGTGCACAGTTCAGCATTTGCTGACAACTTAATTCCCATTTTTTCTGTGAGGCCCCTGTGGCATCTCAAGAGATGTACATCACTATTCAGGAGAAATCCTTGCTCGAAACTGTCAGTGGCTGGTGGCAAGGCTCTTTTGTTTATCACTCTAAGCATTTACTGGGGAGGAGGCTAAAAGCTGCAACAAAAATATTCCCCCTTTCTGTGGTAAAATCTAACATCAGGCTACCTGATTTGGGCTAACCTGGATACTGTAAAAGAGAAAGAGGGAAAGACAGTGACACCTGTTACAGGCAGCAATAAAACTGTCCAGATGATTAATCTTGTTTCAAGGCAGGGATAAAACTCCTTGAACTGAAACACAGCAATCAATCAGATTGACAGGAATATTACACACGCTATCTCTTGAAGTAGTGTGCTTCCTAGCTAAAATTCCTAATTTGTCTTTCCTTTGCTGCCTGTCAGGCACCAGATCTGTCATTCATGCAGTTACTAGCCATAAGCAAAGTGCAGCTATGCACATCTCCATCTTCAAAGCATGCCTGTATTTTTCTGCTGTCAGAATTCAGTGAACACAAAATGGCCTCTCTTTCTCTCTGAGGGGAGAGAGATACACATAGGTGGTTCTACACATCCCATTAAACCACCCAGCAAATAAGCCTCAGTGGGCCAGTTGTTGACAGAACCCACAGTGAAGCCATCAAATGGCCCAGCTCGCTCCCCTCATCTTTCCCCGTGGTCCTCCGGTGAGCATCCCAGGGTCCTTCACTGGCGTGCCCACTGTGCCTCCCCACTCCAGTTGCAGGCCCTTTTCATTTGCCGCCTTTTAGTTTTCAGAGCATGAAAAAGGCACAACTGGGGATCTTTCTTGGGATTATTCAGCCCAAGAAAATTGTGCCACTCCTTACATTATTTTGGTCAACCTTTCACAGGTGTGTCCACGTGCATTTATGGCTATCTGCTCTTCGGGCTTGCCTGTTAAATGTCTTTGTGTGTTTCAGCTGGTAAAGCAGGCCAAGCAAAACAGCGTATAGAGCCATTTGTGCACAGTTGTCAGGGACCAAGTGCCTAGCTGTAAGTTTAGAAGGGGGTGGGAGGGAAGCATCCGCAGATGGTGTGCCTAAAGGGGCTGAAGGCAATAACTCTGCCTTAGTAATGTAAACCTCTTGATTTTTAGTGTTGAACTGACAGTTCACAGTGCCCTCCATCTTTTCAGCAGTTCCCAACTCTCTAGCTACTCCAGTAGATATGAAATTCCTTACTGCTGTGGGTACTGTGATTCCCTGGCAGCCCTAAAAACATGGAAAGAAATGTATAAAAACCAAATAGCTAGGGAGTAAATGGAAGAGAAATTTGTGCTAATTTAAGGACAGGACTGTAAATGGAGGGGTAATTTGTGCACCCACAGTAATGGAGTAATTAATATAGGTTTGCAAATTTCCCTTTCATTTACTTTGCAGCCATTAAGCTCACATACCTTTTTGCTTTTGCCAGGGAGCCAAAGAACCCTAATTTGTAAATGCTCTGAAAAGAAGGGGTGGACATAATGGGTGGGGTCAACACAGCCTGAGGAAAAGTTGAGCAGTGTGGGTTGTTTGTGAAAACCACAGTGTACCTAGCGGATGATTGACCTCACTGTGGGTTGTTTTCACTCAGATCCCCTTGGTCCTCCTGAAGGTATCCCTCCATCTCTTGCACTGTCTTTCCTTCCCTGCTTCTTACCACTGCAGCATCTTTCCATTCACCACCACTTTATTGGAAGCTTCAAATTGCTGCAATTAGGGCTGTTCCATTTTTTTTAGCACCAGAAATGTGTACAAAGGCCTAGGGTTTTTAGGGGGTGGAGAGGATCAGCAGTCTTTCACACTAGTGCAAGTGCATTCCTGAAACTTTCTGACTTATGTAGTCTTTCCTGGTCAATGCCCCTATCAGTTTCAGCTGTCAAATGATGGATGAAGTGAAACTACATATAAACTAAATGGTGAACAGTTGACCACTGTCAGTTGCTGAGGAATCAACTGGAAAGCACTTGCAAAGGGGGAAAAGAACAGCAGTGCAGATACAGAAAGGGGGAAGCTTAAAATTTTCCCCTTAGCAATGTGATCCTCTCGATTCCTTTTGTGTCCTGCCCAATGCTTCTAAGTCTGCAGCTATTTCAGAAAGAGAAAATGTGAAGGCCAGCCTGTTTTGGCAGCTCCCTTTTGGACCAGTCATGGTGGTTCTGTGGCAGAAAAGCCAGAGGAGGTGACTCAATGGGGTGAAGCTGATGGGTCAATGTACATACGGCAGAGAGTTGGAGAAGTGTTGAAAAGTTGGAGGGTGCTGAGAATTGTCAATTCAACACGCATTGAGATGGTTACATTGTGATGGGGAGACACCTCTGTTGGTGCCCCTGCCTTTTAGCGGTGCTTTGCACTTGGCAGCTAGATAGCTGCAGGCAACTGTGCACAAATTCGCCTGTATATAGCTTGACTGCATAAAGCTGCAGAAGAAATTGACCAGGAAAGACACGTAGCAAGTAGCCTCACGTACGCACTTCCACTCCTGTGAAAGACTAATTGTAGTAGTAGTAATTTTGATCCCAGTTGTTCATTGTCGAGGTCCCTTAAAGGTTAAAATGCAAGGAACAGCCATCCTTCCAAAGAGCCAACTTCCATGTTGGCCCAGCCCATCAAGAAGGGAAGCAGGCTGGCAGCCTAGACCCTGAATAATGCTTCCATGACCCACCTTTTGGAGGAAGAATACAGGAACCTGTGCAAAGCCCAGTATATATTTCTCCCCGATGGCTTGGTTTTGGCTGCTCATACTGGTGCAGGCAGTGAGTATACCACTTCAGGTGTTTTGTTGTGGAATTAAATCTGCCTACTGCTGCACCACCTCTCTCTCTCTCATACACACACATACACAAGCCAGGGGGCCAGAACACCACAAAGCCCAGGCCTTATGAAGAATACAAAATGGGACCAGGCTGCAAACTCAGCTGCTGCTGCTTGCAACTGAAAACAATGCCAAGAAGAAAGCAAATTGGCGTGTGCCACCCCTGCACCCCAAGTTTGCTGCCAGTGTAGAGGGTGAAGTTCAGAGTTCCAGTGGTAAAGGATCCTCACCCAACTAAAATTCTTGATGTGTCTGGAACATAATTGCTCTTTCCTGGAAATCACTAGAGTGAACCAGTGTGGCATGGTGGTCAGAGTGCTGGGCTGGGGATCTGGGAAACCCAGATTATGGTGCGCACTTGACCATGCAGTTCTCTGGGTGAATCTGGGCTGGCCAGTCACTCTCAGCCTAATCTACCCAACAGAGTTGCAGTTAGGAAAATAATGGAGCAGAGAAGAACAATATAAGCCACGTTGTAAGAGGGAAAACGGCTATAAATGCAATGCAGTAAAAATAAACAGATCTCTTTTCTTGGGTGCTTAAGTGCAACTAAATGAACTATGAAAGCCTAAGAGAATGCGACATGTGCACACAGAGATCACTCATACAGAATCTTTCTGGCTGAATCAGAGGCAGACGACAGCAAAAGTCATTTCAGCCAGGACTCCTAATGCTTAGTTTCAAGCAAGAGGACAGAGCTCAAGTGTTGCGACTGTCTTGTTGACACAAGAGTGATTTATGCAGCTACATAATGACAGATAGCAGTGGTGTTGTAGAACACACATTTGAATTTAGTTTCTTTACCTTTCCACATTCTGCACATCTTCATGACCAAGCAGAACTGGAGGAAATGCAAAGCCTCTAGAAATAAATATGGTTTGCAAAACCAAAGTGTTTGAAATTAAATTTCACTGACCCTTCAATGCAAAGCAGCATGTAAATGATGCCACAGTGCCCTCTTGTGGCAGCAAGTCAATCCACAAAACCCAATATAGCAGCAATCGTTTTCCTAAGAGCTCGTCCACACATACACGTGGACAATGCTTATTGGGGATTAAGTAACCCATGTTGGGCAGTCATGCCATGCAAACAGCCCTAATGAGAGGAAATTAATGTTGCACAAGCGAAAGCCTGCTCATATAGTAAGACTTCCCTTTCTTTTCCATCCAGCCTTATGAATTCTGCTTTCAGGTCCTGCCAACCCTTTGTAGTGCATCTAGGAGGTGGTAGGGACTGCAGGGGATGGGGAATCTGTTCTGCTGATACTGTTCCGATGATGGATGAAAACATTCTTCTGATTATTCATTGCTTAGTGCCTTGTAGCCAAGCTACAAACTTTCTCTTTGATAACACTGTTTGATGTTGTGTATTGCCATTTTATCATATTAGATCCGAGTCACACACTTGTCAACAGTTTTTCAAAAGCTGCTATGGATCTCAAAATTGTGAGTCCTTAAACCTACTTTCTCCAACCTGCTGCCCTGTGGATGTTTAGGATTATAACTCCTAGCATTTCCGACAATTAGCTATGCAGGCTAGAAACATTGAAAGCTTGAATCCAAAGTATCTGGAAAGTTCAAACTGAAGAAGGCAGCCTTAAATTATTCCATCTTTCCTTTTCCTTTAAAAGGAAAGGATTACAAGCTGATCCTTTGTATTCCACTCATGGGAGGTTGACCTCAGTTACAGGATGACTCTTGGTCTGCCTTTGACTCTTCTCGGTACACTTTTCTTCCTCCATCATCCAATCTTATGGAAATTCATGTCATGGGCAATTTGACATTGAATATGAAGGAACCAGAAGACAGCTGACATATCCCTCCTTTAGATGAGTGCTGCCATTTTGCATAGGGTTTAGAATACTCATGGCAATTAAAATTCTTCTAAGATCAAAGAGGTGCTATCTCATCAGAGTAGACTAGAAAATCCAGCTACAATCTGAGTTAAGAGTCTGTTGCCACACAGGTTTGCTTATTCTAGGTGACAGGGTCTGTTTTCATCAAAACATGAAAACAACCTGGACCTTGCAGAACATGCACTAGGTCATCAGTGCAAATCAGGTAAGATGTTCCTTTATTTATTGAAAAAATGTTTGAACTGGGCATCAGGACATCGCATCCACAGCTAAGCTTGGCATGTTTCAGCAGCAGTGGGGGAGGGAAGAGCCTTAGGATCAAACCAGATGAAAAAGGTTGGTCCATGGGCCCAAGTAAGCTCCACTCATCTGTAGCTCCAATCTAGAACAAAAATAATACTTAAGTCCCACTGAACCCATGTTTAGCTTGTCAGTTACCTGGTGTAAAACAAAGACAAAGGTGTGCTAGTGGCAAAGATCTCCCAGAGGTGAAAGTGGAGAGTTCATATATTTGTCATTAGCACAGTTTTTGAGAGAGATTCCATTATTTAAGTCTCCAAAAGGTAAAAACTAAGTTTACCTACTACCTGGAAAAATAAACCACTGCCTTCAAAAAGTAAACTAGACATTTTCTTTAAAGGTTCAAAGAAGACCAACACCAAAGATTTAAGAAATTGTGCTTTAATACAAATTATATGTAAAATCTATTCATTTTAAAATCTTTACATTTCTCAGAACATCTGATTCTTTATAAACCTTAAGTTCATCACCTTATTAAATACGTTCTGTAACAATGCCATGTTAAGCATGGAAAACATGTATTGCACAATCATGGTGAGAAATTCAGTCTAGTTATATGAATTGGCAAATTATCCAAGCAACATTTTAGACTTGGCCTTAACACTAATTTTGCAATAGAACAAATTAAGTCACTTTTCATGAACGAAAGAGCTATTTTACAGAATAGCATTGCTAAAATTCAACTGAACTTTAAGAGAAACTGGACATTTGAGAGAAACTGGACAATTCTTTTACTTGTAAGCTTGATCTAGTTCCCCCTAACTCCACAGTTTTAGTGCAATCTTAGCCAATATGTCAAATGTCCATTTGGAATGATCACAGTACATATTAGCACCTACAAACACTGGCTGTAAGGAAAGATACAGCCTTCTCCATTTGCATTTTTATCTGTACTAAAACGATTAAAATGCTAGCTGATTGCATGGAAAGGAGTATATTACTTCCACTGGAAGTACATTTCTTCTGGAAGTTCCCAGGAAACTCACAATTTGGAACTTAGCATTAGCCTGATTAAAGGAAAGCTCTTTACCTTTTGAAGTGGGAGGAGGGGTATATTTCAAATGTATTATTTAGCAAAACATTCCAAACTGTAAGCCCCCATTTTGATACTTAACATTTTATTAGGCACAAGCTTTGCTAATTGGAGAAGCAAGACATACAATCTTCATTGAAGAGTCTACATAGTTGTATGTGCTAATGTGGATCTGCTAGTTACACACCCAGCAGAATGCATTAATTATGTACATGCTCCTCGTGACCACATTTCTTCATCTGACAACATGATTACAGCAGAGGTGAACTGAACTGTCTTGGTTTGCACCTTCTTTCACATTTTGAGTGTACTGTGGCCTGGATCCCAAAAACTATGAAATGAATGCCGTAATCCCAAGAAAGCATGAGTTTTTCATCCCAATGCTAAAGTGCATTTAAAAGTCTCCTCAGCTTCAAAAGCAATTGGTGATGAATCACCAAGGATGGGATTCATCTTTATAAAAATGGACTTCTAAAATTCTTTGGATCGCAGTTCAAGTTTTCCACTAAAAGACCATTACTCTGAAGTGTCAGTTCTTCTGTCTTACCTGTTTCTTCCTGTGTTCATTATTCTAGGGAAGACAGACATGCCTATCCTAAACTGCTCCCCGTCAACACATACATTTTTATCACCTGCACTGTCCTAATAACTTGGGATATACAACTCCTGAAATTTTGCTTGATCTCTAATTCATGAATCAAACATCGTAGATGTATTTTCAGGAAAAGAAAAAAAGAAAAGTTATTAAAACCTAGCTTCATTCACCTCGGTATGATAGTTTTTATAGCACTGTGTATTGTGATTCTGATCTGCTAACTTTCGAAGAAATGGCATTATCATGGAAATAGGAAGGAAATACGAGTAAAACACAAAATATGCGAGGCAAACAGAAGCGAACTTGGAGATCCCTGAGATTCATTTGTTTGCCAAAGAGATTAAGCAAGTCCTAATTATTTATTTAATAAATATTAGGTGGTTAACTTGGAATACACTTAGGAGAATAATGCCTGTTCTATGAATTATCAGATTGAATATCTAATAAAACAGAGTATTTATATGTTTATTTATAAGATGTGATCTAAATTATCTCAAAAAGGAAAATGTTTATGCATTTAATTTTATTTGATCAACTACTGAAAAACAGTCCTAAAAATGTTTAGATTATACTCTGTAATAAAGGAATGTGGATACTACTGTCAAGCCTTTTATCTCCTGGAAAAAACAGAGGTCTGAAGAGATGACTAGAAGGAGAAGGGAGGCTTTATTGATCAGAAACAAAACCTTAGGGTCACACCCATTTTAGTTATTGTGCTCAAAGTTGCTTCAAAATGAGGCACCAAAACATTTACCTTAAGACAGGTAACATCTGTCACAACTGAAATGGGAAGCAAAGGCCGGAACATCTCTGAGAATCAACTCTGCTTCACCTCCTCTGCTATAAAAAATACTTGTCCAGAGAAGGGGCTGCAAACACCTATAAAATACTCAATTCTCATTTGGTGTGAAAGAGAGTGTATAACCCTCAAATACTACTTGGGATGTTATTTATGTTCAGTGTAAGATTGTTTTAAGTTAGTAAAAAGGTTATGTCTTGAGGAAAAAAGGGCTAAAAGTCTTGGCTCTGTGAAGTGACAAAGTAAGAAGGCACTAGATCCAAAAGCCTGCATATTAGAACTACAAGGAATGTAAATACTAAGATTCTGTCTCAGTTCAGTAGATCTCCGAGAGAGGCACAAAACAGAAGATAAATTTAAGCAGAAGAATATTGTGAATATCTTCAAAACAGCAATGCAAGGTCATCACTGAGATGAGTGGTTTTGTGCATTTATACCTACTACAAGGCACCTGGTTTAAAATTTCTGGTTTCAGAAACTAGTAAACTCCACACACCTTGAATATGCCATTCAAATTAAAAACACTGTTTTCAACATCAGCCTAGATGTTAGTCCTGAACACAGTGATGCAATACCATGGTTGATATTACAAGTTGCATTTCAGTTAGGACATTTTCAGCAAGACATTTTGAGTAAACAAGAACCTATGGATATTTTCCTACCTGAGCAATAATTAGTACTGTTTATTGCTAGTGAAATAAACAAGCTTGATGAGTAAAATTGCACATTCCCTTTTCTTTCCCCCACCCAAGTTTTTATTCTTACTTTGGAAATAAATTTAAAATTATAAGTTCTCTCCAAACATTCTCATTTAGATCCTAAATAAGAGATGGTGGCAAAGTAGCATATCTGGCACAATTCATGTGCACTTTTTTTCTTTTTAGAGCTCTTTTAACTAAGAACTTTTGGCCTTAAGAACTCTTAAGTTTCACAGATAAGAATTTAGCTCACATTAGACTGAATGTGCCGCTTTTTACTATATATCTCAGTTACAACTGCTCTCTAGCATAGGATCCCTGTTTCAACCAAAGGAACCAAGTCCTTCACTTGCAGCTGCTATAAGCAATGTAGCTTTTGAGGAACCATCTTCAGAACAACATGTTGCCGTCCACTCTTTCAGAAATGTCAGGCCTTGTTCAGATCAAGCCCACCATCTGATCAATCTGTCTCATATAAATACTCTTCAGAGGCAGCAGGTATCTCCTCTCATCTGGTACTCTGTTGCACTGTAAACAGAAGGAGATTTGTACATTTTTAAGTTGAAGGTCTGTACAGCACAGGAGTGAAAACTGATTCTTACCATTGTTTTTTAGAAGACAGAGTAAGCACACGGTAGCACCAATCAACTCTAGAACAGATCTCAGAAAGCCAACATGTTCAGATAGTAAGAGCTTGTCTCCCATACATATGGAACACTCTTTATGTATGGAACACTCAAGCACAACTTAATCTTTAAATAAATATTAAATAATCCCCTGCACTGAAAAGTTTGCCTTTGAAATATTGAAAATGAGTTCTGGTGACTTCCAAAGAAATAAGTATCATCCCTCTGCTAGGACCAAATCAACTGTTACATTTTAGCAAGATCAACTAGCCTAACATTTTAAAAATGCTTCTATGACTAAGATTGGCGATCACCAGAGAAAGGATATAGCTTGCTTTTTATATAAGCCACCAAGAGAGCCTTTGGCTAAGAGGTGTGGCATATAAATGTAATAAAGAAATACATACATAATGAGTGAACTGTGTTGATTGTAGTGTTCTTCTTCTGACTACCTTAGCCAAAAAATATCTTTGTTCAGATAATTTTTTTTCTCCTGGAACATAGGAGTACACTTACTACTAATACTAAGAATACTAAATTGGGAGTCTCTTCATAAAGCAATAACTGGGCAAGCCCTTCATATCTACATAGTTTTGAAGACACTGGGAGTAAAGGCTCATTTAGAAAAACATACTCAAGTTCTGGTCACACACTTCAAGGAGGATGTCAAATTGTAGATAAAACAAATTAAGGGAAGAACTGTGTGCAATAATGTATAGAAGACAGATAACACGACAGAAAGGCTGAAGAATTTAACTCACATAACTTTCCTAACATTTGGATGTTAAAACAGAAAAAACTGTCCTTTCCGTGACTACGGAGTAAAACAGTAAATTGAATGATCACAAAGTTCTGCCACACATTAGGGAAAACCTAATTCATAGAAGCACAGAAACAGAGCAAGTCAGAAGGGGCCTCTTGGGGCCTCTAGTCTGACCCCCGGCTCCAGCCGGCTCCCCTCACAACATGCCCGTGTAAAATAACTGTGATGAACAAGTGCTGTCCGCATAAATGTTCTCCATCTGGATAGGAATTTCTTAGGAATGTTTCAAACTAGAATAAAGCATAATGCTCCCACAGTGCTGTGCCTCAAAGTGCTACCACGATCATGCTAGTGTCTAAAATGCTACAATGTTTTGGAGATTCAATTTTCCCTCCAGCATTTTGCCTTCAATCTACTTTCAAATCTTGATCCACACCTGGCTATATAATCAACACTTCCATTATATATACAAAACAGTGATGCCTAGAAGAGTATCCAGGATAAGTTATCTAAACACTTGTGCTTGCCCCTAACATCTTCACTTCTGAGATACATTTTCAGTTTCTTGCAGGCAGCCAATCAAGATTTTGCATCCGTCTTCCAAATATCTCCCCACCTCACGAAAACATAGAAGCATAAAATGACTATACAGTTCATCTGAGAATATGAAAGGAATTATTAAGCATTTGTCCTCTCTATTATCCATACTGCATTAGTTAAACAGTTTAATAATTTCCTTTTCCAACATAAAATATTTGAAGAGATACTAGTGATATGCTTCTTGTAAAACAGAAATCCTTTTCTGTCTTAAGCCATCATGCCCTAATAAAACATTATACATTTCTAAAGATTACTTAGCAAAATCATCTGTTATTACGGTACATGACACTACACACAAATATAAAGCACTGGTTTAAGCTTACATTTGAACTGGAGTTAACTGCTTTTAGTTCATTAGGCTTCTGCTTTTCATCTTTCTTCTGTTCTTCAGAGAAGGTATCTTGCCACAGTGAAACACGAAGACGTTTATCCAGTGACACGATGTGGCCTTCTGTGGTAAACATATACCTATTGCCTGATTTGTGCACTGGGTTTTCCTCATCAAATAGCTGGAACAGAAGAGAGTGTATATAGCCTTTACGGTCCAAGACTGGCACATGCTGCATCAGCCTTGTCCTGCTGATACAGACCAAGCAGCAAATCACATCGTTAGTAACAGCCATGCAGAGATTTTCAGGAGACAAGGTATATACAGGCTTAAAGTCTCATCAGCGCGTCACAAGCATTCTATTCTTGCATCAATAAATTATATCATGACTCATTCTAGGTGGGCCTATCACTTTTGCGAATTAGTTTTACTGAACAAGCCTTTAAAAAAAAAAACCTCCAAAGATGACCATGAGGATACATACCAAATACAAGTATTTACATGTTTCACTGAGAAAAAAGCTTTCCATCCGATCTTCTTTGGACTTTTCTATGACATGGTGCAGAGTAGCATAGCCACATCTGAAAGGAACATTTGCACAGATTGATTTGTCACCATTTTGGCAGCTTGAACCACCACTGGGAAAACTACAACAGGCTAAGAATAAGGTAGTCACATTTCAGGTATCTTACAAATCTTACTGCTGCTACTGGTTTGAACAGTATAGCTTTTCTAGTTACCTCTAAATATGGAACTGTCAGATATGAGACACCAAAGCAACTAACAGATCTGGTATCTTAGTGAAACACAATGCCTCTGGTGACACCTTTGTTTCAAAAGCTGATTGAGGCAATGCACTTTGCTTTGTTTCTTTCTCAAACGGAGGCCAATAGGTAGGCTGTCACGATGGTACATTAGCAAGGCTTTTAGAACTGTTTTCAACATGAATATTTCACGCACTCAAATGGTGTGGGCAGAAATATCACTCTAACACTTAAAGGCAGGGGAAGTTTTCAGTCCAGTGGAGACTGAAATAGAGAGTTCAAGACATTTTCTCCTAACGAAAAAAAATTAGAAAATAGGATTGCAAGAGCTACTCTGTACGTGCCTAAGATCCTCAACTTTGAACTGCCCATGATATATAGGGCTCCTTCTGGAAGTTCCCCTGGCTACAAGAGACATCAGTAGCCACAGCCTGGTGAGTGGAGCCCATCCTGTAAGGGCCATGGTTATTTTCCCCAAGACCCACAGCAGTCCAGAAATTCAACAGCACAGTGGCAACTGGAATATTTGACAACAGGGAGGCTCACCTTTGTTCCTTCCTCTGACTCAACTGCTTTATTCTAAACACTGTCAGTTGTCTAAACAGCACAGTCCCATGGCTTCTAGACAATGTCTAGACAGTCACAGAATTTCCTGGATTCCCAAGCTAAAGGTTGGAAAATCGCTCCAACCTCTAAGCTCATAGCTGGAAATCCAGACTCAGACCCTCCTTGCAGCCAGCGCAGGGAGAACTATAGTAGTTGCTTCTCTGAGGTCGTAACAGCAACTTTGGAGAAGGGCTTTTGGGGGCATTCTGGGGAGTGAGGAAAGAAAACTGGTACCACCAAGATATGAGGTACCTTGGCAATGCCTCAGCCTCCATCCCCCCTGCCCTGATACATTAAACTTAGGTGGCCAAAACTGGCCACTTACAGAGCAAGAGAAATGCAGGAGTGACATTCACCTCTATGCTCCATTGGCCCTCCATGGATGCCCACAATCCTCCAAGTTCAGATATTTATGGGCCTCTCCACAGGATTGCAACCTACGTATTTTTGACTTGCAAGTAAGATATAAATATTCCAAGTAAATGAATGCAATATTTGCCACATAACCTCAGAATAATGTCCAAGAAACACAAGTCCAAGCAATCCTTGGGAGTATGGACACAACTGTATAAGAGTGTAATACTTTGTAAATGTTATAAATGCTGTGGCTAGAATCCAATCAATGTTATAAATGCTGTGGCAATCCTATGCATATTTTCTTGGCACTAAATGCAAATAAAATCAATACTGCACACACCCAAGAAAGTGGCATAACTTCCCATCCTCAGCTTTTCATATACCTATTCGATGAAACATCTAAAGTTTATTCAATGTAAACAGGCATGCTTGTTCAGATTATGTCACATGCAGCACTATTCTAAATTAAGATTTCTAATTACTAAAAAGAAAGGGTTTCAATCGAACTTAGTCTTTATTTTCCAATGCCTACACACAAAGTTAATATAAAAAGGAACTTCAAAACTAACTTTGCTTTTGTGTATTTCTCCAAACTCTGAAGAATATCCATTCCTACATGAAGGTAAAAGGGATTCTTTGTGGCCTAGATAAATAAAGGAAATATATTAGAAGAAACTGGATAAAACCACCTATCCCAGACCATGGAGAAGTACAGCTAAACAGTCTCTACCTACTGAATCATATGATCCATGAAGGAGTGCACAGACATTATAAAATCAGTTATGTCTGTGCTGCAAAGACTGCCAGAAGCCTTTCATTTCATCATCCATTCATTGATAGAAATGGAGTTTGTGCAAATGTGCTTGTACACATTTGTGCATGCCTCGAGCTGCACAAATTTGTACTTATGCAAATGTGCAAATCGCTCCAAAATACACAAATTGCTGAAAATATGCATTTTGGCCTATGGAAAAATTAGTTTTTGGTTGTTTTAACATATTATTCTGCAATTAAACTTGTATAAAATGTTGCAGAATTTTAAAAAGTGTACAAGTCTTTGTACTTGGAAAAGTACTTTGTACAGGAAAAGCCTATGTGCTCTGGAATCTGCAGGGTGGATTCTTAGACATTCAAATTCATTTGAGTCCACTGCCAGTTTTTAAAATATCCATGTGCTAGTGACCTGATACCATGGTTTGATCCCCATTTGTACCTAACTAGATTTTGAACAAATCATAGTTTCTCCCATTCCAACAGTAGACCTCTCTGCCACATACAACCATATGGCATGTCCCTTTCAAATCACTGGAAACCTCCTTGAGTCTAACAGCGGCTTCTTGTGTTACACTGAGGAACTGCATAGATGAAACATGCCTCTTTGACGCATAAAACTGACTGCCATTCTTTGGATCCTGGATGCTATATCCCAGTGATACAACTCAGAATATAATTTAATCAAATGTTTCCTTTAAATCGTAAGGGGAAACCCTCACTAGTTTAAGTCCTCATCTTAAAGTAAGTCAGTCCCATCCGATATCTGTGGCAGTTTTATGCTAAAATCTCTGCCAAAAAGAGAGCCATGTTGGCTTACTGATTTTGCTATACCATCATTAAATTTAGCATTTGCAGAAAAAAGTATCTGCTTTATCATATATTTGATTGGTTTCCAGAACTACAACTAAAAAACTTACTCTAAAATATATAATGGCTTATTTTGGACCACATCTGGCAAGAAGCAAAAACCTCTTACTGCACCAAAGACAATGTTTCAGAAAAGAAGACATTAAATACCTGATAAAGAAGGTATGTAGATTCTACTAGTTCTGGCCTCAGTGGATAAAAAAGGACATCAGGTGCCTGTAACTGCCAGTTATACCTCTCTGGAAGAGCTCCATATCGTTTCCATATTGCATAATAAAATGCATGTAGGCAAATAGCATCTTCTACATCACCTATCAAAACCTGAGGAGAAGCAACAACAGTGAAGCTGCATACACAGAAGGCTGGCTCACTGATAAAACAGCAATAAACCAGTTTTCCTCATCTATGAAGCCCATACCATTTGCTAAAAGTCACAGAGCAGCTCTCCCTAGTTCAAGAACACTATTGTACATGTTCAGCTGACCACAAGTTTACTTTGTGAAACAGCACACTAAAGCTAGGTTACATAGTGAGAGCTAGCCTGGCCAACAAATCCTGGGATGACTAACAACATACAGAAGCAATGAAATCGCCCTTTGAATCAGTGGTACCAAGTAAATGATAATACACAAAGGGATCTCGAAAAAGCAGGTGGGCAGAACATCCTTCAGCCCAAGAACCAAATTTCATCTCAGATTGTTCAGGACCTGCATTCCAATGGTGGGTGGGGACGAAGGCAAAAGGGGGCCAGACCAAAATACCAAATATGCCAGCAAAGTTTAGTGTAAAGTAAAGGTTCACCTGGTGCCGACATTATATTCTTTTCAGCATCAGGCGAAACCCTTTTTATTTTCCTACTATTTTATTGTTTAATTGATTTTAACTAGCGTTTTAGCATATTAATTGTCAGATGCTTTGGTGTTTGTTTTATTCTACTCATTTTTTGTATGCCATCCCAAGACATCTGTAGTGAAGAGGTTAGAAAAGCTTTTAATAAATAAATAAAGCTTTTAATAAATAAATAAAATGCTAACCAGCAGTAGCGAAGCCTAAGGAGCAGCACTTCAATCTTTCAAAAAGGGCAAACAGCTGCACGGGAAGTGGGAAACTTCAAACAACTGATGGAGACAGGAAAGGAAGTAGGGCTGGGGAAAGGGCAAAGGCCATCTAGCAAATCCTAAAGCGTGGATTTGGCCTCCAGGACTCAGGTTCTGCACCCCTCCTCTAAAACACATCTTGACTCCTGTAAATATGGGCTAACACAGCTGATGCAACTCAGTCTAACATTCAAGTGGAACTATTCTGCATCTTTTTTGGGAACAGAAGCCTGTGAAGGATTTCACTGGATGGGTCAATTGCTAAGCAGGTCCAACTCATTCCCTCCTTAAACCACAACAGGCATTTCAAGAGCTGAGCAGCCTAACAACTTAATGCTCTAGAAGCAGACAGAAATGTGTTTTTGCCCCAAATTAGGATGATTCTAAGGGCTGGTATGAATTGTCTGTCTATAAATGGTATGCACATACATGTACGTAGTGAAATTAATGTGTAACTAGTACAACACTGGCATGAATGTGCAGGACATTTATTTCCAGATACTGGTTTTGCCAAAGCCTCTTTTATTTTGGGAACAGAACTACTAATGCAATAAGTATATTCTCTCCACCACGCTGCAAATACCTGAAGACCAGGAAAAAATGCTTGAAGAGAATCGATCCAGGTATTCATCAACTGCCCACTAAACATATTAACATTAACATAGAGAGGTGGGTCCCCTTCACCTTCATTGCAGGCTTCCCTCCTGAAGAGAACAATAAGCAAGGTTTGATTCAGGCCCATTTGTTACATGTATTCTTAATTTAGGTTGGAACAGATATCTGTATCTATACAACTATTTTTGATTAAATGTATAAATCACACTTTCTGCCTCTCAAGATGGTGTTCAAAAACAATGTGAATAGAAATCATAATAATTCTCATTATGAGTGCTTATGCATAGCATCCATAAACAGACACACTAGTAACTAAACATACCTTCCATCTTGCATCATAATGACTTCATAATGTCAAGTCCTGAATACCACAGTGGTTAACGGCAAGCATTACATTAACAAGCCCACATGTACCATGCACAATATATGCTAATAGGTTCAAAAACATAAGAAGAGCGCTGATGGATCAAAACAAGGAGTCCTTCTAGCCCATCGTTCTGTTAAGACAGTGGAAATCAGCTGCTCACAGAAAACCTAACAGCAAGTACTGAGTGCAACAGCACTCTCTTATGTAACTTTGGACCTTCTAATAACAGTCATTCACAGAAGACACACAGCAAACGCTTGGAATAATTAGTATTGTTATTAATTTATAGAGCACTGTTGCGCACAGCATTTTATGGAATACAAGACAACAGGTTCCATTAAGCCACGTACCCTCGCCGTAAGTAGTTCTGAATACTCCTATATGCATCGTTGAACATCTCTAAATCTTCTTTTTCTCCAAAAAGGATGTAAGATTTCAAAAGATATTCATAGAAAGAGTCTAATCCTGCTCCCAAGCCACTCTGCTTTCCAACCCAGTGACCAGTTTGAATATTCACAACATTGCCTATGAAGTAAAAATGCCAAGGAATAAAGATAAGCCAAGCGTAGCTACATACTGTTTTCATTTAGAACGTCTTCAACCAATAATGCTCCAGGAAGCATAAGGCTGCCAGATCACACAACATAACTACAATAAAACTAATTAAAATGCATGTGTTTACCAGAACTCACAAAAGATACAATCATAAACATTGTGCATAAAACCTATTGCAACATCCTGGGTGCAAAACAGGAAAATTTCAAGGTTTGATTTATAACCCACGTTTATCTTACAACAAGCTCAAAACAGCTTTTATCATTCTCCTCCTGCTCTCAACCTTATCCCTACAACAGCAACTTTGTGAAGTAGGTTGGACTGAGTGTCTGTAACTGGCCCAGTCACATAGTTGGTTCCATGGCTGAATGGGGACTTAATCTGGACTCCTGCACAATGTCTTCCAAAAGTAGTAGGAGTTTTTTGTGTTTTTTTTAAAGTGGCGTGGGCAAAGGCAAGCCTCCACAGACATTCTCCCAAGGGAACAACTCATGAAAGCAATTCTGAACAGTACTTTCACCAGAACATTTCAAATATAGATCAGGGTATGTATGGAAATAATGTCTCTTAAGGTAAATAGAGCACAAACTAGACAGGGCTGCCTTCTGCAATCTGGCATCCTCCACACGTTTTGTATGTCAACTTCTATCAGCTCCAGCTAGCATGGCCAATTGTGAGGAAACCTGGGAGCTGTAGTCCAAAAACATCTGGAGGGTACCAGTTTGGAAAAAGCTAGTATAGGGCTATAAAAAGCAGAGCATTGGTGGAAAGCACAGCTCATGGAAAACTGATTGGCTGATTTTACTTATTATTCTCATTATAATGCACATAGCTGCTCCTTGCACTAGGTCAGGGGTCGGCAACCTGCGGCTCCGGAGCCGCACGTGGCTCTTGAATCCCTCTGCTGCGGCTCCATAGCTCAAAACACGCGCTGGCACAGCCACCAATCTGTGACCGAGGCTGGTTAAGTAAATTGCAACATTCCTCTGCTATTGTGCAGGAAAAGAGTGGAACAAGCTTCCTACAGGCTCTCATGTTACTCAAACCCTGCTGAAAAGATTCTCTTTGTCCAAATGTAATCTCTCGGGCACAGCCAATCTGGGACCCGCATGATTTACTGAGCTTCCCCTCCACCCCCCACCCCATACGCCAACCATGGATAAACTGAAGAAAAGTTTCTGAAGAAAACAGAACGTTTAATGGTACATGGATAGATTCATTTGCTTTTACTGCTGACTAACTTATGTTTAATGCATGCAGCCCTTTAGCACTGACTTTGACTTTGCAGAAAGCTGTTCTGCTATTCAAAATATATGAAAGGAGTCCTAGTAGATTATAATGTAAGATTAAAAATAACAGTTTTTAGTGAATGAACAAGAGCTGCAGCTAAATCTTAATGAAGACATAGATCTACTTCCTTGCTTTTTTTTAGGAGTTCAAAATGTTTTTGTTGCATGCAGAAATAAAATTTTGTTTTCTCTGTAGCAGTTCATTGATTTCATAAATGCAACACACTCTAGTTTTTTAATACATAGCATAAAGGTAAAAATGATATATGTAGTGTTATCTTCATTTTAGATGTCAAAAGGGTTTTGCGTCTCCTGGTGTTTTCTTTTCTGTGGGAAACGGGTCCAAATGGCTCTTTGAGTGTTAAAGGTTGCCGACCCCTGCACTAGGTAAAGAGGTGCAGAGCATGTTACATGAACAGAACACTTCCTACAGAGCATGTTACATGAACACTTCCTACAGAGCATGTTACAGTTTCTGCAAGAATTCTAGAGAACTTTAATGATAATTGTCCCAATCATCATTTGCTAAATAAGGTCCATTTCACATGCTGTGCAGTATACATATTTATCATATCTACATGCACCAAGCAGCACAGGCAGTTTCAGTGCCTTAATGCCCATTTCTATTACGCAGTATGATTCAGGAGATGCACATAGAAAACAATCTGTAAACCAGCTATCAAGGCTGTTTCACATACCTATAGATATCAGAAAAACCTGCAATGGGCTCAAATGCATTTAGATTTCTATGAATCTGACCTGAGGATTCCTTAGGAGACTGGGTTCTTCTAAGTCTGATAAATGTGAGAATCATTAAAAACAAAACTTTTGGTGGGGAGATAAGGGCAGGTGCATATTTACAAACACAAACTGAATTATTGTGCATCCCACACCCCAAATCCAAGTTTGTTAACATATAACAGAAGATGTTATATGTTATAATAGAAGATGACCGATAATCTGCAAAACAAAGACAGAACAGATATTTAAAAATCCATAGATCCCTAAACATATCACACCTGTGTACTGATTGTTTACTGGCACAACCCACTCTTCCTGCCATCTTACACACAGCCCTTCAGAATCAGACACTGTTACATATATTTGTTCTGAATTGAGTAAGACAAGCATAAAAAATAAGCACCTAATAACCCAGTGTCATTGCTTCGTAAACTCCAGAGAGCTTTCACAGCTCGGCGGGCAACCCATTCAAAAGTTGAATCTCCAAGAAGCCGGCTAAGTATTCCAAATTCCACCAATAAGGATCCAGCTCCTGCAGTGCAAGTCTCGTTGTTACTGCCGGAAGGAACTCCTGTTCTTAGATTTACCTGCAGAAATAGGATTTTTAATAGCACTTACATTCCTATTTTTTGTAGCCTTCAAAGGATTTCCCACTCAACCCCCTTCATAATCAAACACAGATGATAATAATAAGGTGACTTGTTGTGTTTCATTAGGGCTCTGTCATGAAGTTGCATCATATTCCATGGGGAATCTGTCTTAAAGGGTATCTAGATTAATATTAGGTGTGCAAATATCCAGCCATCAGAAAATCAGACCAAACAATGCAAAATCCCCATCTTACAGCAGTCCCACTAATCTAGCCATGCTGAGGAAACCAGTTTAATGGATACAGTTAATGCACTATCTCTACTGAAAGGCTGCATCTCTGTATATTCAAGCAAGAGCAGTGACACATTCAGCTGGATTACTGAGAGGAAGCAGGGCTATAAATATGGACATCTCACATCAGGCATTATGGCTTCCATAGGGCTACTTTACAGACAAGATTGTTCAAAAGTGCATTTTTATACCAAAACGATTAATATGTATGACGCAGCTAAGGGAAGACATTACAATGCCAAAAAAAGCTCAAAAGTAGCTTGTCTGAAAATTGATCTTTGTGATATACATACCCGAGGATAAGGAATTCCAGTTTTGGTGTTTTCAAAAGCAGGCAGCAGCCTCACTGCCAGGTCATGAGCCATATGTAAGAGCTCATCATCATAGCCCTTAATGGTCATATCACCAAAAGGCTGCCTTGCATCTGTAATTATTATGTGAGCTGAAAGTAAACTTCCCAAAACCCTACAAGGAAAGAAATCATTAATTGCTTTAAGGGAGCCACAGCCTTGAACTTACTAGAGCTGAGCAGCACCATCATGGATAGGACATTTTGGAGGGCATTCATTCACAGATTCGCCGTATGTTAGAGACAACTTGGCAGCGCATAGACAATTGTTTTAAACAAGACAATGCAAAATGTGATACATTGTTTATAAGTTATAGTATCATAAATCTCAGTTACATTCCAGTTTAGGAACATAATATTTATATCATTTAATGGGAAGGCCATAACATAAGCAGAGGAACATCTTAACCTTATGGAGGTATTTCTCAGAACAGTTTTGTTGCCAACTTAAAGCCCAAGAATGTTGCTGGTTCAATTACTTGCCAAGTTTCCTACAAAAACCATGTTTTGCCAGCAGTGGTTGTCCAGCTGCAGTTATTTCTGGAAAAAATAGTTTAGCCATATGAAGACAACTCAGGGGTTACAGCTGGTAAAAGTATATGGCTATATGACCTTTGACTTTTAGAGCCAGACCTGCACATGCTGGAAAAAATGAATTGCAGTCTATTTGCTTCTGGGCTAAATTCAAAGTCTGTGCACTTACCTGAAAAGCCCTAAATGGCTTGAGTCCCAAATACCTAGATCTCCAAATACCATCCTGCCTCTCCTTTAAGAACTTCTGCCAAGGCTTTTCCCATGTGCCTCTTTTACTGGAAGTACGTTTAGTACCAAGAGAAAGCTATCTCAGCAGGGTCACCAAAATTATTGAAGACCTTTCCTAAAGAGGTTCACCTGATGCCCAAATTGCAATCTTTTCAATTTATTTCAATTTATTCAACTTTTCAATGTATTCAGCTTTATTCAACTGGGCATTTTAATTTGTTATAAGCTTTGTTAAGAATATTGTCTGCTGTTTTATTGTTCTGCCATACCCTTGACTGTATAGCAACCTAAAACATATAAATAAATACAATCGCACCAATACTCTAAGACTGGGTTCACACAACAAGGCAAAACTTGTGAGTAAATAACAACATTGCACTGTCATGTTGTACAAACCTATTGCTTTCCACAGGGCAAAAAGCCACCCTGGCAAGCCATGCCTTGCTCTAGGAGTTATTGATCCTACTACGAGTTGTCACATCATCCACAGTTGGGTGATCCAACCCATCATGAGTCCAAGGAAATGGCAGGTGAGACACTCAGCAAGAACAGCAAAAGAAACCTCTTGTCAAGCTTACCCAGACCAGCAACAGCAGTCCCAGCAATGCCCAAGCAGCACTTTGGCTCTGCCCTACACTCTGCTTCTGGCCCCTTTCTGGTTGCTATCACACTTTTTTTTCCTTTTTGCATTATCATCATGAAATTTAGTTTCTTCAAACTGCCAACATGTTTGCTTACAATACTATCATCCAATTTTAGCAGCAACCTACCTAATTGTGGCTTCGAAGACCTGAACAGTTGAATCTGTGTCAAATGATACTGTGTCGATCACCAACTTCACTGCTTTCCGGAATTCTGAAGAATTTCCCATTACCTTTAACACAGAAAATACATACCAGATAAAAAATAGCAGTTATTGCCCTAAACTTATATTAAACTGTAGATCACATCATAAATATCAGCAATTAATAAATGTTAGAATTTTTGTCACCCTTTCCCAAAGTCCAGTGATATTTTAGGCCCCGAGTAAATACTATTGTATAATCCTGTTTTTTAAAGTATTTTTGAATTGCAATGCCAAAGTCAAGAACTACAACTTAAGTGGAACCGTTTATGCATAGTAAGATACAAATGCAACAAAAGTATGCCCTATATATCCTTATAAAGCATAAAGAAACAACTTTCAGGGTTAAGAACACAATCCGATAGGTTGCACTTGAGGGCTCCAAGCTCAGAATCCTCAACTTATCCTATGTCCCATCAGCAAAAGCTAGATGGGAGAGAGGACAGAAAATACAAAAAGGAGCAAGATTACCCTCTGAGTCTATGAGGGAGGGGACTGAAGAGGCCATAAAATGCTGCATTTTGCAGCTTCCTATCTCCCCTCCCTGCCTACCAGCAAGTCGCTTTTATCCCTCTCCAACTTCTCTTCACAGAAGAGTTCCATGGAGGCCAAGAAGCACGGGTGGGAAAAGAAGATCCAATCATATTTCTTCCTCCATATTTATAACTTTGTCTATGGGCACAAAGGATTTAGTCCAGTTACTAGCACCTCGACACTGTCCAGGGTCCACAGGAATCCTCTCTCAGTGTGTAAAATGTAACTGACTAAAAACACCATTGTGAAGAGCTGTAGTTCTTTGTCTAACCTAGAAACAGATTCTGCTCTCTACCAATATGAATACAGAAGGGAAAAGAAACTTAAAATAATCAGCATGTAATGACATTGGGGCATTTCACTAGGAAGAAAATGGTACAGAAATGCACTGTAACACAGGACTTACATTCAAGTACAAGGGCAGACGAAAAAGAATGAGATAGAGAATCCAGTTTTCTTGCTAGAATAAACTTACTTTTTAAAAAAGAGATTTACCTAATAATAAGAAAATTACCCTGACAGTAAGATATTCAATTAAAACTGTTTGTGGTTGTTACTTGCCACTAAGCGCACCCCTTCCTAGAGTCTCTGGCATGCATAATAAAACCTCTCTCACTGCTCATTACTATTTCCAGTGCCAGGCATGAACTGAAACCAACTGTCTCTCACAGCAGACCTAAAACAAGCCACCCCTTCCAATTCTCTGCAATGTGCACAGAACTCAGGAAAAAAGGAAGTGTCTTTTGCTTCACACTCAAGTGCAGGCAAATGCCAGGCTGAGATTTATGGTATGAACCCCTTTACACAGAACACATGCTTGCTTACCAAGACAGGCTGGGGAAAATAGCAGACAAAACAGCCCTCATCCTTCCTGAGATTTTTCTTCCACTTAATAACTACCACTGACAATATTTAAGATTGGTTTTTTTGCTTCCAATAATTAAAAAACATTTTAACTCACTGCTAGGGTATCCAATGCATCAATCAGAGTAAGCGAGTAGTTTCCCAGGACATCATTGATATTCAGATTTGAACTGAAATAAATTTGGTTAGAAGTTAGTTCTACCAGATTTTTTTTGAAAAATTAATTCAAGTATTTAATCTATCAAACATGTAGCTCCTGTGTAGGTTTATCTGGAAGTAAGAGTCAAAGAACTCAATGGACTAGATTCCCAAGTAAATGCACAGAGGGCTACAGCCCTAGCTACCTAACTTAAAACCAGTATTCATATTCTCAGAGTAAGCTACTTTGTGGTTGCACTTTTAATTCAGTCTCTTACAATTTCTTTCATACTAAGGCAGAACTATTTGAATCTAGTAGGACTCGTTGTTTACTAAAGTTTTAAGGAAGTTCAGAGTATAAAAGAACCTAGAGTAGGCCAAGGAGTTTAACTCTAGACAAAGGGTACATCTGAAATTTTAAAGTGAAACAAGTATCTATGAGCAATATAAACCTGATGAACAAAGTGTAGGGAGGGATCTCAACTGGGAGATTCAAGTTCAAATCCTATTAACGATGGACAAACTGGAACATTTTCAGAAAATTGTTCATTCTGTATTGCCAATACTTCAATATCATTGTTAAGTCATTCTCACAGTGTCATTATGAGTAACAGAACACAGAAATTGTGCCACATTTTCCTGCTGGTTACTATTGATTATACAGCATACACTCTCACAATTAAATAAATACAGTTGGTCGTTGTTATACCAAAACACGCCACCCATCTCCCTTAAATATAATGCTGTAAATGTGTATTATTTTCCTCTTTTCAAAATATAGGAAACATGCATCTTCAAGCTGATTCACAAAGAAGGTATGCACACATGGAGTTAAAGCTTTATTTACTGTGTTTGCTACAGCAACCACTGACTGTTCAGCCTAAATAGCTTGTCTCCTTGAAAATGAGGACAACTCCAACAAAAACAGGAAACTGAGTACTAAAGAGGTAGTTCGCCCTCACGGACACACATGCTTTCCACTGAAACCTTAGATTCTTAGCACTCCTGTTAGTCTGGCTCACACTACCTAGCACAATTAATTTTCTAAAAATAATTTGCAACCTTCATACAATTGCTCGTATTTGACATTTTGATACAAACATATGTGTGCCCGTTAAATCACAAAAGCCTGAAAGAAAGTGGTGTGCAAAAACACAAAAGATACTTTCCAGTAAAGTTGCTTTTCCAAAGAAGCACTGCTGTGAACATGATAAAGTCATTATACAGGATATTTTAACAAAAGCTCCTGTTTTTGATGCAACATCTGCTTCTAGCCATTTGGGCTTTTTTTTTTTTAAAGAACAGCAATGTTGAAGAGTTATGTGAACACCAATATTCACTAAGAAGCTACATTTAAATATTGCTCAGAACAATTTTTCAAAAACTGGAATGAAGTTACTAATGTTATTTTGAAATTATTGCCATGAATTTATTCAAGAGGTCTAGAGTCAATAGAGATGCTTAGTTACATGCTGAAAAAAGTGTGCAGTATCCTGAGCTACAGTTAGGGCATGATCCCATAACCTGCCAACACTGTCTTCAGGCCACAGGCTATGTCAGAGGCACCGCTGGAAATGGCTCCCAAGGTCAGAACCGGAAACCTTACCGTGGAGACACACCCTCCTCCCTCACAGCTGGCATGGTTCTTTCTGTGCCAGCTGGGCTCCAAAGCTGGAAGGCCATCTCCAGAACTGGGTGAGAGGGTAGAAGGGAGACACCTCCATCCCCCAGTGAATGCTGCTGGTGCTTCAGCTTTTGCAGGATGAGGGCAGTGCACAAGCAATCCTAGCCTCTGAACTCCTCTTGCCTTCTGCTGGATGCCCCTAATCCTGAGTTGGGAGGGTCACAGTCACACTGGATGATGCCCCTTAATTGTTCTATGAAAAAGGCTACTATGGAAATAACAGCCACCTAAGAGAACAAACGGATTTGGTTTTGGACCATTCAAGAGCAGTGCTCTTTGGACCCAAAAATCTATGAAAAATGAGCAGTCAGGCAGAATGCAGGGATATCAGTCTGCTATTTATACAATTGTTAAAATTTATTTTTTCACTGCTCTGACAAGAACCACTTTCCAAGATAAAATCAAATTTCCTTACTGACAAATTGACAATTCTAAAATCTTAAGGCCCAGTATGGGTAAAGTCCACACAGCTTTATATCACTTTATTTGAAATAAAGCAGGCCAATTTATCACACACCTGAAGAGGGAAGAATAAAAAACCTTGCACTTTGCTACCAAAATTCAGTAGCTAACTGCTTAGAATTAATAAATTAAACATGCAATCCATGGGATGTATCTTGCCCACCCTTAAATTAAGGACCAAGTTCCTCCTCTGGTACAAACCTATTATTTTCAGTGAGATAATTTTGAAAATTTCCTTCATATGCATTTATAGATTTGGCTACCAGAAATATATCTAATAAAACTGTTAACAGTAGTATTTTCACTATTTTTTTACTAGCAATAGTAGTAAAAAAATTTACTATTTTTATTTTACACACAGCACTATAGCTGAAGATAACCAGAATTAAAGTTCTAAGTAACTTTTAGCATAACACTAATTAAGGTCTAATTCCAGAAGTGAAGTTCATGTTGATTCTTTCTCTCCTTCTATAACAATCACTATCAACACAGGTGAATGAAAGGAAGATTATATTTTTAAAATATATCTCACTTGTTAGAAAAAAACAACACAAAAGGGGTGATATCCATTATTTTCCATTTTAAAAAATTTAGACAAAACCACCCCCACCAAATGCTCTTTCTCAAACAGTAGCAATGGAATAAGGGGCAGGGATCCTATTACAGATAGGTAACTGGTTAGAAAATAGGAGGTACAGTGTAGGAAAGGAAGGCCAGTTTTCACCAGGGAAAAACAAACAGCTGGGTCACCCAAGGGTCTATATTAGATTAATCTGACCACAATACAGTTGTTCTATCTCAGTTAGGATGAAACAGCCATGTTTGCTGATTACAGCAAATTATTTAGAGAAATTCAAACAACAAAAGGATTGTGCAGAGATCCAAACTAATTTCTTAAACCAGGAAAATGGGTATTAAAAATTGCAAATGTAGATCAAATTCAGGAAGCATAAAATGATATAGGAACAGACAGATCTATACACTGATGGGATCCCAGCTGATGACTGATTAGTAGAGGGCTCTTTAGAGTTGTGGCTGATACATTGATACTTCAATGAAAGTGCTGATCCAGTATGTGGCTGCCGTGAAAAAAGCAAATTCTAAGCTGTGAATATTTATGAATGGGACTGAAAGTAAAACTGCCAATATATAAGCATCCTCATTCAAACGTATTCCTTATAGTTGGAATATAGAGTTCATATCACCTTAGAAAGGATATTGTAAAGCTGGGAAAAGTGCAGAAGTCGTCAGTCAAAATAATCATGAGGACTGTGGCCATTCCTCAACAAGGGAAGGTTGTTTATGAGAATTGATGGGTTTTCTTTTAAGGCTAATTGAAATGGGGAGATATGGCAGGTGTATACAATTCTGTATGGTATATAATAAGTGAAAAGAAATACTTCTTCCTCCCTTATGTTATTAAAGCTTGTGTCATCTATTGAATAATGGCAAGTTCAGGTGACAGATAAAAGAAGTAGTTCTTCACACAAGTGACAGTTAAAACTATGGAATTTACTGCTGCAGGATGTAGAACTGGTCACCATCTTGATGGCATTAAGAGAGGATTAGACATATTCATGAAGAATACAGGCTTCAATGGCTACTAATACCTCTTCATACCAGTTAGTGGAAACAGCACTGGAAAATGGCCATTACCCCCTGTCCAATTTTCAAACTTTCTACGTGCATCTGGTTAGCCACTGTGGCAAACATGATGCTGAACTAAGTAGGACTGCTCTGATCTACCAAGGCATTGTTTTTTAGGCAAATGTGAGCTAAAAGTTTTTATGCTCATACTTTCAGGAATGTTCACTTCTAACTCAACTTGCAGGAAAGTTATCCCCATAGATTTTCTGGTAGATAATATGTGCTGTGCTAAGCTCACATCAGCAGGCCACTAATGCACATATGTTAACCTGTAGGTGCTAAGCTATAGAGAGAAACATCACACAAAGCATACAAGTTCTAACTAGATAAAATTGCAAGAGGCAGAGGTGCGTGGAGAACTTAGAGGCAGCTCCCAAAAAAGCAATCAAAGCCTTAGCAGTAAGATTAGCCTTTACGTCCAAGAACCATTCACTCCAGGGATAACTGCAGAGCCTCCTGGGAGAATGAAGCAATACTTATGCAATTTGCAAAATACTCAAGAATTTTTACAACTACAAACATCATGCAAGATGGCATCACTAAGTAGAACACATCTGCTCTGAGCACTTCCGAACTGTGAAATGTAACAGAGAAAAAGAGGTAAAGATGCAACAGATTCCAGGAAACCAATGGCTGTCACACTTGAAGAAACACTCTTTGTACTTTGGAAGGAAGCTGACACAGGAAATAATTTTATTGCTGTACTGCATAACTATCCACTATTTACAACCAGTTTCATCATTCCTGTGTTTACTGCCCAGTACTTCACATCATAAAGGTTCCTACTTTTATCTAATTTATCCTACTCCTCTTTAACATCCAGGAACCTTCCCACTCAGTTGCCATTACCTTTTCCACATGCACTTGCAGTTACTGTTAAAGACACTATTTCCAGATTCTATGGATGCATATGGCAATGTCCATATGGTTATGATCCATTCCTACAGTGGAGGTGCCTAATAGGTTTTTTTTTTAATCTATTAAAAGCATGACAATGGTTTGAAAGTGGGAGTGCCTGTCAGTGACTGCTTTCTGAATAGGGAGGGGGAATTCTTTTCGGCTCTAACTGTACCCCTCGTATCATCCATTCACTAGGCTGATCAGGCCTGCCTTGCACTCCTATGGAAAGTTCGAATCCATTCCACTCCCCACTGGAAGGGCTACCCTTAAAACTTCCATCCCCAAATCTTTAAACCCCATGTCTCTCCTTCTCCACACAACGGCCTCCACCCATTCCCTTCTGCCCCTCACCTCTTGAGGAATTCACCTTAGCCTCATCCCCCACCCCCGGCCTGCAAGAGGAGGAACCACACAGCCCAACCCAAGCTGCCACAGCACCACCAAGCGACATCCAGCGGGACGGGTCGGGACACCGACCCGAAAGAGCCAGCAAGCCGCTACAAGCAAGGCCCCCACCCGTATCGACAGCGGCCATCTCAAGGCGTCACCCCACCCCGCTCGCTCGCTCGACTACTCACGGGTCTGCTCGGTCTGGCCCCCGCCCGCGACACTCGATGGGGTTCAGCTCGTCCTGAGGGAAAGCGTGCGCCATGTAGTTGTCGTAGCCAAACACGAACATGCCGCGGGCGGCGTCGCGGAGCTGCGTGCGGAGCTGAGCGGGGAAGGCCCGGCTGTAGCGCTGCTCGTACTCGTCGTCCACAGCTTCGCCGCCGTCGCCGTCGCCGCCCGCGAGGGCCCTGCCAGCAGAAGCGCCATCGCCGCCACTGATGTAGCCGCTACTGCCTCCCCAGGCTCTGCCCAGGAAGGAGGCCCAGTGAGGGGCCACCAAACCGGATCTGAGGCAGCGCGCGTTCGAGGCGTCCCCTTCCTTGGCCGGGCTGCAGGAGAAGGTCCGCAGGCGCTGCTGGTAGAAACCCAGGCTGGGGCCCGCCAGCCACAGCAGCGCCTGCCCGGCTAGCCTCAGAGCCAGCAGCGCCAACACCAGCGACCGCCATTGCATAGTCGGAGGAGTCGCAGCCGCCGCAGCCGCCGCGCGCCCCTTCCACGCGCATACTTCAGGCGGAACCTCCGCTCGGAACGTTCCGCGACTGCTGGAGGGAGGGAGGGAGGGGGCCCAAAGTGACACCCTCGGCCCCGCCCCGCCCCCTAGTCCCGCCCTTTTCCCGGTCCAAACAATGTCGCGTCTCCTTTAAGAGTGAAGGACATCCAGGCGGGAGGCGGGGAACAGAGATATTATGATCCTCGGGGCGAAACGCGCCGCCGTAGATTCCCCTTTGGTGTCGTCATCACCCGGCTGCCGACGCCTCAATCCTCCACAGGGCTCGGTCAGAGGAGCGGTCGGCTGAGGATGACGTGAGCCGGCAGACAGGAAGAGGCAGGCGCTGAGCGAGGGGTGACGTGGCGCGCGGCGATTTTTCGCCCCGGCGCAGCCAATCGGGGGACGGCGCTGGCTTTGGGCGCAGGTGGCGCGTGTTGTTCAGAGGCAGCAGGCTTTCCCGCGTTGAGGGCGGTAGGAGGAGTGCTTGGAGTTCAGTTCAGATAGCGAGCGACTGAGAGCATAAGCGCCGTTGAGAGGACAGGGGGCAAAACAGCCCTCTTCCGACGAGCCTGTTCTCTCTCGCTCTCTCTCTCTCCCCGACCTGCTTGTTCGCAAGAGGCATAACTGTGCCAGCCAAATAAACCGCTCTCTGACGTGTCATTTGTTAGGAAGGCATCTCATTGTGTTATAACTGGTTGATTTATTTACAGTAATTAAGTCTTCGAAACGAATTGTGGTGAGGCGCTGTCAAAGTCGTCTCCAACTTACGGTGATCCTATGAATGCGTGACCCGTTGTAAAGGCAAGGCTACAGCCTCGTTTATGGAATTGATCCATCATAGTTGATCTGCCACTTCTGCTTTCGACTTTCCGTAGTCTGACGAGGCAATTCTAATGCATGTTTAGGCAAAACAAAGACCTATGAACTCCCAGCCATCCAGGAGTTGTAGTGCTTTTTCTGTCTAAACACGCAAAGGATGGCACTCTAAATTGCAATTTTGCATATGTAAATCACAGAGTATATTTCCATAAACCGTATAACCAGTGATGTTTTTAAATGACTGACTCACAGTCCCTCTTCTTCCACCATAACCTACAAGCAGAGTTGCTATTGACTTTAGGCGTGAGCTCACGGTAGGGGAG
The DNA here is from genome assembly GCF_004798865.1 of Varanus komodoensis. Taxonomy (NCBI): domain Eukaryota; kingdom Metazoa; phylum Chordata; class Lepidosauria; order Squamata; family Varanidae; genus Varanus; species Varanus komodoensis. Next base: position 2,782,440 of record NW_025336347.1, read on the forward strand.
GAGGTGGATAACACTAAACAGTCTATTCTGTTCAGTCCATAGAAGTCCATGTTCCCTACTCCAAAGACCATGCAAATGATGATCGAAGTAGTAAGGCCCATATAAGCCATTATGGCAGTGCCTGCACACACCAGAAATGTGCTACATATTACAACTTATTTTAAACATGTTCTGGTTGGCAGTTGGGCAGCTGGGCATGTGCATGATTACAGGTACTCATTCTTTAGTTAAAACATAATGCACTTTTCTACAAGCATTTCCAGGTAGCTGTGTTTCGCATCAGGGCAGCCAAAACAAATAGTTTTATTCTTGTAGTCATTACGACACTATTCTCATGTAATAACATAATCCTATGCAACTTTTAAGGCAGAAATGCTGTTGGGAACACTGTAGGACTTTTTTCTTTCTTTCTAAAGTTACATATGACTGTGCCTTAAGTGAATTTAAAACGAAACTGATTGTGCTTGGTGTTAAAGTCTTGTTTTGCTTTTGCCTATCCAGGAATCTGGTTGCCCACTTTGCCAACACAATGTCAAAGACAGGCCTTTGGTTTGATCCAGCAGGACATTTTTTATGATAGGAACTGAGTAATAAATATGCATTTCACATATGTTTAGTACACAGATACACAGACAAGCTGATGTCTGTACTAAAGTTTCTGTGGTAAATATTGGGTCATTATTCAGCTATTGAGTTCAGCCATAACAAGCAACACCCATAAGAAAACTAAGAGATGTTTTACTTAACCTGTTTTGCCTTAATGTCTATGAAATCAGGGCCTTTGACAAGGTGCTACATGATATCCTGATTGAGAAACTGATGAGCTTTGGAATAGATAGATGCTCTGTCTGATGGATTAGGGCATGGTTGATGGACTGCAAGCAGAGGGTGACTATCACTGGGGAATCATCAAGATGGCAACTGGTGATGAGCGGAGTCCCCTAAGGCTCAGTTCTGAGACCGATTCTGTTCAACCTCTTTATCAATTACCTGGAAGAAGGGGTAACCAGTATGTTGACCAAATTCGCAGATACCAAAGTGGGGGCAGTGGCCACAACTAGGAAGCAGGTACTCCAGATCTAAAAGGATCTGGACTTACTGTGGAAGTGGGTGGGGGACAACAGGACAACAATGTAGATAAGTGCAAGGTCTTGAACTTGGGAGAGCAGCACTTGTGAAAGGGATCTTGGGATACTTGTCAATAGCAGGTTAAACATGAGCCAGCAGTGTGAGGCAGCAGTTAAGAGGGCGAACGCCACCCTTGCATACATAGGCAGAGGCATGGCTTCCAGATCAAGAGAGGTATTATAAGAGGCTCTGTAAGACTTGAGTGTGCCCACAACTGGAGTAATGAGTCCAATTCTGGGCTCCACATTCTGAGAGATGGCTAGGATAGCATCAGTTCAGCACAGGGTCACAAAGATGGTAACTGGATAGGGGGCAGGGTAAAATTACATGAGACTGAGGTAGCTGGGGCTTTTCAACCTGGAGGTGACTCAAGAGGGGGATTTTATCGCAACATATAGGTATGTGAAGGGGTGTCACATGTTAGAGGGTCATGACCTGTTCTCCCCTGTGGTGGAAGAAAGCACATGGGGTCCAATGGGACAAAGCTCAAGGAAACAGGAATCAGGTTGGATGTCAGGAACCCCTAGGACAGGGGTCCTCAAACTCTTTCAACAGGGGGCCAGTTGAAAGGTGCTCGTGATGTGTGGGGGGCGTGGGCCAGGCCAGGGCCAGGGGGTGCACAGGCGCAGTGAGGCAGGGGCAGGCACACGCGGAGATCATTTTCTCCAAGCGAGTCCAAAATTTCTCCACACGAGCAAGCCAACGCCTCACCACATGTGCATGCATGCATACATGGCGAGTCCAAAACCTCTATGGTGGGCCGGATAAATGGGCATGGTGGGCCAGATCCGGCCTGCGGGCCGTAGTTTGAGGACCCATGCCCTAGGATATGGAATGTGCTTCCAAGGGAGGTGGTGGGCCCCATCAGTGAGGGTGTTTAAGGAAAGATTGGACAACCACATGTTGGGTATTGCATGAGCAGGGCTGGCTGGAGCCAGTGGTCAGAATGGATGGCCTGGAAGACCCCTTCTGACTCAGTATGTTTCTAAATTGCAATATTCCTAAATATCAAATGGGGAGGAAACTGATATGGAACTGTTCTGGTAAGCCTAAGCTGTACACAAGTTTGAGATATAGTGACCCTTTGTATTTGATTTAGGCTGACTATACTGATCAATACAGGTGGAAATTTAGAGGAGTGGGAAACCCTTCCGTTACAAAATGCAGAAACCATATGCCAGCCATAGGATGATCCTAGAAGCAAGCACGGCCAACCCTTTTATTCCCACCAGAGAAGGGCTTTTCTATTAGATACTACAGAATACAATTATTTACTATATAAACTAACAATATCTTATGCATATACAAGTAGCAAGTCCTACTGAATTTAGTAGAATTTGCTTTCAGGTAAATGTGCAGTGGATTGCATTCCAAGCGATCTAGCTGGATAATACTTCATTCGCTTGGGAATAAACCCCCACTGAATTCAGAATTTACTCTGGACAAGACATGTGATTATATTATACATTGTTTTCTATGCACTAAGTCTTCACTTGATACTTCTATGATCTTTGCCTAGTTGCACAAGTAGGTTTATACTCTCAAATTTCAGTCACACATGAGACCTTGATGAGTCAAGTTACAGTATGTCAATATGACCCTGAAAACTCAAGTTTATTGGATAAAGCTAAACAGCAGTAAACCAACAAAATGCAATCCACCTAAATAAAAAAAAATCACGTATTTACAAAGTTTGATAAATGTATAAGTTGTTCACATGCCGAGACTAATGCACAGGTTAAAAAGTTGGTAGTGGTTTTTGGATGTCAAAATGCTGAAAGCGGTGAAGTATACACACACGCAAAAAAATCAAACACACTGAGTTCAGCAATAGGCCAGTTATCTAAACAGTAATTTGGTTCCTACAGGAAAGGGCAACACATTCTAGTTCAGCTTCCTTGTTTTTAGGCACAGGTAGAGTTGCTCTAGTCAAGTGTAGCAGTCCATAGTGAACTACAACTACAGTAGCAAATTAACTGTCGCTACAGCATCAATAATACACTTGTAAGCATACCGAAGTTAAAACTGCAAGCTCAATTTGTAAATGGAGGCAATACTTGTATCTGTGCAACAGTGCAGTAATTGCTATGGGAACGGTAAGGCCATGGCAGTGCTTGTTGTCCGAGGGCAGATTTGTGTTGGTTACCTTGGTCCAATCAGTACCTATGGCATAGCTGCAGGAACTCTGTACAAGTTCAGACCTTGCACCTGTCATACCTTAAAACACTCAACTAGGCTAGAGTTGCAGCCACTGCATGATCCTATTTTACTTCACCCATACAAGTTGCCAAAACTGCCAGTCTTTTACAAACATATGTTCCTGTAAAGGCATGGTCTGTGGCCTTTTAGCAAAAGAACCCTTTGATGTTAACTAGGAGTGCCTGTAAAAGGCTGGAAGAGAGGTGCCACGGATGCAGGGTAGTAGAGGATGTTAGCAGAGCCTGATCCAGTTTTGAGATGCTTATTTTTAATAAACTGTTTTGGTTTGATTTTTTTTACTGGATCAGGCACATATGTTTGTGTGCATTTATGTGTACGTGCCCCTAAATGTACCAAATGTGTCAAACAAGGACTCTGAAAGTGTCGTATCTAAGTACATGCAAGTGCAAAAACTGAGCAACACAGAGAGGGGCAACACAAGCAGGTGTAACCATATATTTGTATGCATACAGTAGGCTACAGTAACATTACTGTATGAATGAAATCAGCCTTAACAAGTCTGTCCCTTTAAATATTGACACAGCAAAGAAGGTAAAGCTACAGAAGTAGTGTTACAGGTTTTTATAGTTCATACACCTCTATGCTGTAGAAGCTAACCAAGAACAGGATCTGTTCACTGATTCTCTTGTGCTTCAAAACACCATTTAACATTTCATAGCCTGTGAACTTTACACATGATTACACACTGAGAAAGCAGGTAAACCTAGAGTTGTCACAGTAGCCTAGGTATTTCCTAGCAGCAAGTGCAACTGTGAACAAGTATTCCATTAACAGAAGGACAAGCCAGACAGTGAGAGATTCTTTTGTGCTGTCAGTGTGACACAAAGTGTCATGCAGCTGTACAGACTTTGCAAAGCAATTCAAGGAGCAAACTGATTGTTAGTCTAGACTGAGGTGCTTAAGTTTTACCTGCTTGTATGTACAAACTCTTGAAAGCTTTAGTTTGAAGTATTCTATGCCTTATCCCACTTAAGAATCTTAACATATATAAAGTTATTAGCAATGCCTGCATGGATTAAAAAAAAGTCGACAATTTGACATGACTAATTCATTGGGATGAATGAAACTTGAGAACTTAAGATAATTTAGGGACTTAATATCTAGTGCCTGGTACTTTCCATTGCAAACCATTTACAAACACATCACATGCATCTGAGAGAAAAGTTAGTACCCCCTTTAGACAGTGTTTGAAAAGCTTTTTAGGTACAATAAGTGGTGCTAGAATCCTCATGCTGCCCTGTGTCAGCATCTTCAGCAAGCCACTAAATACAAGGTTTAAATAAGTTTGCTGAAAATCAAATATAAAACCTGGCTCAGGAAGACCAGAGCAGAAACACACTTTGATTAAATGATAGCTTTTGGGAAGGGGGCACCCACTGCCACAGTTTAGGTGAACTTAATAAAAACATTTGCACAACTCATGATAACTCTTAGCTGATTCTTTGACAAAAGTAAGAATGTAAGTCATTCAGCAGTGCACATGGAGGCATAAACTGTGGAAAAAAAGGCAATTCCTTGGACAGAGGAAGTCTATCCTGGATAACATTTTATCATGGAGGGAGTAGACAATTGAGATTATGGCCAACTGAGGGTTTATCTGTAAGATTTCAGCTTCTTCTAGACTTTGAATGCTGAATAAGCCACTGAAGTGTGATATCTAGGAAAAAGAAAAACATTGGTCATTTGCCTTCAACATACTCTATTCTTGCAGCTGAGCATCCAATGTAAAAGTGAGAGATAAGCATATGTATACACATAGTTGTCATCTTAACAACTATACTGCCAGGAGTTTCTTTTTCCAGATTCTGGAAATACTTCAGAGGAAAATAGCAGACAGGTAGGCAGATGTTCTTGATGGCTGAACCAGTAAAGCCTCAGAAGTTTGCCAAGTCCCAAGCATTTCAGCAGATATTCTTTGGATAGGTTTCAAACAGTTTTAGCTCAGTCAGTATTTGCTTCTGAACTATTACTCCTTTGCACAAAATAAAAAAGGATATACTCAAAAGGGCAAGGTTGTGTTCTTAGACAATTAACAGCTCTAAGTGCCAATTCAAATGTTCTAGACTGGTGGGTATTACTCTGGGACAGTTAAGACCAAACAAACAAATTACACATTGTTGCTTTTATCTATCAAGTCCCTTCATATACATTAAAAAGCTTGTGTTCACACAGCAGGACTTTTACCATCTTACCATTTACAGAAGACTGTGCAGACAAGAAAAGCAGTTTCTTATAAGGGAAAATCTAAGCAGAATTATCAAGGTTGAGAAACAGTGAGCAGATGTGCTGGTGCCCACATATTCATCACTTTCAATCAATAATCTGGGAATCCCAGTGTTAGTTGCTTGGTTAATTCTAACCTATTTAAACCCTAAACAACACAGAGTTCCAGTTTTGGACATTACAATTAACCCAAGAATGAAAGCTGAGGTAATGCACAGATGGGAGGCAACACTGCTGGCTCCCACATGACAACACCAATTCCTGGATCGTTTAATGTAGGAATTGGGCATTGTGTGTGAATCAGGTTAATAAATTCTGTTTCATGTGGTGACTCTGCTGATGTTCAAGGGACTGGGAAGGCAGAAACCAAAATCATGTAAAATTTATTGAATATATTCCAACGGATCTGCTTTCTAGTTTTTGCTAAATATTGTTTTTGCTAAATAATACACAAAGTAACATGCAGCTACACTGGTCTTTTCTATGTATTGGACACTTCACACGAGTCCTTTACAACAAAGGCCTTAATAGGCAGCAGCCTATCTTAAGTCCCATGATTTACTATACCAAATGAAATGTAGAATCCTGTGAAGCCACAAGTTTCTCCATCTCTCCAAGTAAACACTGAATGAATTACTCCTACCAAGCTACTCTCAATGTTAAAGCTATGTCTCTTTGTTTTACTGTTCTTTGTCAATTCTTTTCCAATTTATTTCACATTTTAACTAAGCCATGTCTGGTTAGTATAATTGTTCTTTCTATATCGTTTTGCATTGACTTTGATTAAAATAATATCCAGGAAATTCCAAAGACCAGTTGACTGCTGTAGGCCAAAGGGAAAACAAGACACTGGCCAAACACAGCCAGTTAAGCTGCTACATGGACAGGCATCTCACTCAAAGAGATTAATCTTGTTTATGGGTTTCCATCGAATGTCTTCCAAACAGATTTCTTCTGCAATGGGACAAACTCTTCCTCCCTTCCACATTGACCCTCCCCCATCCTGTGAAGATGACACAAAGGGCTTTAACAGCCATGTTCATTACAGTGATGGACACTGTTGGATAGACCCAAGGTTTACCGTATTTTAACTCGAGTTTTCCAGATTCCTTGTAAGAAACAATGTGTTTGGTCTATAGCTATATGTGCAGCTTACTATGAATTGTGCACAAACCTGAAATGGTATGAATTAATGAACTACTAGAATATCCATTGGAAGGAACCTACTAAGTATCTGAAAGCAATTAGAAGTAGTTTGCATATTGGGAAGCAGAACACTCTCGATTCCTGTGCCCAGTAGCAGCTAGCTTTACTGAACATAATTACCTATGTTGTCCTTCTCTTTGCAGGAAATGGAGTAGCAGCAGATTTCTCTGTCTTGAATAGCAGCCAGGTTCCTGGAAGAGAAGCAGCATGGAAGCAAGTTAATAAAAATCTCTAGCAGTGCCCTGTTTAATATGAAAATATTGCAATCCATGTGATAATTACCAAGGCTATTTCTAAGGTAATATACTGAAAGCTCTTGTTCAGTTCTTCCTAAGCATTGCATAATATAATCAAATTTTGTCCTGCAACATGTGTTAGCTCATAATATCTAGTTCTGAGTGGGGAAAGTCAGCATAGGCCTCTCAAGACATACATGTTAACCACTTACATTTTTTCAATAAGTTGCTTTTCATCCAAAGCATTAGCAAGGTCTCTTTTGTTTCCAAGTACTAGAACCTGAAGAGAGAAAAAAATAATTTATTTGAAACCTGCCTTCTATTATGAAGGCAGCAGCTTACATTAGCTCAGTTCCTATAAAAACAGAATGGAAAAATAAACAGCTGGGTGAAAACTACATCTGCAATCTTTCTATTGCTTCTAAGAACAGAACATTTATGGTCTGTTTAATAATTTGCATGTCTAAATTATTCTGAACTACTCACACAAGCAGCTGTACTTTTGGGGGGAAATCTATGTTTTAAGAACACTTCTGTAGTGCATTATTGTTTAGCACTGTATCCAAACTCTCTGGGTTATTTAATTACAGTGGGAACATTCAGGCAATGTGCTCAAGGATGATGGGGATGCACATTAATGCCATCCCAAAATTTAAAAGAACCTTGTGAATTGGACTATTATATATGGAACAAAGCAAGAATTAATGAAAGCCCAAGAGGAAAATCCTTCTTGTCAAACACATGGTTAAGTATACATAATAGACAGAACACCACAAGAAGTTATGTGACCTAACATCTCCACAAAGCTAAGGGTTTCTTTCAGATAGGAGTATGCAGGAGAAGGAAATCTATCTCAAATGTAATACGGGGTGTAGGACCATATATTTACTACTCACAGGAATTCCTTGTAGCTGTGGTTTGTCTAGTAAATTGTGCAGTTCATTTCTAGAAGCTTCGATTTTTTCACGATCTGCTGCATCTACCATATACCTATTAAAAGTAATTACTTTGGCTTAACTACAGTTATAAGCATTAAACTGTAATATAATGCAACCCTGTACAAACCAAGTTAACTCTCAGAAAATGACTAAACCCAAACTACTATAGGTTCTAAAATGGCTAGACAATTAAAAGCTAATGTAAAAAAGTATGAGAAACTGATGCTCCTTATACCTTTTACATTATTGATGCTCAACTGCTATGAAAGTCTCAGTGATTAAAAATTGGGCATTATGACCCCAGAGGACTTGTAAAAAGCCTGAGATAAGTAGATTAGAAAATGTATGGATGGTACAGTGTCAAATAGAATATATTCTGATATATTCTAACTTTTCAAGCAGTTGTAGCTTGTCAGGATCCTAGTGAGAATCCCTTAAGAGGTTTTTGCATAATAACCAAATGGAGATAAGGAACTGAGTGGGGAAGGCCTGCCAAACCTCAATTTGCTGGAGAGACGGATCATGCCCCTTTGTGATCGAAGACTTTACAAGATCCTTCTCTCTACTGCATGCACACTTATGCCTGTGTTTGTAATCTATAGTTTGAATGGTTCTTTGGTGGGGGCTTAGTTTAGATAGAAAGGAATACTAACTATATAATAAAATGCAAAATAGTTTCTAAACTTCCACTGGTAGCCAGAAGAGCTAGTAACTTCATTTTAAGCAATTAATTTTTAGGCTATCAATTTCTATCCTCGTGCAGCAATAATGGAATTATTATGGAATGCGCTCCCCGTAGAGGTGTGCCTGGAGCCGAGTTTATATTCTTTTTGGCACCAGGTTAAAACCTTATTATTTAACTGTTATTTTAAAAATTAATTTAGATTTTAATATTTAACAGTCACTGTTATTTAACTTACTTAATTTGTATTTTTGTTAATTGTTATTGTTTTATTGTGGTTGTTTTAATGATTGTAAGCCATCCTGAGATGTCTTGCAAAAGGGATGGCATACAAAACATTTTAAATAAATAAATAAAGTGCATTCACGTCACGTACAAAGTCATAGTTTAAACACACATTGGTCTGATTAATGTTAACTATAGTTTAGGATGATAAGAACAAAAGTCAGTCAGCCTCAGGCTCATGTGCCTTCCCTTCCTTGGTCTCAGGAAGAGTTGCAAAGTTTTTACTTCACTGCTACATGCCTTTTTTGCCTCAACTGATGAACCATAGCTAAAGTTTGATTGGTTTGAAATAAGCTAACTTGAAAGCAGGGAGGGAGGGGGGGATCCCCCTAATCACATGGAGCTGTGGTTTAGCGTGACATTCAAAAGCAGCCATGAGTACTTTGCAGTGCTTAGCAATAACTATTAAGCTGAAACTAAGCTTGAGATTGCCAAGCGCTTTAGAATGAAAGCTACTGAGTAGCTAAGAAATGCTCATAGTCTAGAACTTCCCTCCTCCCCACTGACATGGTAGAGTTCAAAGGAAAGGAGGCCCAAGACTGCATAATCTGCATTGCAAGCTTACTCCTGCACAGCTAGCGACTGGATATAGCATGACAGTAATAGCCCTGAAGAACTAGGTACAACACACAGTGGAAGCAGCCCCCTGTAGCCCCATAAGGTCTGCGCTTACACAATAGCATTAACTCCTCTGCAGTAGCGCTCCCACATACTTCGGAATCGTGGCTGTCCTCCAATATCCCAGATCTTTTAAGAGACAGAAAACTAGTGTTATGCATGAAGGGTGAATTTAAAGTTTTGCAATTCATAAAGGAAGCTGCATTTAATTTGCCAGGAGAAACAACAATGCCTTGTTAATACAGTTGACTGTTGACTAACTGTTGGAAGTGTAATACTTTTTTTCAAACACAAGTTTCTGCAATGTCCAGTAGCTGCCTCTTTTTAGGTGGAAGATAATATGGATAATGTATTCAAGCACTGATATATCCTAATGTACATGTTCTTTAAAATTACCTGTTTCTTGGAAATTACTACATGGTCAATGTAAAAATATAAATAAAATTTTCATGCTTTTTTAACAGCTACAAGGCTGATACTACAACACAGGAAAAATAAAAGCTCTACCACTTATAATGCAATGCAAAGACGACCTAACAATGCTTTCGATATTTTAATGGATGACATATAGACACCACTTTCATATGGACATACATATGAATATTTGGTCAGCCTTTGCTGAAGCTCATGTAGTGGATACACCTGGATTCAATATTGCATTGAATATTTCAGTTTCAGCAATATTTACATTTAACCAATATATAATGTCAGGGGATTTTTAATATATTTTTTGTTTCCGTGAAATACACAGTAACCAATACATGGGAGGGAGGGAGGGAGGGAGGGAACAAAACAGTTCTCCTTTAATATAGATTAAATTAGATTAATTAGAGACAGATTAGGGAACCTGTTGCTGTACTGTGCACCCTCCTGCCCAACAGACTTCCAGCCTGAGCTGACAGAGATCGTCCAGGACCTGGTGTTGAGGACCCCCATGTCTGCTCTACCCTTGCCCCTCATGGCTGTGCATCAGAGCCAAAGACAGGATAGGCACCTGGTTCCAGGAGGTTATCAATGCCTCTTCAAGGGAAAGTCAGGTCCCTGCCCCTTTGAAGGAGGCAGTGATTAGGCTTGTCCTGAAGAGAGCAACCCTGAACCCAGAAATAACTGCCAACTATAGGCCGGTGGCTAATATCCTGTTTTTGGGCAAGGTGCTCAAATGGGTGGTGGCCAGACAACTCCAGGCACTCTTGGAGAAAAAAGACCATCTAGATTCTAGATCCATTTCAATCTTACTTCAGGCCTGCAAATAAAATTGTCATCCTGTCTGACGACCTTTGCAGGGAGAGGGATGGAGGAGTACATTGCTACTGGTTCTCCTGGACCTCTCAGTGACTTTTGATACCATCGACCTTCGGGATAAGCTGGCCCGGTAGGGAACTGGTGGCACTGCTTTGCGGTGGTTCCACTCCTACCTGTCTGGTCAATTCCAGAAGGTGGTGCTGGGTGATTATGGCTCTGCGCCATGGTAATTCTGTCATGGAGTTCCGCAGGGTTCCATTTTATCTCCCTTGCTTTTTCACATCTACATGAAACTTCTGGGAGGAGTCATCCAGGGGTTTGTGCTGTGGAGTCATCAGTATGCTGATGACACCCAGCTCTATCTCTCTTACATGCAGGTGAGGCAGTGGCTGTCCTTAATGGTGCCTGCCTGAGGTAATGTGCTGGATGAGGGCCAGTAAATTGAGGCTTAATTGAGACAAGTTTGAGGTCCTGTTGATGGGCAGTTCAGCCTTCCAGGTGAATGATATCAGCCCTGTTCTGGATGGGGTTGCACTCCCCCTAAAGGACAGGGTGTGCTCCTCAATCCAGAGCTGTCAATGGAATCTCAGGTGGATGTCGTGGCGAGTACTTTTCTTCAGCTTTGGCTGATTTACCAACTGTGTCCTTACCTGAATGAGCAGTACCTAGCAATGGTGACCATGCCCTGGTAGCTTCCCAACTGGATTATTGTAGCAAGCTCTGTGTGGGGCTGCCCTTAAAGATGGTCTGGATACTTCAGTTCATTCAGAATAGAGCTCCTAGGATATTAATGGGGACCGGCAGGTATGCACATATAATGCAGCCCTTTACTGCTTACTGGCTGCCAATTGGACTGGCTGCCAATTCAAGTCCAGGCCCAATTTAAGGTGCTGGTGATGACCTATAAAGCCCTAAATGGCTTGGGTCCTGGATACCTGAAGGAGAGCCTCCTTCCCTATACGCCCTCCTGCCCCATGAGAACTGAGGTGGAGGGGCTCCTTGAAAGAGATTAGGAGGGTGGTTACCCAGAGCATGGTCTTCTCTGTGGTGGTGTCCCAGTTATGGAATATGCTCCCCAGAGAGGTTTGCCTGGCGCTAACGCTTTTTTCTTTTCAGCACCAGGCAAAACCCTTTTCCTGTTATTTTTATGTTTAATCGGTTTTAATGTGATTTTATATTATTGAATTACTGGATGCAATGCCATTTTATCTGTAGCTTGCTGTAAACCATCAAGACGCCAGTAGATGGTCTATAAAAGCTATAAATGCATGCATGCATGCATACATACATACTACTTTTACTGCAATATGGAAGGCCTTGGCAGTTATAGGCAGCCTATAAATGCAAGTATGTATGCACAAACAAACAAATTTAAAAAGATATAAATATGAAAGCTATTATCCCAAGATGTATAAACATAAAAGCTTCTGAATAATCGGAGTAATACAATAGGTGACTAGCCACTAAACACAGTAAACAAGTTCTGCATTAACTCAGTAAGCACTACTCCTATCCCACAAGAACTGAATAAGCCTGTTTCAATTACCCTGCTCTTAGCAGCTCACTTTACAGATGCAGATCAGAAGCACCAGGCTCTGATCCTCTGCTGCTTCCCATGAGATGTTTACTGCCATATTTGTTAGTTGCCCTCCAGTGACACAGTCATGTGTCCTGGAGATCCCAACCTAAACAACTGGACTGAAACAGAGCATGTTCCAACTACACTATCATCCAACGACTCAACATCATTTACCCATCTGCTGCTTTCCGTAGCCTTTTGGTGCATATTTCCAATTCACCACAGCAGTTTTCACATTAATATAGTCCTTCCAACAGCAGTTCTTCAAAGCCTAGTCATTATAGCAGAACTTGAAAAAAGCATTCATCACCCCCTATTGGGTACAGGCACTACAGCATGATGAGCTAAGCAATTTTGATGTATAAAAGACTTGCCCCTAAATAAGTTTTTAGAGGTATGCATTGTTCATTCCTGATTCAAAGAACCTGACTCTTACAAAGCAGACTAAGTACATCATTCTCTTCTCCTGCAGCCCATGACTTGAATGCAATCTTAACAGAGGGGCCCTTCTATTGATGAGAGTCATGTCAGATAATCTAAAGATGCTGCTATGAATGACCAGCACTGAATCATTGGGAAGGATGTGGGAGTCTCTTCCTTCTGAGTATTTCCCAACCAATTCTTAATTGTTCCTTTAAAAGTGGCAGCAGCTTGTTGCATCTGCCTTCACAAAAGCAGAATACGTACCTTTATCGTGACGTTACCCTTGGTAACTTTCCGCATGTTGAAACCAACTGTAGGAATCATATCTTCACTGAACTGACCTGACTGAAGAGAAAAGAGTTCAGTCATTAGTAAGACAGAGGATTAGCTTCTCTAGTATGTTTGTCCCTACTATTTTTCTTCTGGAGTAAGAATTATGGATGAAAGCACCAGAGAACATTTAGCATCTAGAATATTAACCTAAGATGCTATGTTTTTTCCTACCATCTTTTCCAAAATGACACTTGTTGTTGTGGCAACCACTAAGCACGTATCAAATCTAGGGCCATGAAATGGAAAGTGACTGGGGGTGGATTCCAAGATGGCGTCGGAATGAGACAGATATGATTAACGGAGTTTGTTTATCACACCGGTATTATTCAGCAGCGAGTCGTGGGAGACTCATCTAAGCCCTGTCGGGGTGAAGACAGATTGCCTGGGCACGCTTTTGGCTTGATGTGAGATGGCAATCTCATATCTGCTGAGAGCAATTCAGGTACTTCTCAACCGAGTAAACACAGGGGGTGGTTTCAGCCCCTTCAAGTTCTCGACATCTTAGAACAGGGGTCTCAAACTCGCGGCCCGCGGGCCAATTGCCGGGCCGGGCGGGGCTTGGGGGAGGGGCCCTGTGGCCTTCAAAGCGCTGGCGGCACCCAGGCCGGCCTCCGGGAGCAACGTGGGATGAGCGGCCCACCACCACCGCGGTGGTGGAATACTTGATGCGGCCCAGCCTCACCCAGACTGCCTCCAGGTAAATTGAGTTTGAGACCCCTGTCTTAAAAGATTAGCTTAGGATTTTTATTAGCCAGATAAGCATTGGAACTGCTGAGTAAATATTTTTTACTTCTTTTGCAATATTACCTGTGGAAAAGCTGCATTTGTTTATAATTTGGCATTAAGAAAAGAAAAACCCTCTGGATGTTTAGGCGGCGACTGAGATGAGAGAGTGCTGAGGTTTTTGTCCAAGTTGAAGCCGAAGAAAAAGACTTTTTCCTCTAACCTCTCTAAGGGTATAAAATTAGTTTAAATTTTTAAGGTGCAATTACGTGATAGGAGTTCAAAGCTTTGACTGATCATTTTGGATATCTGTTTGGACTTCTGCCAATATCAAATGGACACTTGCCAGGATATTTTTCACATTGTCGGATGCTTTCTTCTTTAATGTGACGACTGTTTGGGTGAGCATTCCTATTTTCCTTTTGCAATACTACTTGTGGAAAAACTATATCTGTTGTTAATTGGCATAAAAAAAAGAGAGAAAAGGGAGAAAAGAGGAAGGATGTAAGAATCTCCATTTCCTCTCCTGCATTTCTGGGACCTCTGCCAAAATATCTGGCAACTTACCAACCTTCTGAAAGCAAGTGATCTAGAGAAAAGTGGAACTGATTTTGGCTGCCACTTTGTGGCTATTGGAATTATTGCAAGGATGGTAGAGCTGAAGAGATTTTTTTTGGAAATACAAGAATCTTTAACAATTTTACAAATATCCCAAGAGGTGATGTTGAGACAACAGGAAATCTTCTCAACTGTACAAAAAAAGCGCTTTGATAAGCTTGATGCTTCTTTTAAGGAGATGGTGATTAATGTAGAATCCAAAACTGAACAGAATATACAAGAAATGCAACAAGTATATGAAAAATTTGAAAAAGTTGAAAAATTTGAAACTGTGGATAAAAAGAAACAAATTTGGCCACTAAAGGAAGGAATATTTTTTAAGGATGGATGGATCCTGAATTAACTAAAATTGATTCTGAGGAAGAAGAAACAGTGAAGGTTGATTTGCAGCAAAAAACACAGCCATTGGGAATAAATATTGACCTACAACAAATCACTTAAGATAAAGCAAGAAATAGTGAAGATTGAAATACAGACTTTGAAGTGGGTTGATTTTCAACAAATAACACCAAGGGGAGAAAGATGGGCTGGAGATGTAAAGTTTAAAAATATTGATTTTCAGCAAACCCTATTAAAACAAAAGCAGTTTGGAAGAGGTGTAAAAAAGAAATCTTAAAAAGGAATGGTATAAATGGGTTGGGATGTTTATTGTGGTATGGAAAGGCTAAGGTATGTGATTTTAACTGTGGAAGCTTTTCTACATTTAAATGTGTTGAATTATGAAGAGATTATAAGATAAGATTTAAACTGAACTAAGAAGGAGAATAGGAGTGGAGTCCCCCCCCCTTTTTCTCTCTCTCCTTTGTGGGTGATATAAGGGAAAATGAGAGATTCTTTTTTCTTTTTTATCTTAAAAATGAATGACCAAAAGCTAAGTTGTATGACTCTTTTGTCTTTGAATTGCTATACTAGAAAATGACTATTATGGGAGTAGAAGGAGCTGTAATAAATAGATTTCTTTTTACAAGCGAGATATATTAAAGATTGTAAGGAGCTGGACTCTTATAAGGAGTTAATTGTATGTGATTAAATGAAGTGTAAGCTAGATGAAACTTTAATAAATTAGCTTAAAGAAAATTTGTTTAAAAGATATCATAGATAATTGTCGTTAGATAAGATGTCCTTAAAGATGCTAAATGGATGTTAGACATGTGAACATAAATTGGGTAAAAAGTCTTTCGTTCTTTTTTAAGCTTGTAACTTTTCTTCTCTTTCACTTTCCTTTTTGTGGATATTAGACTGGAATACTAGTAAGCAAAAAATGTATTTGATCATATTTGTAACTATTATAATGAGGCGTTTATCTGTTTAATATTAGAAAAATGAAAAGATCTGGAATTGTGTAGAGTTACTATTGAAGAAGCTACTATTGAAGAAGAAAGGAGATATTGACTTTCATCAAATTTGGAGAGTCTTTCTTTTAATATTGGTCAAGGAAAACGGGACTCTGTAAGAAATGGATGGACTGATCCTACTGCAGAAGGAGAAAGAAGATAGTGACTTCTATCAAATTTAGAACTTTTTTATTATTATTGGCTGGAGAAACGGGACTTGGTTTAGATCTAAAAATGTTTTAAGATTCCATAAATGGATCTGAATATGATTACAGAATGTTTAAAGATATGTAGTAAGGGGCTGACTCAGTAGTTCCAATGTTTGTGATGACTGATGTTTTTCATACTGTTTTAAAATTTAATTAAAAAGTACTGCAAAAAAAAGAAAGTGACTGGGGGTGGCAGGCAGGGGGAGAGATACCTGGCATATATTGAGTCACATACAGTGGCTCCAAAATATCTTGCAGGTTTACAAAGACGGAATAGGAAGGATTAATTCTTCCTTGCAGTCTATTGGAAGCCAAGTATGCCACTCCCAAAAACAGTTTCCTTCAAACTGTGTTAAGAACTTATTAGCCAACTAAAACAGACTCTCTCATGTTTTATGAAATAAACAATCAGCCCCAGCTGCAATGCTCCCAATTCCCTGGGGCAAAAGGCCAGCATCTGGAAGAACTTGAAGAGCCTATGCAACTCACAAGGAGCTTCACTGGCATCCAGTTGTGTAACTTCAAGATATCAAACTTGAAAATCTACTCTAGGGTGTGTCCAGCCTTGAAACACTTGGGAAATATTTCAGAATAAGCTCCAATGCTGTACTGGAGCATGAATTATTGTGAGCATAATGGTTTCAAATGCCACAGACTGCTTTTTATTTCCCCACTGCCAGACACGTGAGCAGCACCAAAATATGGATTCCCATCATCAAGCTGTTTGCATAGGAATCCATAAAGCAAGTAGGAAAGGCCTGAGTGGATCATCAAGCTGCAAATCCTGTAAGACCAGATCCATGCTTTTTCTATCTGGCTTATCTCATCTTAGGTTGGAGAGCAGGGCCTTGACTGATTCAACTACGAAGGCTAAGAAGTGTGTCTGGTCTGAACCATTTTGTTCTTAACACTCTTTCTTCTCAGCACTAAGCTCAATCAATGTACGTCATAATATACAAGCACCTCTCTTCCACCCCATACAGCTCAGTTCCGCCCCATCCCCACAGCTGATATGTCAGGACAGAGCATTTAACAGGGAGCAAAACAGGGGAATTCTAAGAGATAACCACTACAACTTTATCTCATGTTTCCTCACCCACACCCCTACACCATATCAGAAAAATGTGTCTGGAATGTTCTGCAGTTCTACAATACTCTTCCCTTGCTACAGCAGGAAACATGCTCCCCCACGTGTTAGCCAAAACCATCTGTGCTGATCCAGCCATTAGGACCTCTTGCGCACCTTCGTACTGCATGTGAATGAGCAACCCCCAAGAGGAAAGAGGACAGCATACCCATAGTGGAGTGGAAGGCTCAGATATGAACCCTGGGTGAGCGCTACAGCAGCACCACTCTCTCTTGTCCCTCACCCCAAGAAGCTTTTGTATGCATGTGTGATTGGTAGTTATGTTCTCTCCACCTATTACTCTCTGTTAGTCTTCCATTCCTCACCACAGATGGCTCACCCTCAAGCGCTGGGTCCAATACCCTATTCTTTACAGAGCAGGAAGGAGGCCCATCCTGTAGCTGTGGCCAGGATACCGTACGAGGTTGCTCTGTAGAGTTCTTCAACTACTTGCTCCAGACAAGTTTCTCTTCCCTTCCAACTCCTTGACAGAACATCTGAACTTGGGACAACTTGGAACAGGACCTTTTGTCTTTCGAAACTGGGATGGGCAGGGACTTTGAGGCTGAGGCAGTCACCTGATTTGCACATAGGAAGCCACACTGGGTGAGGGGGGTTGTTGTTAAATGCACCCACAGAGGATGTGTTTGTGTTAGTGGAATGATGGACATCCCATGCAGAGTCCTTGGGCAATTTTTGGATTGTACTTGAAGGAGCGCTGATGAGTGTTGCTGGAATGCTACCAGGAAAAAGCCACTAGGTAACAGAGGGGGAGCTGCCTTGGTAACACAGGTTGCCAAGGAGTATGAAGCAAAAAGGCTTGCTGTACACTCTTCTTGATTGGTTCAGGCAGTGGGGCCTCTCCACTTTTGCTGCATCATGCTGGCTCATAGATTTGAATGGGGGTGGGGGGTGGGGAGAGACAGCTAAATGTGAGCTGTCCTACAAGGCCATGTTCTCCTTGCTTTTTTATTTGGGTGATGGGAAGGGAAAGAGAAATATATGCCATGCGGTGGGTGCTTGCTGTCTGGTGTAGCTGAACAGTTATGAGTTGCTCTGTCATGTATCTAGACCCAGGAACCACTGGTCCCACTGGTAACGGTAACCCCAAACTCCTGTCTGCAGCCTCCCAGCCCTACACAGTACAGTGCTGAGGAGCCATCAATATGCAGCATTCATGGTGATTCTGCCGTATGGCCAGGTAGTCACAAATAGCAGCCTGTCATGTTCCTATCTACCCACTCCCTCCTCCGGGCAGAGTCAGAAATAGTATAGATCATCTTCACTGCTATGGTCTGCTGAACTTATTTCTAAAAACCACTCGCCAGTGTCAATGAGTAATTGCAAGAGTTGTTTACCTCATGTGACTATAGGGGCTGGTAACAGATAAGCAGATATGTAAAAGTTCATTCATTGCAGAAGTGAAAAAGGCATGAATTGAGTGAGCAAAGCAGCAAAATACAGTGCTATTCCGGTTTACATATGAATTGCTAAAATAAAACTCATTTCAATAAAGTATACAGTTTTTCTTTCTAATCCTGAAAACATTTATAAGAGGAGGACTGGTAAAAATTTATGCTAACTAATATATACACTGAATCAGTATCCATTCCACCATGGAAAGAGATAGTGGATATTTCTTCCATTCCTCATACTACTTTTTTCTAGCTTCTGCTTTGCGCTCTTATTCAGTTCATGGTATTACCACTTCCTCCTCAGTTTAACTACAGCAATAAAGTCAGAGTTGTCATGAGTTTAAAATCCATGCTTGTGACTTACCATCTGACCACTTAGTAGCAATAGCAGGCGGCTATAATCTCTGCGTTACAAGCATACATATTCCTATACCCCCCTTTTAAAGCCCATGCTTCAGAACTTATTCCTGTTGGTGCTGCAGTTACAATACTGCAGCTCTATTGACTATGATCCTATCTCTACAAATATCAGTACAAGAGGGTAAACAGAGCTGAAGATGCTTATACTAACTGATCTCTCAAGTTTTGTTCATCCATGAGCATAACTTCAGACTGCAAATTATCTGCAGTGAGAATGAGTATGATATGATACTCAGACAACTGCTGAAGTTGAACAGACCTACAATTCTACTGCACACTGATGGAGCAATACAAGCTTTAGAAAAGGGGTGGCAAATCTATGGCTTTCCAGATATGAGTGAACTCCAACTCCCATCAACCCAGTCAACAAGGATAGAGCTGATGGGCATTTCAGTCTAAAAACACCTGGAGGACCACAAGTTCCACATTCCTGCTTTAGAACATTAAGAGCACACGAAGTACTGGAGTAAATATAAGATAAAAAATGTTGGCTAAGCTAACCCCAGTTTTATCTGGATGGGAAAAGGTCAGTTTTAAGCAGTACAATTACAATTAATTTCCAGAATATTTAAGCCCCAACTGTTAGCACTGTGATATACAACTATTACATGATTAGCCAGCAAGAGAATATTGGAAAATGTACTACAAGTTCATGACAAAGTCATATTGTTCCAAAGAAACTACACACAGAAAATTTAACAGTCAAAAGTAATAAGCTGGACTTGTCCTGTAGCCAAGAAAATAGCAACTAATAAGCAGTACTACTACTGAGGTAGTAAATAGGTATATGCATACCTATAAAATTACTGTATTAGTAATTCATCCGAAATACGCTGTTAATGCTGCCAGAAATAGTACATAAAGCACTAAAGACAGATGAGACAGACAGCAAAATGGAAGAAAAAGTTGTGATGACTTGTAAGAGTTAACAATTTATTTATTAGATTTATATCCTGCCCCTTTAAGCCAGAAAGTTTCTCTAGGCAAGTTACAAGACTATAAAATATAACAATTTATTATTTTATTATGCACATTAATACAAGAGTAAAATCCAAACAGTCAAACAAAATGCCATTATAAAACTACACAAAACCCTCAATAATAAAAGACACATTAGCACTAACATGTAAAATATTATAAAACCTTAAAATTATCTTAAAAATTAAAATACTGGGTAAATAAAATGGTCTTTGTTTGGTGCCAAAAAGAATAAAGAAAAGGCATCAGGCAAACCTCCAGAGCCAGGGCACCACTGCCAAGAAGGCCCTTCTCCTT
The DNA here is from genome assembly GCF_004798865.1 of Varanus komodoensis. Lineage (NCBI taxonomy): Eukaryota > Metazoa > Chordata > Lepidosauria > Squamata > Varanidae > Varanus > Varanus komodoensis. The sequence continues at coordinate 2,802,673 of NW_025336347.1, forward strand.
GTAGCCACCCTCCTTATTTCCTGAGGAGGGGGATCCTTGAGAAGGACCTCCAGTGATGATCTAAGGGACCAATAAGCACACATGAGAGGAGATGCTCCTTCAGATCAGGGTGGATAAAAATCAATGCTTAAAAAAATAAAAATAAAATTAAAAAAAAATAAAATTGGATTTTGAATAAAATACTTTTTGAGGAAAAGTCTTTCTAAACAGTTTTCTATTTAAGATGCATTATTCATCATGAAATAAGGATTAGTTTTTCATTATGTTGCATAAGGCTGTATATTCATCCAATGTTTTAAATTTCTGGTAAATGAATTCCATTAATCCATATCATGCTCTTCTAGAGGTTTCTGTGATACTATTGGGCATTTTTTCTGTTTAGAAGATACGAAAGCAGATGCTTTGTTCTACAGTTCTCAAAACTGTAAATTTATGTCTGCAGAGATCACATGCTTCTTCACAGCAAAAATGTTATAACATAGACAAAATTGCGAAAAAGACCTAGTTTGTTTGCAAATCTATGTACACAGAATCAAACCCTTACCTCTAAGTGCTAAGTTTCAAAGAATTCAAGGAAAGCAGAAGATTGTTTGGAGTAAAATAGATCTGCACAAAAAGCTAAGTATTGGGGGGGAAGGGGACAAGAGGTAAAAATGAAGGTGAAACCTTTTGAGCAGAATCTTCCACAAATCTTTGGATCTTCTGTGTATAAAAAGGTAAAGGTTTCCCCATGACATTAAAGTCCAGTCATGCCTGACTCTAGGGGGCGGTGCTCATCTCCATTTCCTAGCTGAGGGAGCCAGCGTTTGTCCGCAGACAGTCTCCGTGGTCCTGTGGCCGGAATGACTAAACACTGAAGTGCACAGAACGCTGTTACCTGCCCAATGAAGTGGTACCTTTTTATCTACTTGCATTTGTATGCTTTCGAACTGCAAGGTTGGCAGGAGCTGGGACGGAGCAACGGGAACTCACCCCGTTGTGCAGATTCGAACCGGCAACCTTTTGATCAACCAGCCCAGCAGTTTAACCCACTGCGCCACCGCATCCCTTCTTCTGTGTATAGCCTGAGGTTTATTCTTTCCCTGGAGGAGAAAACCTATAATGTCAGCAGGCTGTAAGAGAGACCCAGACTGAGAATATTTTAATGAGGCATGCATGCAAATTTTGTAGAAAACCATGATTTAAATCTAGTCTTACTGACAAGTGATTTACATCGTTATTTAAACAGATCTAAATCAAATGCACCCTGCTTTAGATAGCCTGCCCCCAAGCCATTCAGGGGATTAAATTCTTTGAATAAATTCAAAGTTGTTAGCACATTGAATTCGGGCTGAATTTCAATTGGTCACTACTGGTGTTATATGATCATATTAGTCAGACCTTGTCAGCTGCCTCACTGCTCAATTCTGGACCAAATGAAGTTTCCAGGCCATCTTCAAAGGAAGCCCAACATGTACAGAGAGAGCTGCAATAATCCAAACAAGAGGTTAGGAGAGCGTGAATAACTATTGCAAAGTTCTGCCTCTCCAGATAGGCTGGTAGCTGGTAAATCAGCCTCAACTGATAAAAAGTTGCTCCTAGACACAGAATCCACATGGACTTCCAGGAATAATTAAGGGTCCAGGAACACCCCCAAGGCACAACCCTTATTCTTTAGGGGGAGTGTGAACACATTGAGGACAAGTGTGATGGCACAACAGTAAAAAGAAAAACAAAGCTTTTGTTCAAAAGTAGCAAAGACATCTATGGATGTAACTTGTATATAATTTACTGGAACAAGGGGTGTAACTATTTTGCTCACTATTACAGTGGCTTGGATTCAGAGTTCCTATGAGCAGAGCTCAATACTCTATTCACAGGATACTCCCCCTGGAAAAAGAGATGGGTAGAGGTGATTTTTACCAACTCCTTCCCTCACTCTGTAGCTCCTGAAGGACCAGTTTCTAAAGGTTGGGCAATTCTCCAGAGCAGTTTAGCAGGTAGCAAAGGAACTGGAAGGAGGACATGCTACCCACTTCTTCCAATTGATCTTAGTCTCTACTGTGAACAAAAGAATTAAGCAACCAGTGCAGAATATAAAAAGCAATTAAGGAGCCTGTAGAGTATAGCACGTGATCTTAATGCCATATTATAGGAGCCAAAGAAGCAAGAATCAGAAAACTTCTTACATTACAATGATATTTGTGCTTTTATTTAATTATACGCATATTATATCATGGCCTGTGTCAAGGGCTATGATGGTTAGTATTTCTCTTGGTCCTGCAAGAGATACAGCAGATTTCTTACCAATAATTTTGAAAAGTCATTTTGTTTTTAATTTAGAGTATTTTAAAACTGCTATTCATAAAATTCTATATTAGTTTCTAAAATATACAATAAATAAAGCAGTTCAATCATTCTCAACCATTAGCCAGATCAGAATAAAAATGCAAGTGAGAGAAGAAGAAAATAATCAAAGTCTCCTGCAATAGCATGGAACAGACTTCAGCTGTCACCAGAAATATAGCAAAGGAACCTCTCTCAGAATTGAGCTCCAGAAATACTGGGGGGAACCCAGAGAAGTTCTCTTCTGAAAAGAGAACAAGATAACAGACAGGGAAGTATCAGGATGTAAGCTAGTGAAAAGATCTAAAGGAGGGGCATCAAATGGCTAAACCAATGGGGTGATGAAGAATGGTTACTGCAGCAGTTCCGGAGAGAGGTGAAGGAACAGAGGCAAGACCAAGGAGATGACAATATTCAAGGTAACAGATGCCCCTGAATCAAGACCAACCCTGTAAAAAGTGCCAAGAGAAAAGTGTAATAAATTCAAGGTCTTCTAGTAAATATAAGCTCAATGTATTTTGAAATAGGGGGTTCTTTGCAACTTTTTTTTTTGTTTACTTAGGGTAACCACAGGATTAGGATTTAGTTACAGTCAAATGCTACAGGGAGGAACACAGGCTGTGAAGTCTTTATTCAATCATCAACAGCCAAGCAGTCACTAAATAACCATAAGCATGTCCTTAATCTGTAGTAAGGGGTATGATACAGGGTGATAAGGATTACTGCCACAGTGAACATGAAGTACGTGGAACACTACAGTGCTATGTGACTTGCAAAGTACCAATCAAATGCCTTTCATTTTCCTCTGAAAGCATTCCACTGAGATATTCCTGCATACCCTCATGTCCTTCAAACTACTGTAAATTCTCAGCTATCTGCATACTCATTAACAGGCTTTGTATTCAACACTTTTGGATTAAGTATCAACACTTTTCTTACGATACTGCAACCATCTTTGCAATTAAAATCCCAATATAAGTTATGTCCAAAGAGATTTAGTTACACAAGGGAAAGGCATGGAAGAATACAAAGGCTTTTTCATTTGTTGTATATTTCAAATTTATATTTAGTATTCTCAGCAATAATATTGTTCATAGTGTCTAACTAAACATACACAAAAATCACAATAAGAATTCCGATACTGATTGTAAAATACCATAAAAATACATACCAGCCAAAAACAGAGATGCCAGCATGCACTGCAGCAAAGAAGGAAGCCATTTTCAAAACATGTTAAATGACTTTCTAAAATTCCAAGATGTACCTGTTTGCATGACACAACAGCCCACCATGGCTTAATTTACCAAACAGAAAGGGCTATCATGTTGTTCTGGGCACCATTTTTGCATGTGTTTCTTTGAGGGTTAGACAACTGTTGAGGTGGGGGACTGAGGGCTGTATCAGGTGGACAGTGGGCTAAATTAAGCCATAGAGAGTTGTAGGGTCATGCAAACCAGATCAGCAATTTTAAGAGTCAAAAAAATCTCAGAACAAAACTGCAGAATGTAGGTACATTTACAGCAACAGAGTATTCCAGTGCCTGAGCACATCCCTAGATATGGGAAAGGCAATTTTTACTTCTCAAACAATTAGTTTAATGATTGTAAGCTGCCCTGAGGCTTATGCAACGGGGGCAGCATATAAGCTGTCTAAATAAGTAAGTAAGTAAGTTGGGGGGGAATCTCCTCTGCTTCAGACAGAAACAGATGCACAGCCCCAATTCTATTGTATCAAGCAGCACCAAGAGGTCCAGGAGAATGAAGAGTTATATTCTTTTTGTTCACTTTAGATAGATATTATTGATCATGACAATCAAGGCAAGCCATGCTCTAAGGACATCTGGTCTGATGTACAGCATGGGAACTACTTAGTAAAAACAAAAGCAGAATACTAAAAAATATATACAGACACAGCCATTGTTACTGTTATGCCTATCAGAGGGCTGAGTTGTCCTGCTCACTCTAGAGATAGATAATAAAATTAGACTTTCTAGTAAAATATTATTTCTATAGAATCAAGGCTACAGATAATTAGAAGGCAAGACATTTCATCCTGCCTGGTAAGACTTATCTCATTACCAATCTCTGCCCCTTGCAGTTACGATAACTATTAAATTATTCAATACAACTCTACAAAACATATGGCACATGTTTCTTTAATGCTCAAAACACCATAGCAGCACCAGACCTGCACACTAAACAGACATCTAGCAAAATCATGTAGCATTTATTTAGTACATGATTCGGATTCTGCTGAACTGACTGACAATTTAAGATGGTGAAAAGGTCCAGTCTCTAAACAGCACATAAGATATCTACATCTTTCTCATAGCCATGTTCTTACCCAAACAGCACATAAGATATCTACATCTTTCTCACAGCCACGTTCTTACCCAATCTGAGAACTGCAGTGCTTACAAGCCATAGCTGTGAAGTCCTACTGCACTGTTACAGAAGTATCACACTGTATCTTCTCTCAAAGGAACTTAAGCAGCACCTGTAAGGTGCAGGCTATGCAAATATGACAGCTTTTCAAAGGCCACCTGTGATACTAATTCTGTAGTGATTCGAGAAGTCTTGACAACTTGTCTCTTAGAAGGACTATGAAAATTCTCAAGAGACTGGTGCAAACTGCCCTATGAGGAACAGTTACAACAATTGGGATTGTTCAGTTTACAGAAAGATGAGTAAGGGGAGACATGACAGAGGTGCTTAGAATAATGGTGTGGAGAAAGGGGAGAGGAAGACATTTTTCTCCCTCTCCCATAACACTCAAACCTGGGGTCACACCATGAAGGTGATTGGTGGGAGGTTTAAGACAGACAAAAGGAAGTACTTCTACAGACATCATATAGTTAAACTATGGAATTCACTGCCAAGGAAAGTGGTGATGGCTGCCAAGCTAGATGGCTTTAAAAAGGGATTGGACAGATTCATGAGGGAGGAAGCTATCAGTAGTTGCTAGCCTTGCAGGCTATTGTCCTGTCTCTTTTACCAGAGGTGGCATCCCTGCATACACCAGTTGCTGGGAAGGTTAAGCAGGCTGAGGTCTTGCACCCATCCTGCTTGAGAGATCCTGTAGGCAGCTGGTTTGCAACTGTATGTACAGAGTGCTGGACTGAATGCACCTTTGCTCATCCAGCATGGTTTTTCTTATGTTCTTGTGCTCTTAAGGTTACACTAAAAACAGAAGGTACACATGTTTAACTTAAGTCTCAAGGTAGTTTATGCTGAGTGTAGTAATTTCAGTAACCATCCAGACCGATAATCGCTAAGCAAGTGCTGGAACTAAAGTGTGACCCACTAATACAACACAGCAGCTATAATTAATGAATGTTGTCCTATTGAAAGTAATTTACTTATCCCATTGCAGCATATAATCAATACCTGTTGAAGTGATGAAAATATAACTTGAAACATATATCCACAGAATTTTACTGTATCTGCAACATTCCCACATATGTAAATACTTGAGGTGGTAGAATGCTGAAGCAATGTTGTTGCAATACCAGGTTGTGCAATAACTGGTATTTAAAGCCTTGTACCAGATGCTTGGTCCAGGTCCAACAACAGAAGCAAGAGCGAAAGTTTGGAACATCCTGACATTGCAAGACATGCTAGAGTTTGCTTAGTGCTTTGCAAATTTCAGGCTCCTGCCAGGTCCCTATGTTTATAAACTCAAGACAGAATAAGTAATCATGATACCTGAATCTAATGCAAACACTGTTAAATTAAAACTGTTACTTCTAAGTAAGAAAATCTAGATTACTGTGTATTTGATCATATCTGAAGTTTGTTCAAAGTTAAGACCAACAGGCCAATTCACCTAAAAATATTGCAACAGTACAATGCAGGAATGCCCACTGATGTACATATGTTCACACTTGCATCGCCATAGTTTGGCAATTTAGTAGCCTAAATTAATGTGCATTGTTGGTCCTGTATAAAATGGCTACCATCAGTTCAGGTAAATCTTAGCATCAAGTTGATTATGTTATTGTACTTATCTATTACAGATTTTTCTTCTACCCCATCTTATCCTCACAACAATCCTATAAGGTAGCATGAAAGACAATGCCTTAATTCGCAGGATTCAACAGCCTACCACGGCTTAATTTAGCTGAGAAAGTTGTCATGTCATGCCAGAGGCTTACAAGCACCATTTTTCATGATCCAGCTTACCATGACCTGTGATCACAGGCAGCAGGGGTTGTTCAAAATAACTCATAATTTATTCTAAGGGTCATTAAACTTTCAAAACAAACCAGTACTTGGATTCAGAAAACACAACATGCTATTGCACACCCCCGTCATGGACTAAACATTCTGAAGAGTTGCTCACACACCACAACCTTCCACATGTGCCTGGGTCTTTGAAACATCAATGCTTGGTTCAAGAGGCAAGGTGTCCAGACTCCTGCAATCACTACCATCACAGATCTTAGTGACAGTGTCACTAACAGTATTGTCCCCTCCTGCTGATAGTGTGGACCTGTATTCTTAACTAGAGATTTCATATTAAGCAAGCACAAAAAGCATGGCTGCTGAACAACTCATGCTCCTTAAGGAATCACAGTGACATTGACGAGCCAGGTCATCTGACTGAGAGGCATAAACAAACCAGTGTTTGCTTTCAGTACTCATGAAAACTACACCGTATAAACACCTTAAACCATATAGAAGCGAGAGATAGCAATCCTCATCAGAAGTGCATTTCTGATTACACAGCTTGTTTATTTATTTAAAACTTTTGTATGCTGTCCCCCATGCAAGGCATCTTGGGACAGCTCACAATCAGTGCATTAAATCAACAAAATCAAATACTTTAAAACAATCCTAGCAATAAAAACATATCCAATTGTTGTGACAAAGCCTTGTTTCATCTCTCACTACAGTGTTACCGTACTTGCTTCTTTTGCTTTCTTCACACACCTTACATGTAAGTAACACAAATCATATTAGCAAGCTTCAGTATAGGAAATTCAAGACAGAGCCTAGAATTTGTTCCACACTGAGGGGGTTGTTTGAAATTCATATTTCTAACAAGCCATATATGCAGGCTGGCAACACCTGCTCCTTTTACTAGCTCAGGAAGCAAAAGTTTTGCAGGTAAGGAGACATCAAATGCATTCAAGCCCCTATTCACCTGCAAAATGGACAAGGGGAAGGACAGAACATATTACAGCCCCCCCCCCTTAATGCTGGGTGGACAAGGTGCTCCTTTCTGATACAACCATGGACCCCTACCTCAATGGATGCCAGCTCCAGATGCTGAACCAGAAGCCAGTTGCAAGGTGCTTTTGCAACATTATCCTCAGGATTTGGAGATGCTTGAAGATGACAACACTTAGACAAACAGTTTGAAAAATCATGAGACTTAACTGGAAACAAATATCCCCAGTTTATATGCATCCTCTACTTATTTACTACAAAGTGGAGCACTGAGATCTCAGATTTTATTCACAGAAACGTACTGCAATGCTGCTCTGCCTTTGCAAAACACTTGGATGTTTATGGTTCAGAGGACACCGTGCATGAAGAAACACCCTCTTTACATTTTATTTGCAGAATTCTGCACTCTTGAATAAAATTGCCAGAGTGGGTTATAAAATTTAATTCATTTTTACTTTGTAGGGGCATAAGCTGTTTCTGACATGAAACTCTTTTAAAAAAATCTGAGGAATAAGAGTGGATCCAAGCTGTTGCTCAACCCACACTTCATTTTTGCTACACCATAACAGCACTCAGAAAGAACAAGCCCACTTTCAAATCCAATCTGAAGCATACCACTTTTTGTCTGATTGCAACACTAAGAATATTAAACACTATTAGATAACCCAAGAGGTTTCTAATAAAGGCAGAATTTCCTCCAGGAGCTTCAGCTTCTGGTCCAGCAGTGATGTCATGTGAACAGATCTGTCCAAATCTGCTCATAATTACTTAAGGAAATACCTTGCTTGATGAAAAAGGTTATGAAGTACTGGCAATCCAAACTATCTATCTTCCTAGATACATAGGTTTCTTGCCACAAATAAGGACATGATCCAAGTATTAACTGGCAGGATGAGCTGAAGATATGAGCACATCTCCTGGTCAGGCTACGAAAAAAATCCTTGCCTGGCTGCACGTGCACCTCCACTTCAGAGAAACCAGTAGAATCATTTCCTCCAGTTTGAGGCCTAGATGCAGCGCTGATTAACAGAGGTGCATGTGGGCAAATTCAGAGTTTTATCATTTGCCTAGAGAGTCACGTTGCCTCAGCTGCAAGATTGCTTTAGCTAAAATATATTTTATTTATTTCAAGTTTTTCTATGCCATCCAATTACTAAGAAAAAGTCTCTGAACAGCTTACGAAGAACAGTATCATACATAGATAGTTCAGAGTTGCATCTGAGGGTATGTAGTTTCATCACCACTTGTAATAAGTGCATAGCGTTGTCACTAGACTCCTACAAAAGCCACTTCACCATTACCCTCATTGCTTCATTCCTACCCACAATTGCGGCATGTTGTGGATCCAAGCTGTATAAACTATTTGGAGATGTTACATAAAAGTTAATTACAAATAGGACAAGGTTCTCCTTGCTAATCTTTCAAACAGCACAATTTCTAAATTTCAGGCTAGACTTCAAATGGGTGCACTAGCCCCATCTGCCACAGGTTAGTGAAGAACTAAGGAGTACCAATGGCCAGTCAACTTCTGCCAACCATGTTCATTACAGAAAAACAAGACATAGCAGTTTGTTTTCTATAGCCTTAAATTAATAGATTGATGGATTGATATTAAACACATTTTAAGAAAGAAATAAATTATTAACTTGCTAAATCAACTTTTGATGGTCAATAATAGATAACTTCAGCAGTTTAGATGGGTCAGTGAGCTTCTTGCAATAAATACAGACTTGCATTTTATCAGATCATCATGAGTCATGCTATTGTTATACCTGTCTGAAAAGCAAGTCATAATCCAGTTTGGCTGATGACTTGATAGGAGCTGACTGTGTGCAATGAGGTTTCTCCCAATAATGAAAGGCTCAGAAACCCAACTCAAACCATTTAGTCCCATGATCCCTGCATTTAAACCAGTTTAGTTCTACTGAAATTGATCAGGAGAATACTTGGTATGATCTTAGTGAGCCTATTTGAAAAGATTATGAAGTTTTGGAAAAATAGAATCTTAAGTCTCACACACAGTCCCAGATAAGTCACTGCCATGCATTTACTATACTGCCCATATTTACCTTTTTCACCCAAATCTGTGTGTGTCTACTCGGCAATAATCATTTCTAGGATAAGTTAAGAATAAACTTTCCAATCTTGTTGCATTTTTAGAAATTAACCACAGTTCATCAGCTACTCAACTTCTACAATATTTCAATTCTCAAGCAACAGCCATGCCCAAAATACAAACATTGCAGACCATATTACTGATGAAATAATCAGTTAAATTGTTAAATTCATTGTTCAAGAATTGGTAACATCAAACATGCATTTTCTATTAATGAAGGTTTCCAATAAGTATAAAAACTGTTTTTTTCTGAAACACATTAATCTATAACCACATGTTATAGCTGCTTAGTCCTGAGTTTGGCAAGCTCACTGCCCAAGCACAATAATTTTTATTTTACTTGGAAGACAAGGGAACATCTCTCTTGGCAACGGATCCCTACTGCCAAAGCAACAGCAAAAAGCATATTTTAATACTACATGGTAAAGCATCCTGTAATCACTAACATGCAGTCTATGTGTTAGCAAGGTAGTCAAAACATTGAAGCTTAATAAAGGGACTATCATTACACTTTCATTTCATCCAGAAACACATTTGTAAACATATATATTTAATAATTTTCACCTAGTTAAGTCTAGATATAAGTTAGAATCTGGACAATAAGCCACACAACTTCAAATGGCATAACCAACCCTTCCTCATGCCTTCCAATGAACCATACTTCTGCTATAAGACATAGAGAGCTTTTATTTATGATTTTTATACAAAGGTCCAGCACTGAGCATAGGCAATTTCCACATAATCAAGGAGCTATTTTGTCATTTCTGAGAAGCACTGCTTTCAAAGATGTCTGGGGAACAGTCAAAACTGTTCCACTCTGTCAAAGCAGCACTATTGCATGAACAGAGAGGTTCACTGATTTGACAACTAAGCCTACCAGAAAAATAAAGATGGAGATGCTTCTCCTCATGCTATACAGTACACGAAAGGATAGAAGTACATATCCACCTGTTATTTCCCATATTATAGTTAGCCTCCCTTAACCATGGCTAGAGTGATATCCAGCACATGATCCCCTATGCATGATACCTCAATCTCCAGTATTGGTTTTTCAGAATCAAGAGAAGGAAATGTTAATCATTTCCAGTATTTAATGCACCTTCTTGTTTCTGTTATCCCAGTTCAGGTTATTTGATAGACCAATACTTCTTTGTTGGGTGTAAAATATGCAGTTCTTTGGTGCAGTTTTGAAATTTCATCAATTGTAGCTCAGTTTACAGAAGAAATATTTTTCCCCTCAGAGAAGTTGTTTCTTTTAACTCATCCAGGTTTCCTCCCAATTATCTAAGCTGTTAGTAAGAACAAAAATGTTATATTTAAAGCTGTAACATAAATAAAGTTGTTACATCAAGTCAGCTACATATGTCAAGTTAAAAGTAGCTGCCAGTTCAATAAAAGGTTACCAGAAAGAACTTGTTTTTTAGAGGTTATTGAAAGGAAGACAACAAAAAGCTAATAAGCCTTTCCCTCTCAAGACATAGCATACCACTCAATGGCCGCATGACCTTTTAACTTCACATTAAAATGCAACAGTTAACTCATTTAAAATAATAAAGTTACCTGGAAGTATTTCAAAGTGCATACTTGTCAAGGATTGAGTAATACTAAATAGTAACATCTTGGAAAAGTTTCAGCCACTGCTATACTAAATACCTTCCTAGACAGTAGAGGTTTCAGAATTATGGTTTAGCTCTGTAGACATCTTTGTTTTTCCTTTGCTGTAAATAATACTGATATGAAACTAAATCAACTTCAGGTCTCATTCACAAGATCCCCTTCCACAGAAATTTCATAACTGGGTTCCAGGCAAAGATTAAGCAACAGCAAACAAGTTCATTATACTTAGATACTGGTTACCAGCCTTGCAAATGCTGCACTTAGCTACATATTTAAGAAGCATATTGTAGTCCAAACCTAAACAAAGGGCTAGAAATCATCAATAAACAGCAACCAAACAAAGGAATAAACCAATTCCTTTAATTTGGGGGGGGGGGAGGCAAGAGGAACATGACAGAAGCATCTAAAAATATGCAAGATGCAGAGAGAGTGGATAGGAAGGATCCCTTTCCTCCCATAATGTCCTACTTGTATATGTCACATAGGCCTCAGGTTGGCAACTGTGGAAACAGTTTGCTGGGCTAGACAGTTCTGCTCTAGCACAGATCATTTTATGCAGCAAAGTGCCTCCATTAAAGGCTACAGGACTGACAACAGCTCACTCCAGCATCAGGTGTACTAAAGGCATGAAAATCTTAAGGATGGCACAGGATTTTCAGAGTCCCCTTCCCAAGGCTGTAGACATTGCTATGACCTCAGGAGGGGTGGTCTTGTATTCTCTTTCCCTGCCCCTATTCTGGTGGGTGCAAAGACTCCAATAAAGGGGTCTGAATAGTAGGAAACTTTCAGGAGAATGGAAAGGTAAAAAATCAGCTCTCGTCACTTCTCTAGCAGCAGCCCAACAAAGTACTAGATACTCAAAAGCCCTCAAGATTGGGCTGCATCCTACGTGTACTAAAAAGAGTGCACTGACTTATTGACTAGTCAGAACAACTTCAAGCTTTAATCTAATGAGCAATACTATGACCTTACCAGGGACATGTAGCACTGACACACCACACCAATCAGGACAACACAGCATCTTCTGTTTGTTAAAAGTGTTGCAATCTGTCATTTAGAAGAGCTTAACAAAGCTTTTTATGTACCAACTTCTACATAGATAAGCAAGTTAATGGCCAAACCAAAACAGACACATTGGGCAGCTGCACCAATTGTAGAAGCATTTATCTCATTCCAAACAGTTTGCCAACTGCACTCAAACCTTGCCCACTTATTCTTACTGCATTACCTAAAAAAAGGCTACTTTGACCTACCATGAAAAGAGTGGGACTCACCTGACCCAGGTCTCTCCAGGCAAACAGACAAAGTCAACCTATTTATCCTGAGCTAAGTATTTGGTAAGAGCTGATCTGAAATTCACTGTAACTAAAAGTAGTGGAATCCCTGTACATACACACCAAAACAGGAAACATAAAATACTATTTTAAAATAAAATAATGAGGCCATGTTATAAACACATATTAAAAGTTTGATTAAAAGTTACCATGGAACACTTTTAATCACAATTCACATTCCTAAAACTTAGATAACATATTTGTCTTTACTATGCTGGTCCATTCATCTTTATTATTACATTGCCTTTTACTTTACTATGTATAGCATAGGTTTATGAACTTATGACTGTAGCCCCTATTATTAAGGTTACAGTCCTATACACCTACAGAGGGAAACAAGTCCCGCAACTTGTTTCCCATTCAGCAGTACAAACAGGGTAAGGCTGTTCGGGGCATGCAGCTGACTGTAACTGCCTGTACAGAAGAATGGCATTAAGGAAGAACAGAAACACTCGATTAAGTAAACAGATACCCAATCTCTCATTAAAGGGGTTCTAGACACATTCAGGTGAGTGAAGATATCAGAGACTCCAACTCACATAAACTACTTTAAGTTTATAACAATTGATGGCCTATTGGTAAAAAAATTCTAAGCTTACTTTTTACTCTTTCAGGAAACGACCAGACACAGACAGGATTCCTGGATAGGCTCTGGGCTTCGGCTGGGCCAGTTTCCCTTAAAGTGAACTACATAATCCTTTTTGGACCATGATTTGGCATTATATGGTATTAATAATCGGTACTAATGACCCTGATCTAACTTTTTCCAAAGAGGACTGGATTCATGAACTCAGAGGAAGGCATGTAGATCTTTTTAACCCCCACATCCCAGAGTACCTACATGCTGGGGAAAAGGAGTAGTGAATAGTTATCTTTAGGAAGGCCACACCCCACAAGGAGTCAGAATCACAGCAGCTGCAGGGATGGGAGGAGCAAAAGAACTCCCGATATTGCCCATCCCAAGCAGAGCTTACTGTGCAAAAGACTTAGGAGAGTTCAGAGACGGCTAACACAAGGCACCATCCTCCCCGCCCCAGCCCACCTCACGAGCTGCTTTAATCCACGCGTGCGCAGCGACAATAAATTGGGTAAAAAGGCAACCTGCCTCAGGCTCAGCCCCACCCATCCCCAAGGAACTTCACCGAGCCCCAGTTTAAGAAAATTACAGAATAAAAGGTCATGCTTTTCCTGGACCCACAACTTGCAGACTACAGGTGAGCATGCTATCCCCACCCCATGCTCAGGAAACGTACGTATCCTGGGAAAAGGTCAAACCCTCCTTCTTGGCATGCTGTTTTGCTACGTATTCCTCCTCCTTCTCCACCCCTGAGGCTGTATTTAAATACGCTATTGAGCACCTGCAGCCCACTTTAAAGTGCTCATCCCTTCCAGGGGGGCTGCCGCGTGTAGCCTGGGGTAGCACTGCGTGAAATGAAATGAGAACGATCCCACGGCGTCCCAAGCCGCACGCGGGGAGGTGCCGGGGCCGGAGGGAAGCGGCGCAGCGACCGCCCGAGCCCCCCTCGCTCAGCCCGCTCCCCGGCGAGGCGAGGCAGGGGCTGGGCGGGCCGGCGGCGAGGGGCTCCCGAGGCCGCCGCGAGGGGCGTGAGGAGGGCAGGCGCGGGCGCTGCGGGGTCTCTCACCGCGATGACGTTGACGAAGGTGGTCTTGCCCGAGTACTGCAGCCCGACCAGCGTCAGCTCCATCTCCTCCTTCCAAAACAGCGACCGGAACCAGTCCAGCAGCCGAGACAACAACGCCAGCATGGTGGCGACAGCAGCAGCCCGGCCGCGTCTCTGCCTCGCGATCCGCCTCCCTCTGCGCCCGTCTCGCCCGCTTCGCCTCCGTCACGACGGCGCCTCAGGCCGACTCCGGCGGCTGCAGCAGCTGCTCGCGCTCGCGCCCCGCGTCGGGGTCATATGACGCCTCGGCTCGCGGCGAGGCAAGAGCAGACTCGCCCCGCCGGCGGACCCGGCGCCCGGCCTCACGGCGGCCCCTGCCGGCGAAGCGGCGCGCGACACGCCGGGAGGACCGGGGCGGGGCGGGGCGCGTGAGGACCACGCGCCCCCTGCCGGCTGGGAGCGGGAGCAGCGGAGACCTGGCAGCTCGGTCGAGACTCCTGTTCTGGGGTCCTCAAGCACCACTCGCCCGTCCTCTGCTGGAGCAATCTGAGCACTTGTTTTAAGCCGGTGTTCAGATCTGAATTATTATAATAGAAAACAGGAGAATTCCTGCGCTCAGAGTTGCAATTGAAAGGACAAGACACAAGGGAGGGGGAAGAGGAAGAAGGCAAGTCAGTTCTTAAAGTTTTGGTCCTAACCAAAAAGTGGATGAAGGCAGCTCGGATGGTCTAATGGAGTGGCTGCGGCTGGTGACCCATAAGCAAGAGTCCGAAGCGGCCACAGCAGCTACTGATTCAGCACGGCTGGTAGAAGAGGCTGTTCCTCTTCTGGTTTCCTCTGCTGTTCAACGGTGTGGCCACTGTTAGATGACAGCACGTAAAGGAATAGCAAAGGAAAATGTGGCCTTGCACATTTATAAAGTGCCTCACGTCTAAATAACCATAGCAATAATTCATATATGGTTTGAGAAAAGGGGTCGGCAGGATTCGTAGATCAGAAAAGTCTACTTATTTATACGTTCATTTATAAGCCACCTACCACTGTAGTCTAAAGGCAGCTTACAATAAATACTTACGGCTTTCAGATTCACAAACAGGAAGTATTTTGATACATTCAGTTTGCCAACGTTAGCTAAAATGGTTTCCTTTTTAGTTAGCCATTTGATGCTCAAAATGTCAGGGAAGAATCTTCCTGTTTATATGCCCCTCCGCTGATTACTGAAACATGGTTGGCTAGTCCAGCTCTTTATACACGCATGTTGCCAATCATAACAACACTGGAATATGGTTTGTCCTTTGTCACTCTGGGCCATCCATTGACCTTTTCCTCTGACTGCCTGTTTGTCCTTGTGTTGCCACCCTCTGGTGACTCTCGCCTTATGAGCGTTCTGCCTCTTGAGCCCTGCTGCATCAGACCGTCATTCTGCCCACTCAGCAGCCACCCCACTGCCCACAGGTGTCCTTCTGCCCACACTCCCCTGCAGCTGGTGTACGTGGGTGCACTGCCTCTGATACTAAAGGTGTTTTTAATTGCTTATGTTCAAGTCCCCCCCCCCCGTTTTCTCTTCTCATTAATTACCTCCCATTCATAAGCATCTTCTCTCTGTTTGGACAGGAGATTTAAGCATGAGTTTCTGGCAATTGCAGTAAAGGTCTTTCTGCCCATTCACCTAGCTACTTTGTGTTGACTTATTATGGGTTGCCATGCTGTCTGAACCCGTGCAGTAGGTCTTATTGTGGCTGAAGACTAGATGCTAGACAGCTGTTTGGCAAGAGCGGCAAAAATCCCTTTCTCCAGTGCTCCCTATGCAGGGTGGCTTTTTGTGCTGTGAAGACCTGCCCTGTATGTTGGTTCAGAGCCCCTGTAATTTAGCTGTTAACAATTTGCCTTTGTGTCCCTGTCCTCTCCACAGATGATTCTTTTCATGTACGGAATCTGACCCGCACCTTGATCCAGGAGCCAGCTCTCTCTCATGACCAGCAGGAACAGGCAGATGCGCTTGGTGTTCCTTGTGGAGTTACTAACCTTCCTGTTCTAGGTAGGTTCCTGTACTCAGTGACAGATTGTTAAGCAGCAAATGAGTAGGGAAGCGGCAGCTTTGTGTCCCTGCTGCTACCCTACTCTCCACTGGGCCACCATCCAAGCACAGAAGCTCAGGGAACTGGTTGGCAATTCCATACATATGTTTTGCCATTTTATTCTTTTCCATTCACATAGCAGACAACAAGCTGCCCACTTTTCCTTTTATCAGCCGCAGCTAATTGGGTGTCATCAGAAAACTTGCTGACAAGCCAGTGTGGCATAGTGGTTAAGAGCATGGGACTGGGACTCAGGTGATCTGGGTTCTAGTCCCTGCTCAGCCATGGAGCCAGCTGGGTGACTTTGGGCCAGTCAAAGTCTCTCAGCCCAACCTACCTCACAGGGTTGTTGTTGTGGGGATAAGATGGAGGAGGAGAATGATGTAAGCTGCCTTGAGCCCTTTGTAGGAAAAAGGCAGGATATAAATCAAAATTAAAAAAAAAAAAACTTGGCCACTTCACTGCTCACTCCTCATTCTAGAAAATTTATGAATAACTTCAAAAGCATTGGTCCCAATATAAATCCCTGAGGAACCCCACTGTTTACATTCTTTAATTAAGAGTTTAACATTTCCAGAAGTCTGCCTTCTACTGTTTAACCATTTACTGATCCATAATATGACCTTCCCTTTTATTCCATGCCTGGTAAATTTGCTCAGCAGCCACTGTTGAGGGACTTTGTCAAAAGCATGTTGGAAGCCCAAGTAAGCAATTCTACCAAGTCATCCTGGTTCTGGTCCACACATTCATTAACAACGAATTCTAAAAGGTTAGTGAGATGGGTCTTACCTTTTCAGTTGCCATGTTGAATCTTTTACAGCAGGGCTTGCCCTTCTATATGTTTAGTAATGTTACCTTTAATAAAACTTTCAACCAATTTACCTGGAATAAACATTAAGCTAACCAACTTGTAATCCCCAGCTCCTTCCTGGATCTCTTTTTTAAAATTGTGGCTACATTGGCCATTCCCCAGTTCTCTGGTATAAGGTTGATCTTAGGCCACCATAGGCATTTTATTATTGGAGTTTCTTAAGAAATCTGGGTCAGTGATTTATTAACTTTTTGCTTGTCAGAAAGCTTAACAGCATTACCTTTTGTCACCGTTTTCCTCAGACTCAGATCCTCAGACTCCCTTTCTGAAAATGTTAGTTGAGGCACAGATCTGTATCTTCTGCAGTGAAGACAGGGAGAAGCAAACCGTTCCCTCTTCTGCATGTAAAATAGAAGGCAGGGTTTCTCCATCAGGCAGGGGGTTTTGGCAGTCTCTGTGCTTCTGATATCTGACTGGGACTAGAGGTTGGGAATAGGGAAAGCAAATGCACCAAACTGGGTCTGATTCTTATTGTGGCTGAGTGGCTAAGGAACTGGATCCATTTCGTTTGGTGCTCAGTCTTTTTATCAGTCTAGCTTTTGGTACAGAACCAGCCTTGGTTCTCCAGTATGATGACCTTATTCAGGAAAGAGGGGGACATGTGACCTTGTTGACTTTCCTTGATCTCACAGTAGATTTTGATACCATTGACCATGTTATCTTTCTGGGGCAACTGTCTGAGTCAGGGATCATGGCAGTGCAGTGGATTTTGCTCCTGTGCAGATGGTCAACTCCAGAAAGGTGTGCTTGGGGGACAGTGCTCATCCAGGATGTGGTTTCTCCAGGATGTGGTTCTGGAGGGGTTACTTCTGTCCCCAGTCCTGTATAGCATCAATATGAAACCATGCATAGGGTCACCCAGAGTGCTGGAGTGTGCCGGCACCTGTGTGCCGATGACATGCAGCTCTGCTTCTCCTCTTCCGCCTCATCAGGCTGTGGGCGTGCTAGATCAGTGTCTGGCTGTGACAACAGACTGGGTGAGCCCTAAGCGAAAATAACAAAGAAGGCGCGGAAGGTTAGGTAGAGATGTTTCGAACTGCAGGTGAGGTGCAGCAGCTGGACAGCGTGCAGAGCCACTGCGAAGAGGGAGGAGGGCAGGGCCATTGGGCCAGCTGAACTCAGACCAGTTCCAGGGTAACATCCCCTGCTTCTCCTGGTTTCCATTTCCAGATTGTTATTTTTAAACCCTTGGTTCTCAGATGCTCCCAATTCTGGTGTGTTTTACCCAAATCCACCAAAGGGTCGTGTGATCACAGTGGATGGAGGGCATGAAGAGGAAGCAAGGACAGTGGAAAGGTAGGCTGGTTCCAGTTGCTCCCACTGGCTTAAAAGGGGAACGCGGCACCAAAGTGGTGAGGTGTCTGACCAAAAATCACTTCAAAAGTATGGCAAATCCCCACATGCACATGCATGTGCGCGCATATGCACGTGCACACACACATGAAAAAGCAGTAATTTTGTATTGGAAAGACTTTCGGAAAATAGGGCAGACTGGAAACCAGGATCCCATTAAATCATCCTGAAAATACTTCAGGATTCTTTTGCTGAAATCTAATCAAGCCAGGACTCTTCCAGGATTACTGTACTCAAGCTTGGAATCTCCAGCTGACCACCGTATTTATCAGTAATTCTGCAACACTGGAGTTATATACAATTCTATGCCTAGAAACGTTCATGCCTATCTCCTGATTACTGTGTCTTGATCTAATTATGAACCCCTAAGTTGTCTGACTAATTAAGTCATACTGCTGAAATTTGACCCAATAGTGTGAACAATTATTTGTGACTTAGGAAACACATACTTACTGGAACTTCTTGTTATTTTCAGCTGGAGATGCATACCTTCCAGGCTTATCTTAATGCAGTGTGCCAGTCTGGTGAGTAACAGCAATATGATCAGATGGAAAGGCCCTTATATTCCAGCATGAGAGATGCTTACTCAGAATCGACTTTCATGGAATAAATGTATTTTCATTCATACTGTGGGATGAAGGCTGTTTCCTGAAGCTGGAATTCAGGATGTTTCAAAGGATCTAGGGATAGGTTATACAAACCTGCCACTGTTACAAGCACAAAGTAAAGAAAAATTAAATCCTAGCAATATAGGCAAGCCTGCAAGCTTCTCTACTTTCTAGTCCTTATCCCTTGGGGCACATTTAGAGGGCCTGCAAGCAGTAGTGACATTTTCTGTGGAATGAATTCTGCTTGCCACCAATGATTGAAGGTGGACTGGCTTTGATTGTTCCTTCTTCACCCCAAAGCCATGTGCATTTATTTGTTTGGCACTTTATATTTTTTTAAACTCCTTAAGCGTCAAAAAATGGTCCAAGGAAAAGCAGAAGGTGAATTCCTGATTGTCAGAGACCTGGTCCATCGACTCCCTGGCAAGCAGGGAACCACCACTGTGGGCACACACTGACCTGCCAGTGGGAAAGGAGGGGAGCCCGCAGGCCTGGCATCTGCACAGAGGCAGCAGTGCCCTCCTGTGGCCTGACAGCACCAGTCCAGTAGGACAGCCTGATGGTGCTGGACTGGGAGGAACTGGCCAGAGTGAGAGCAGATGCAGCCTGTTCTCTCTCTGGTCCACCAAAGGCCCACAAAGTGGCCTTGTGGGACTGCCAGGACCGCTGCTGCTGCCGACTTCACCGTTCTTCCATGCCTCTAGCAGGAAATCTTGTGCTGGACAGACGTTAGTTGCTGGTCATCAGGGTAGGGGTGGAAACTCACCTGCTTTCCAATCGGCAAGCAAGTAGGGCAGGGTTGTCTCCTTCCCGGCTGCAAGGTTGTTGTTGTTCTTAGTCGCAAAGTTGTGCCCAACCCATCAAGATCCCATGGACAACATTCCTCCAGGCTCTCCTGTCCTTCACCATCCCTCAGAGTTCACCCAACTCCACACCCACTGCCCCAGTGACTCCATCGAGCCATCTCATCCTCTGCCATCCCCTTCTCCTTTTGCCATCAATTGTTCCCAGCATTAGGCTCTTCTCCAGGGAGTCCTTCCTTCTCATTAGGTGGCCAAAGTATTTGACTTTCATCTTCAGTATTTGGCCTTCTAAAGAGCCATCAGGGTTGACCTCCTCTAGGACTGAACAGTTTGATCTCCTTGCAGTCCAAGGGACACGTAGGAGTCTCCTCCAGCACCACAATTCAAAGGCCTCAATCCTTCGGCGCTCAGCCTTCCTTATGGTCCAACTCTCGCAGCCATACATTAGAATTGGGAAAACCATAGCTTTGACTATAGGAACTTTTGTTGGCAGGGTGATGTCTCTACTTTTTAGTATGCTGTCTAGATTTGCCATCGCTTTCCTCCCCAGGAGCAAGCGTCTTTTAATTTCTTGGCTGCAGTCACCATCTGCAGTGATCTTGGAGCCCAAGAAAATAAAATCTGTCACTAGACAGATGTACGTGTCAATAAGTTGTGTGTGTAAATAAGTTGCTGTATATATTTATGACTATTCTGGGGGAATGTATTAAGTTGCAGCTGGGCAGGACATGGTAGGCTTTGGGTGAATCGATTTCCAAGGGGGAGGGGGACTGGGCTCCAAGCTCCTCTGGGGTGGATCTCCTGAAGGGGGGATGTGGTGCCAAGATCAGGGCAGCACAGGGTGGAGGGGAGGGGGGTCACATTAGTGGCCTGTGCAGTGGTGGGCCTCTGAGCCCACTGTTCACCCCCAGCTCTCCCAGCAGGTGCATCAGGAAGCAAAACTGAACAGCAGCATGACTGCCAGATGGCAAAATCCATACCCCGTGCCATCGGCAGTCCGATTCAAAGCGAAAAGCACCGTGGCCAATTTAATAAGCTCTTCAAGTGACATCTCTGGTTTGTCCCTTGCATGCGCCCCACAGATACACTTAGGTACGACATCGCACAAGGAGCAGGTCCTTAGGCTCCAAACAGGAGCAGCTTTTCCCCTAAGCTTAATTCAAGGATTGAGAGGCACCCGACAGCTATTCTGCCTTTGTTTTTTACCCTATAGAGTTCCACAGTAAGGGGAAAGATAGAAGGAAATTACAGGAAGACTACAAGTGGAAGGCATGGCAAGGTGATGGTGCTGTAACAGCCTCGTCTGGAGGCACCCCACACTGGATCCACAACGGAGATCATGCACAGGGGTACCAAGCGCAAGGGCATTTCACCACTTTTGGGTAAGCCGGGTGACTTCTCCTCATGGCCACTAGATGGTAGCTCTATTCCAGTTTTGATCAAAGGTTTGTTCCTCTGTCTCTTTATGAAATTATGCAGCTGTGGTTACTTCAGGATTTGCTTTTCTCTTCCTGCATCTAAAACGTTTTACATTTGTAATATCTAAATGGTTAGACACAAGAAATGTATTAGCCCAAAAATAGTTCTATGAGATTAGGTATTCAGGACTAAATAAACCTGCCAGCCTATTAAGGTGGAACAATATTCTGTTTAGCTATTAACCCAATGCTAGCCCAGCTCCCTTTGCACTTCTGCCTGATATTTGCATCTCCCTGGTTTCCTGCATCAAGGTTCTTGCACCATAGCACCTTGCAGGGATATTAGCCAGAGAGAAGCTATATATTCCATTTGCCAGCCTCGCTTTCTACATACGAGGCCAGCCTTTCCCAAGCGGGCGCCCTCCACGTGTTAGGCTGCAATTGCCAGCATAGTCCGGCCTCAGTCATGCCCCTCTGGGGCTCACCAGGCTGCGGATGACTTGCTGGTAAGTGCACAGCATGTTGCTGGATTTCCTACTTACACTGAGAAGGAAATACTGTATTTACTGTATTTATTTTAATTTGTATCCTGCCCTTCCCCACATCATGGAACTTCAGGCAATGGATATGGTATTCCCAGGCAATCTGTTTCTGGTATGGACGAGACCCCATCCTGCTGCGCTCCAAGAGGTGACTGCATTGTGCGCCTCCAGACAGATCCTGGCAGCTAGAGTGGCCACATTTCTCTGTGAGTCTTTAGTCAAGCGCTTCTTTCAGTGCCCACAAACTGAATACTGAAGGGCTGGGAAATTCCTAAAACAAGTCTAAATGTTCAGGCCTTAAATATTTTTCTGGTCAGCTGGGTCTGGCAGGAAAGTAGATCAGCCGAATGTGTTGGGAAGGCACTCAGTACAGATTCTTGAGAAGACTTGGGATGTTGTTATTCACACCTATTTGTGATAACCCGTGATCTAGTCTGTGTCTGTTATATCTCACTTTTTGTTTTGATGCAAGATGGAGGCTGTGCCTGTTGTAAATCAACAACAAAGCAAGCAGGTAAGATAAATGTGTGTTCACTGGTGCATCTATGCTGAGAAAATTGATAGGGTTCTGTTTCTCCCTGTATAACCAAAGAATGTCATAGACGCAAGAGGCGTTTCTTCTGAGGGCAGACACTTGCTGCTTTCGGGGGACACCCCGTTAGTTTCAGCTCTTTCTCTCGCAATGGCTGATGTGCATGCTTCAGTGAACCTGCTTACTTGGATAAACCTCAGCACACCAGGTTTATCCTACTGTGACGAGGCACTATCATTAAACTGGATGCAGGGCAAAAGTCATATTAAGGCAGTTTGCAAAAACCAGATTGGAAAGACTCAGGTGTCATCATATGGATGCACAGAGACCGTTTGACTGGAATCTACTAAAACAGAGATTTTCCTACTGCCTGCAGAAACACACAGGTCTGTGGTTACACAGTACCTAGATGTATGGTTATTTATATCAAATCTCTTTTCCATTCAGTTGCCCAGCCACTGCATTTCAACCAGTGTCAGCTGAAAAATCGGCTTTCTAATCTGCATCACAGATTCCAAATGAAAGAATGAAATGGCACCAAATCTCTCCCCACTTCCCCATCAGTGGGAGTCTTGCTGCATGCTACCTCCATTTATAATGAGAGCCAGTGTGGTATAATAGTTAAGAGCAGGGGACTAGAACCCAGATCGCCTGAGTCCCAGTCCCATGCTCTTAACCATGGCTGAGCGGGGACTAGAACCCAGATCGCCATGGAGCCAACTGGGTGACTTTGGGCCAGTCACAGACTCTTAGCCCAACCTACCTCACAGGGTTGTTGTTGTGGGGATAAGATGGAGGAGGAGAATGATGTAAGCTGCCTTGAGCCCTTTGTAGGAAAAAGGCAGGATATAAATTGAAAAATAAATAAATATAATAACTGTTGTTGCAACAGTTTTTTCTTTTTGCTCTTACCAAGCACCAGTTAAGTGTATGCATGTATTATTGCATTTCTCATTTATATTGTTGTGAACCACTGATAATTTGTGGAAGGAGGCAGAATTATTTTAATATATGCTATATTATATTTTGCTAATTGGTTTGCAAAACAATAAAATAACAAGTCACAACATTATTGCATGCTGACATCCTCAAAGATTTAAGTACTGGGAAGGTCATACTTCTCCCTTATTTTTCCCTTGAGAAAACCTGTTTTTCAAGATTTTACTCTTAATTATAGTTCAGGAGAGATGCTGAGCTAACAGTTTTTCCATTTCCAAGATTGCCTCAATATCCAAAGTCATCCTATTATTATTCCCTAAATGTGGGACCTTATGCAGCCAAAATGGCAGCCCCACACATAAAAGGCAGGAGTCAGTAGGCTCGGGGAACCCCAAAGTTTACAGAAGTCCAACAAAACCATTAAGGATAAAAAACTTAAGGGCGGGAGGGGGTAAAAAACCAAAAGAAGTGAAGCCTGACCTTAACCCCAAAGCAGCCGATTGAAAACTGAGCATGCCGCCTGACTGTTAGAAGTACAACGCAGGACCACGGGTGAGGGGGGACGGAATGGCTTGCCCTGAGAGGACATGCCTAGTTGGCTGAAGTCCCTCGGACTGCGTTTGAATTTTATTTCAAGCTCTGGTTTTCCGTCTGTCTGTCTCGTCTGTGTGGCGGTCACATGCAAGCAGCGCCCCACTGACAAAAGCCCCTTGGACCTGCTTGCTCAGTTGCCCCTAACAATGGTGGTGAGAAGGTCCAGAAGGGGCGAGTCCGCAAAACCCTGCGCCGTATAGAAAAGTCTTCACCTCACCCAGTAAAAATACTTCTGAATTCTATCCGTTTGCATGCTGAGGGCCAAATGCCTAGTTAGAATCCAATGCAAATGTTTGGATGCCTATTTCACCACCAATCCGTGAAAGCAAAAGTGCATATTGATTGGATGGGGTATATAGTTATATACCGATCCATGTACAGATAGGAATATTGGAGGCGCAGAAAACTTACGGCTCTTTTCCGCCTCGCTCCGCCCCACCATTGAACTTGCTGCACACGCGCGCGCAGGAAGGGAGAGCGCGCGAGGGATCCAGCAGGGGGCGCGCGAGGCCAGGCAGGCGGGCTCCCCCCGCGCCAGCGTGTTACGAGCAAATCAGGCCACCTCCAGCAGGAAACGTGGTTTCCTCGTGATCTGGGCCTCTGGGCTGCTTGTTCGGCGCGCTGCTGCTTCCTTGACACGCAGCCAGCATGTGCGTGAGCAGATCTTGTCTCTCGGCGCACGCATCAGTACCAAGCCGATGGATCCCCGGTCAAATAGGACGGTACGAAACGGGGACTGTAAAAGGGACGCTTGGTGGCCCTCACAGTCCCACCTTCCTATCCCGTGCACTGCTTTAGAGGCTGGGGCGGATTTAAGGGAGCTGGGGGTGACGGCGGCCCCAAGAAGGGAGGGGGGCACATAAGCACAGAAACACTCGCTTTACTCTTTATCCCGTTGTTGCAAGAAATGGTTTCTTTTCAAAGAGGTTTTCACCCGTAATGATAAAATACCTTTCCACCCTCCCCCACACCATCTGCACTTCGTATGATTTAAGGCGCTGCCCCATGCATGTTTAGACCAAAAATAAAGCGTGACTGGAGAATGCTGGGAATCGCAGGATGCCTTTCTGCCTAAATAAGCACAGGATTGTGCCCTTAATCATAGCCACACTCTTTGAATGGAGAGAAAGCCAAGCTGATCAATGGACAGAGTGCCATGCGAGGCGGGTGATTTGCAAGTGCATGTCAGCCCCAGGTTGTTTTTGTGTGCCGCATATAGACCCCTTTCATCACCCCAGACAGTGGGGAGTGTGATGACCTTTACAGTGAGAGAAGCCTCGTTTGTAAATTAAAGCCAAGTGAACCAGCTAATGAGGAGGTAAGAATGACATCAGTGTTCAAATCACTTGGGAATAATCCCTAAGGAAATCTAATTCCCCGGCCTTTTGGAAACTGTAGGCGTTTGCCTCACAAACCACAGTCGTACTGTTTTATAGCTCTGGTTTCCCCAGAGTGTCCCAGAACAGAGCAAATTCTCATGCAGACTGGAGTCCTTAATGCATGCAGTAGGAACAGTTTAAGTCATGCAGAACTGCCTCCATTCATAGTCAAACCAGAAACACTGAACTTCTCTCACTGGCATAGGTATGCTTGAAAGATAAAATGAAGTGTTTCTTAGAGATCAGTACATGGCAGCAATAAAAGCAGTGTGCTCTATTGGAATATGGTAAACTTTTGAAAATACTGGTTTACAGGTATCCCAGACCTGTATCCTCTTGTCCTGCTTCTCAAAACCTCATTCTCAAATTTCACTATGTCAGAATTTCTATTTCAGGGTATATGAGCACTGTGAAAAGATCTAGAAACAAGGAAATGAGATTCAGTAGATACACTGTCCTGACCAGAAAGGACTCAGCCTGGAGGAAGTTGCAGATTTAACTGTTTCCTAAGAAGATATTTGCAAGATACTTTGAAGTATATCCTTTTTAATTGGAAGGGGTATGGTTCGTTCAGAGGAAAACTCTTTGTGGTGAAAGTGGGGAACTTTTTTCTGTTTGTCCATAGGGGTATTAGCACATGGTGCCAATGAGTGGGGCTGAAGCCAGTGGTGGTCAAGGCAGCCCCCAAAGTGGATTGGGCTACTATTCTGTCTAGTGTTTTCTGCTGCTTTCTCTCCCTCCTGCTCTCCATCCAGAGAGCTTCAGAGGTCTAAAGTCAATATTTCCAGGGGGTTTCTGAAATCAGGCCTGGGCCCCAGGGGCCTGTGCTTGCCCTATGGTCATCTTACCTTTAATTTTTTTAACAGCTCCAGAAATTGCTCTACCAGGAGGAATAATTATCCTTACCATCAAACACAATTTGTGCTTTATTTATTAACAAGCAGCAAATGATCAGTTATTGGACTGGGATATATTTTATTATTTAATTTATTAATTTATATGCTGTCCTTTTGCAGAGCCTCAGGATGGCTTACATAAATAAATAAGAATAATAATATAAAACATGATACAAATAAATTCCAGATCCATCCTGGCTGCAGATTAAAACAAATATAGCTAATATTAAAAGTTATTAAAATATTCTTGGAATAAAAAGGTCTTAGCCTGGCACCGAAAAACAAATAACGACGGCACCAGGCGGACCTCTCAGGGGAGCGCATTCTATAGGTTGGGCACCACCACAGAGGA
Source organism: Varanus komodoensis (assembly GCF_004798865.1). NCBI lineage: Eukaryota > Metazoa > Chordata > Lepidosauria > Squamata > Varanidae > Varanus > Varanus komodoensis. Next base: position 2,829,223 of record NW_025336347.1, read on the forward strand.
AGCCCTCCTCCGGGTACTCACCCTCCTAATGTCTTTCACGGAGGGTTCCCAGAGGAGGGCTTTTGCTGCTGATCTCGGGGAACCTGATGAGTTTTCCACATGTGTCCCGGTATTATACTGGGTCAGCCCCAACTATGGAATGTGCTCCCCAGAGAGGTCTGCCTGGTGCCAATGTTATATGCTTTTTGGCACCAGGTCAAGACCTTTTTATTTTTCTGTACTTTTACTGTTTAATACTTTAACTATATTTTTATTCTCAGTTCGGTGATTATTTGTATTATCTGGGTATATAGGTACATGTATGTATTTGTTGGATTTGAGTTGTAAGCCATCCAGAGACCCTGCAGGTATTGAATGGGGTAAAAAAATACCCAAATAAATAAATAAACCTAAGCATGTCAGATTAGCATATAACTGCTAATCCATTTTAATCTACTGAGCTTCCTCAAGTTGCAAAGTGTGTGTGTGTGTTCATTGTTTGTTTCTGTTGCCACACACAAGTTGAGCATTGGCACATCTTTTCCTTGGCCAGACCCACATAGAGAGCGAATATATTTCACCTGGTGAGCCATTCTCCACCATTTCAGATTGTTAATTATTATGCTTAAAGTCTTGGTTACCCAGCTCGAGTTCCTGATACCATTAATGCCTCACCTGGACAGCTTTAATTGGTACAGAGCAGAAGGCCTGGAGGTGTGTTCTCTTTTTGTTCTCTTTTTGGAGGTAGGAGGTTTTCATTTTTAAATGAGACAGGACAGATTATGAAAAGAGCTCTGCCTTTTCTGTGGTTTTTATCTCACACCTCCATATCATCTATCATAGATGTATGATAGAAGCAGTACTGGACCCATTGAGATCCACCGCAGCAAGTAAAGAAAAATATATCATGTTGAGTAATCATTTGTTTTTGCAAATAGTTTTGCTAATTTTGTAATGGCTGTTATGTTTTCCCTCACCATTAAAATTATTTTGCATTTTATCTTCCAGTACCAAATGCATGCTCGCACTTAAAAGGCCTGCCTAGAACTGGGATGCTCAGTTCATGTTTATTTTCAGGTACTCAGATAACTACAAACTGGAAATAATCCTTGGAAACAGCTTCAATTACCAAACAGACCCAGACTGAACTTTTACTCCTGTGTAAGAATACCTTTGACACTTAGAAACAGCAGAGAAAAGCCATTGCATCTACACTCACTGGTCATTATCCTCCAGGATTTTGAGCAGAGGCCTTTACCACCCCAAGAGCTGAGGTCAGGCACACAAACATGGATGCAGATTTCCCCATAAAATCCCCCATCCACACACTTCTGCCCTGTGCAGTTCAAAAAAAAAGTTGAAGGGGAAAGGACTTTACAATCCCATTTTTTGACCTTTTCTCCTTTTAGTTTTGCCATACATCACCCTTTTCAGCAAATCCATGCCTCCTATGAAACCTATTTCCTCTGTGGCTCAAGGTCAAGCAAAAGGTTTTAAGTATCTTCATGCTACTTCTTATCTTGTAGAGGGCTGCTCAGGTTTCTCTGTAAGAGTGTTTTCCGAAGTAGCTCCCACATTCATAAATGTTTCCTCCTTGACTACACTGACCAGCAATTGAGTCATTCTGCATTCACATCAAACAGCACTGACACTGGAATCTTTAAGGAGATCTCATGTGTGTTTAGCTCAAATAGGGGAGAGACAGCAGGGAAAGTTTTTAATGATCTTATCCTGTGCCATTTTCCTGATCTAAATGCTCTCTTCCCAAAGCTGCTGTTTACCTCTTCATGTGGTAAAACATGCACATTGTCTTTGCCGTTTCTGTTTGCCCTCAGGAACCAAATGCCAGTTCTAAGGAGGGGCAATCTAAATCGGGCAATGTGCACAGGTTGAGATATATATATATCTCCTGCACAGGGCTGCTTCCCTGATCCAATCGGGGTGGGGCACACTGTTGAACTGAAGGGCAAATCAGTGAGATCTTCCAGTGTCATTGGAGATAATATCTTAATATTTGGGATAAATGTAACAGAAACCCAAAGCCGGGCAGCTTAGTAAAGGAGAAAACGTATGCCAGTCAATGAATATGGAACTTGCACAAATGTCAGCTTGTGAGTCACTCTAATTGAGAAGGTCCAAGGCGCCTTTGAATTAAAGGAGTTTCCCCCATGAGGGTTCAAACAGATCTCCCAGCATCTCTGCTAGTTTTGACCCACGCAATCCAAAGCCAATGTTACATAGACGCAATGGCTGGTTTCACTTAAAATTGCCTGGGAGCCCCTGCTGTGCCCAAGTAATCATTGCCCTCTCTTCCCCCATCGGTCTTCCCAGCAGTTTCACTCTCCCAGGATCAGCAGTAACTTGGGGGAAGCCAATGACAGCTAGCCAAGTGCTGCTGGGGCATGGCTAGTTGAAGGGTTTAGAAGCCACCTAGGATGGCTTATAATAAAGCGAGTGCCAGGAAATGGGGGTGGGGGTCTTCAGACAATACACTCAGCCTTGGTAGCTTACCACGTTGCCTGAACCTCGTCAATCTGTGTGTCAGATGGTATTCATTTCCCAGTGAAGCGGAAGTACGCGGGGGTGTCTTCCAGCATGGACAGAGGAAAGCAGGCTGCTGAATCATTAGTCTCCTGAATCCTTCCTCTCCAAACCATTTTTTCCTAGTAAGGATTAGAGCCTCAGAGCCCCACTGGGAGAAAAATGGCCAGGGAGAAGTTTTGAGGAGGGACAGGTGGATGCTGCAGCCCTCCTGCCTAACTTGGCATGCTGTAAATGAGTCACTTCCAAATGCTGTTGTTGTGGTACAGAAGGTGGAACAAAGCCAATTTAAACTTTCTGGATAGTGAAACTATTATAAATTGTTTGAGAGAAGGAACAAATACAGGAACTGCGTTCATACCACTTGTGAAAGAGGCATTACTCCATACACTAAACATCTTTAGCTTGGTTAGTGTAAGGGAATAAAGGGACACAGAAATGGAAGAAGGGTACAGCTACCCTTCCCCATATTAACCATTATTTTTGTCCCTTTCATGAGGATATGTAATCCTGCTTATGAACAGAACAGGAATGAAATATCTACTCACTGAGGCCAGGGTGCAACGGGGTGGAGGCGGGAGGATAAGAGGTAGAGGAGCATGGGAGAATCACACATTGATGACAACTTCATTGGAAATCACTGTGAAATTCCATGAATGATGCAGGGTGGGTGCAAGGGAAAAAGCTTGCACAGAAGCACCCCCAGGGTCTGGCGGGGGTTTGCATGCCGGACCAGTGTCAGCCAAGCCAGGGTTCAAATGCCTACTGAGCCATGAATAGAGCAGCCCTCTGTGAATTGCCCCAAAAAGGGACATAAGTCACCTAAACAGAGAACAAGAGAGGACAGCAATTTGCATAAAATGTGCATATAGGAATTTAGATGCAGCAGTGCAAACTTAGAAAGAGCTATACAGTAGCAACATTGCAGTTTAAATAGAAATACAGTACATTTCACCATCATGTGGAAAATTACGACCAAGTGATTTCTGTGCCTTGCACACCTGACTTTCTAGGTCCTATCCATGGGTAACTTCAAGGCCCACCCCTTCCCTCTAATCTTTCTCTTCAACCCAGAATTGGACTGGACAGATGGAAAAGCATCCTCTTAAAAAGAGGACACCTGTGGCTCAATTACTATATCTAACTTTCTGCACAGAGGACCATGTGTATCCAACCCTTAGCTTTCTGAATGAGAGAGACTAGGATAGAAATAAATACCATATAGGAATTTTTGGGTAGATCAGCTGTAGAGTGTTGTTTCACCTGGCTAGTGTGAAAAAAATGCTGCCCAAGCCATGAAACAGAAGGTGGGCAACGTCGCCAGTCTTTTTACTACCTACCCTACAAAACCCACAAAAAGCAATAATGTGACTCTAATGAACTTGTTATGAGCAAGATACATTTACAGGGCTCTGATTGTGATTAAAACATTTTGTTTTCTCCCAAAGAAGTTCAGTTCATTAGTAGGCTCATCCAAGAGGCCAAACGCTTCCAAAAACTGCACAGCTCTCTTTCCCTCTAAGTCTCTGCTATTTGCCAAGGCCTGCTTGACTTCTGCAAGCTTCTATGTTACTGTTCTGTTGACTTGGGCCAGCTCCTTATCTGGCACAGATCAGAAGTATGTAAGTTAAGCAAAAGTGAGAACAAACATGCATGTATTGGAGAAAGATTGCGAAAATTTGTTTAGATATGTCAGCTTTAAAAAATAACAACTAATGCAGAAATATGATGAGGGGAAAACTGACTGCTGGACAAACGACAAAACGAGAGAAATCAAAACTAACACATTTCTTCGTTCCTAAAACTGGGTTATAGTACTAAAGTGCTTACTGAAAGGGAAAGCAAAAATTAAACTGCCCTAATTGTGACTATGTTAGAGTACTTATAATTTTATTTATTGTTTACTTATAACTATATGCCACTTAATATTAAAAATCTCAAACTGGATCACATACAGTATTATAATCACATTTAAATATAGCATTAAAACACTCTTAGAGCAATTTCAACTAAAACAACAAAATAAATGCTTTTAAAATAACACTAACTACATGTACATTAAATAAAGTAGTTAAAATAACATGTACTAACTACAAAAAGCAGAAAGTTGGAGCAGTTTATCATCAATTAAAATTATTTCCAAGCCAAAGAAGGCCTTGTTGAGCAAGTGTACTTTCAAGAGAGATTTTAAACATGCCACATTTTCTTTTTCCAAACTTATGGGAGGATGATTTGCCACAGGGTGGGTTCCACTGCTGAGAAAGCCCACTTTCAAGGTGTTGCATGGAAACCTTTTCTTGGTTGCAAGATTTAGTAAGACCTCCTCAGAAGATCTTCACCATGGGCTAGGTATATAAAGGGAAAGGCAGGCTGCTACATATCCTGGTACCAAGTTGTTTGGGGCTTTGTATGTCAACAAGATAACCTTGAACATGACTTGGTAGGTAACAAGCCATCAATACAGTTTTTTTTGACATAGAACGTGTGTGAGCATAGCTGGGTGTCCCTTCTAAGCACCCTTGGGGCATCATTCTGCACTCGCGGCAGCTTCCAACCAAACAGTCCCTCATAGTGCACAGTTCAGTAGTCTAATCATGAGGTTAGCAGTGCATGGATCACAGGCTATTCCTATCCAGGAACAGGTATAGATAATGGGTACCTCAAGCCACTGAGGTCACCTGGACCTCCAGTGACAAAGACAGATGCAGAAGCACCCCCAAACAACATGTCTGCTCCTTCCAAGGGAATGAAACCCCATCAAAAAGCAATTCCTGGACCTGAGAGACACTTACCCTTAGGGTTTCTGTCTAATCAGGATTGAGCTTCAGGTTATTAGCCCATCTAATTCATATGCAGAGCCTCTCCGGATTCGGAGCTCACAAAGAAATACAGCTGTGTATCAGCGGCATATGAGGGACAGTTCACCCCAAACCTCCTGAGGATAATTCTCAATGGCTTTATATAGATACCAAACAACACTGGTGACAAGATAGTGCCCTGTGGCACCCCAGAGTTCAGCTGGCACAGTTCTGAGGCACAGTCACCAGAGTTATTCTCTGGAACTGATCATGCAAGAAAGAGCTGAACTACTCTTAAGTGCCTCCAATTCTCAACTCATGAAGATGATCCAAGAGGATTCCATGACTAATTGTATCAAAAGCCAGTAAGAGATTGGGAAGTAACAGGGAAGCACTCCCTTTGTCCCTCTCCTGAAGGTTTTCCACCGGGCAACCAAGACATCATCTTCCAAAACCAGGTCTGAACCCAGACTGGAATGAATCCAGATAATCAATTTCGTCCAAGAGCGCCTACAGCTGCGACAGCACCACTCTGTCAAGCACTCTACTCAAGAAGGGGCTTATTTGTGATCAGATGGGCAATGCTTAGCTTGGGTCCCTGTGTCAAGGGTACTGTTTTTCAGGGGCAGTCACGCACCCGCCCTTTCCCGGGTGAGAGACGTGCCAGGAAAGGGCGGAGCTCAGGGAGGGCCCTGCAACCCATAAAGCGCCGGCGGCAGCCCAGGAGAACCAGCGCGCTGGACGGGGCCCACCTCCTTCCGTGCCACCCGGACCATCGTGTCGCCGCTTTGCAGCGACACGGCCGCCGGCTGCCACGCCGTCCTCCAGAGGCCAGGACCACCAGCCCAGGACCCGGCTCTGGCCTGCCTCCCTCGTGCAGGTGAGAGACGTGCCGGGAAAGGGCGGAGCTCAGGAAGGGCCCTGTGACCATAAAGGTCCGGCGGCCAGCCGGGGCCAGCGGCTGAAGGGCGATGGCCAAAGGGCGGTCACTGCCGTTTGGGAGCCGTTCGGGGGCCGAGCGGGGGGCTGGGCTAGCCAGGGGCCATGTTTTAATTGGTCCACCTGCCATGCTGTACTGCACTGTCGCTGTTGCTGCTGCTGCCACCGGACTGGGGCGTACCACCGAGCCGGGGGCCAGCTGACGCCGCTCCTGCGGCCATCGTTGGACCACCCTGGGCATGGAGGACGCCAGGGCCACGCTAGGCCCGCCGCTGATGGCGCGGAGGAGGATGCCGCCATCTTCCCGCCTGACGGGTTTCCGCGCCCTTCCCTGCTCCCCCCTGCCGGTGCCGGTGAGAGCGATGCCGGTTTGGGGCGGGTTGCGCGGGCGGGCGCCGGTTTAACCCGCCGGGCCCGGCCTGGGGCAGGGCGGGCTTGGAGCTCCCTCCCCCTACGGACATTGGCCGCATTCTGCGGCTCAGTTTACCTGCTGGGCCACGCTGTGCAGTCACTGCTGCTGCCGCCAAGGGAAGGGGGAGTTTTTTGATTGTTTTTATAATTTTATTGTATTTTAATCTGTTTTAATTTGTTTTTAGGGAGTCGTCCCTGGCCATGTCGACGTTTGTGTTTCCTGGGGAGCGCGGGGGCGTCGCCATTGGGGTGGTCATGGGCAATGGACGTAACAGAGATGGGGGCTTAACATGTCGGCGTAGAAGAAGGAGGGACAGATGGTTGACACCTATCCCTCCTTCTGGTTTTGCCCCCAGCCAGAGGGTTCCAGCTAGTCTTGTCAACCGCCCCTCGGGCCTGACAGTGCTGTTGCTCAATGCCAGGTCGGTCAACAATAAATCTTCCCTCATCCATGACTTGATTGTGGATGAGGGGGCCGACCTGGCTTGCATAACGGAAACCTGGGCGGGAGAGGGGGGGGATGTCGCCCTCTCTCAAATGTGCCCGCCCGGGTATCTGGTTCAGCACTGTTCACGCCCGGAGGGGAGGGGAGGGGGGTCGCTTTGGTTTACCGAGCCTCCATCTCTCTCACGGGACTTCCGGTCCCTTCGAGACCAGGGCTGGAGTGCCTCTACTTGGTGTTGGGCGACCGAGACAGATTGGGGATTCTGTTGGTGTACCGTGCACCCTTCTGCCCAACAGTCTCCCTGCCTGAGCTGATGGAGATCGTCTCGGACCTGGTGTTGAGGACCCCCAGGATGTTGGTCCTGGAGGACTTCAATCTCCATGCCGAGACTGGTCTGACCGGGGTGGCTCAGGACTTCATGGCCTCCATGATGGCCATGGGGCTGTCTCAACATGTCACCGGCCTGACCTATGAACATGGACACACTCTGGACCTGGTTTTCTCGACGGGGCAGGAAGAGGGTGGTCTGAGGGTGAGGAATTTATGTTTGACCCCCTGTCATGGTCAGATCACTTCCTGGTGAGGTTTGTGCTTGAGAGCGACCTCTCCCTCTGCAAGGGTGCAGACCCAATTGTGTGGGTCCGCCCCCGGAGCCGGATGGATCCGGATGGATTCCTGAAGGCCCTGGGGGAGATTCCGGCTGACAAGACTGGTGCTCCTGTCGAGGCTCTGGTCGAACTGTGGAACGGGGAGATGACCAGGGCTGTGGACACAATTGTTCCTAAGCATCCTCTCCCACTGGGCAGAGCCCACTCTTCCCCTTGGTATACACCTGAATTGCAGGTGATGAAGCAGGTTGGGAGACGGCTAGAGCGTAGGTGGAGGAGATCACGGGATGAATCTGACCGAACACACTTGAAAGCCCATTATCGGGCCTATGCTGTGGCAGTGAGGGTGGCAAAAAAGAGTTTCTTTTCCATTTTCATTGCCTCCTCAAAATGCCGTCCGGTGGAGCTTTTTCGAGTGGTGCAAGGCCTGGTTCGTCCAGGTCCTAAGAAAGATCTGGTTCCACCCTCAAAGGCCCGCTGTGACAACTTTGCCATGCATTTCAGGGAGAAAATCTCTCAGATTCGTCACGAGCTAGACTCTACTAGTGACTCAGAGGTTTCTGGGGAGACACCAATGCTGCCGTCTGGTCCAAAATTAATGGATGAATTTCAGTTATTGTGGCCTGATGATGTGGACAAGGTGCTTGGACGAGTACGTCCCACCACTTGCCTATTGGACCCTTGCCTGTCTTGGTTAATAAATAATTCCAAGCACGGGATTGGGATCTGGATCTTGGAAGTGGTTAACGCTTCTCTGAGGGAGGGTCGGGTGCCTGCCCCTTTAAAGGAGGCGGTAGTCCGACCGGTCCTGGAAGAAAGCATCACTGGATCCAGAGATGGCCATTAATTATAGACCAGTGGCCAACATCCCGTTTCTGGGCAAGGTGTTAGAGCGGGTGGTGGCGGGACAACTCCAAGCTCTCTTGGATGAAACTGATTATCTGGACCCATTTCAGTCTGGCTTCAGACCTGGGTACGGTACTGAATCTGCCTTGGTCGCCCTGTACGATGACCTGTGCGAGGAGAAGGACAGGGGGAGTGTGTCCCTGTTGGTTCTCCTGGACCTCTCAGCGGCTTTTGATACCATCGACCATGGTATCCTTCTGGATAGGCTAGCGGGATTGGGGGTCGGAGGCACTGCTTTGCAGTGGGGTTCCGCTCCTACCTCAATAACCAATTCCAGAAGGTGGTGCTGGGGGACTATAGCTCTGCACCATGGCAGCTATACCATGGAATACCACAGGGGTCCATTTTGTCCCCTTTGCTGTGAGAGGTCATCAGGAGATGTGGGCTGCAGAATCATCAGTACGCTGATGATACCCAGCTCTACCTCTTGTTTTCCACCAATCCAGGTGAGGCAGTGGCTGTACTGAACCGGTGCCTGGCCGAGGTAATGGGCTGGATGAGGGCCAATAAACTGAAGCTCAATCCAGACAAGACGGAGGTCCTGTTGGTTGGCGGATCAGGCTTTGGAGAGGGTGAATGAACTTAGTCCTGAATGGGGTTGCACTCCCTCTTAGGGACAAGGTCCGCAGCCTGGGAGTGCTCCTCGACCCAGAGCTTTCATTGGAAGCTCAGGTGACAGCAGTGGCGAGGAGCGCTTTCCTTCAGCTTCGGCTGATCCATCAGCTGCGCCCCTACCTGGAGTACGACTGCCTGGCGACAGTGACACACGTGCTGGTGACTTCCCGCCTTGACTTCTGTAACGCGTTCTATGTGGGGCTACCCTTGAAGACAGTCCGGATACTTCAATTGGTTCAAAATAGAGCTGCCAGGCTGCTGACAGGGACTGGGCATTATGTTCACATGACTCCAGTCCTCCGTCAGCTTCACTGGCTTCCCATTGAAGTCCGGGCCCAATTCAAGGTGTTGGTGATGACCTATAAAGCCCTAAACGGCTTGGGTCCTGGTTACCTGAAGGAGTGCTTACATCCATATACGCCTGCCCGCCCCTTGAGATCTGCGGGAGAGGCCCTTCTCCGGGAACCCTCCGTGAAAGAAATTAGGAGGATAGGTACTCGGAGGAGGGCTTTCTCTGCGGTGGCGCCCAATCTATGGAATGCTCTCCCCAGAGAGGTCCGCCTGGCGCCGTTGTTATTTGTTTTTCGGTGCCAAGCGAAGACCTTTTTATTTAAACGTCATTTTAATTGTTAATATTATTTGCTTACTTTATCTGGCCAGGGCAACTTATTTTATATTGTTAATTTGTTTTATATTTTTAATGTATTATATTTTAATTTATGTTGTGAGCCACCCCGAGGCTTCGGTGAATGGGGCGGCATAGAAATATTTTAAATAAATAAACAGCCTCCTTCAAAGCAGTAGAACCCACACATCATGCACTGATGCATCCACCACTCTCTTGATCCCTCTGGTCAGTACCCCATGGCTAGCTCAAAGAAGTCATGAAGGACAAAGGGCAAGAAAGCATGAACTGGATCATGTGGATGTAGATCCCTCATCCTCAAGAAACTGGAACCGATCTTAGAAAACAAGGTAAGTTGGCACACTGGAAGGGCCAATACAATGTCCATAATAGTATTTGTGGCAGCATGACAATTAGTGAGGAAGTTGTCACCTGCAAGAGAGTCCTGGAGGGGTCCGGTCAGCTTATATTCATAAGCAGAAATCAGTTCTGGACTGACAGTAGACTCCATAAACCATGCAAGAAAGAACCCACTTTGAAGTCGTCAATACGACTCAGAAGTCAAAGCACAGATTGGCTGTATTCTGGGTTTTTGGACAGGTGGAGTCAGAGACAAGAGTTTAAAAGGCAGGAAATAAGCTAGAGAGGAGGAAGAATATACATGACAAATGAGCATGTCTGGAAAAAAAGAATCAGGAATAGAGAAAGGAATAATACAGAATCCAACTGTAGAAGCAAGGAAGACTCTAGTGGGAAGCTTCCCAGGGGTAGGCATTTGATTCAACAAAGCATCACAAACTCAGTGAGGAAGAAGAGGATGAGCTAAGGAAGACTGGCAAGTAGAACATTCTCATGGAAAGACCAGGCAGTCAGTTCAGCCACACAACCTTATTGCCCCTGGGAAGTCAGGCAACTCAAGGAAGGTGTGAGCCAGAAAGAAGGGGAATTTATCATACTGCCAGAGGAATTACTTCCTAGTTTCTCAGGAAAGGGTAAGTACCTTAAAGCTTATGGAGTGAGTAGAAGAGTTTTACTTGTAGTGAATGTTAGATGAAGTTTGTATCAGGAACTGGGTTTCCCCTTATTCATTTCAAACAATAGACATAGACAATAGACATAAACAATAGAGCTTTCTTTCCCATTCACAGCTGACAAAGTATAACCACAAGTCACTGTGCAGGAACAAAGTGTTTCACCGAACCCAAACTAGCAACTACTTCTGAAAACTCTCCTTTTCAGTAACCCTGGGTTGGGTTCCACCCTTCTGGGTGGGCCTCCCTGGAGAAGGTCTAGTCTTGAGCTACACAGGCCCTCTAACTGGGTAGCCCTTCTATTCTGATGCCACATCATGGAATCAGAGACAGAACCAAACATTGGCTCATCTAGCTCTTCTCATCCCCTCCCTTCACTTCCAAGCCTTATCTGTTCCCATGGTCTGACCGAGCACCTGGAGCCTTGAAATAACCTCACACTCTTCCACCATCTCAATTCTCAATCTCCCCATTTCCCAGCCTTCACAGCACTCATCCAAAGAGCTGGTGCAACCCTGACCCTGGAAAGCATGCCAAGAAGAACTGCTTTTGCCATTTCCAGTAGTTTGCTACCTTAAAACCTACTTTCCTGAATCAATAGAATCATAGACTCATAGAAGAGTTGGAAGGGGCCATGAAGGCCATCAAGTCCAACCCCCTTTGCTGTTGCAGGAATTATTTTGAACTGATAAGCTAAAGTTCTTTAGATTTTGTTGGTATAGTCTTGTTTGGCTGCATAAAGCTTGCTCATGTTACAGAAGGATTGTTTAATGTTTTATACATGAAAATAATGGAGAATGCAGGATTTGATGTACCCTTGTCCTGGGTCACATGGAATTCATTGTCAAGAACTGGTATTTCTCTCCACCAATCTCTCTCCTTTTTCCTTCCCAGTAGAGAATTACAGAAAAACATGGAAACAGAGCGAGTCAGAAGGGGTCTCCTGAGCCATCTAGTCTGACCTCCGGCTCCAGCCGGCTCCGCTCACGACATGCCCACCATGTGGACATCCAGCCTATCCTTGAACATCCGCACCAATGGGGCCTCAGCGACCTCTTGTGGAAGCCCATTCCACACCCTCGGGGTCCTGACTGTCAGGAAGTGCCTCCTGGCATCCAAATGGAACCTTGGCTCCCTGAGCTTGGCTCTGTTGGAGCGTGTCCTGCCTTCCTCTGCAGGGGAGAACAGGTCCCTACCCATTTCCGTGTGACATCCCCTCACATACCTGTATGTTGCCAACATATCCCCTCTGAGTCTCCTCTACTCCAGGCTGAAGAGACCCAGTTCCCTCAGTCTCGCCTCATACCCCATCCCCTTCAAACTGGCCACCAACCTTGTGGCCCTACGCTGCACTGACTCTAACCTGGCTATATTCTTTCTGTAATGAGGAGCCCAAAACTGAGCACAATACTCCAGTTGCGGGCGCACCAGAGTCGTATAGAGTGGTAGTAATACCTCTCTCGATCTAGAAGCCATGCTTCTGGCTATGCAACCAAGGGTGGTGTTCGCCCTCTTAACCACTGCATCACACTGCTGACTCATGTCTAGCCTGCAGTCAACCAGTACCCCGAGGTCCCTTTCACAAGTGCCACTTGTCCCCTAACCTGTACTTATGACATCTATTCCTATGCCCCAAGTGCAAGACCTTGCACTTATCCACATTGAACGCCATCTTGTTGTCTCCTGCCCACTTTCATAGTCTTTCCAGTTCCTTTAGGACCTGGAGTACCTGCTCCTCAGTTGTCGCCACTGCTCCAGTTTTAGTATTGTCTGCGAATTTGATCAGCAGACTGTTCACCCCTTCTTCCATGTCGTTAATGAAAAGATTAAACAGGATCAGCCCCAGGACAGAGCCCTGGGGGACCCCGCTTGTCACTGGCCGCCATCCCAAAGATTCCCCACTAATGGTTACCCTCTGCTTTCGGTCAGTCAACCATGCCCTAATCCATCGGACAGTGCTTTGGTCTATCCCAAAACTCCTCAGTTTCTCCACCAGGATATCATGGGGCACTTTGTCAAAGGCCTTGCTGAAATCCAGGTATACCACATCCACTGCATCCCCTCCATCTAGCCATCTCGCAACCTTGTCATAGAATTCCACAAGGTTTGTCTGGCAGGACCTGTTTTTGTGGAAGCCGTGTTGTGTGGCTGTCAGCCTCCCTTCCCTATCTAGCATCACTAGATCTCTCTCTATTATGAGCCTTTCCATTGTTTTTCCTACAATGGACGTAAGGCTAACAGGTCTGTAATTCCCAATGTCCCTTCTACTACCCTTTTTGAAAATTGGGACCACTGATGCCACCCTCCAGTCCTCTGAAACTTCACCCGTTCTCCACAAGGCCTCAAAAATGGAGGCCAGTGGGCCTGAGAGAACCCCTGCCAACTCCCTAAGTACTCTCGGGTGTAACCTGTCAGGGCCTGGCGCCTTTGTAACATTCAGTGCCCTGAGGAGCCCCTCGACTTCAAAGGGGGTGACTCTAATCTGTGCCCCTAAGTCCCCAGCCTCATCTAATCTCCTATGCGGACATCCCCCTTCCTGCTTTGGGGAGAACACAGAGGCAAAATAGTCATTTAGCTTCTAACTACAATATTTATTACATTAAAGGTTATTAGCAAGTTAGGACCATCCATCCAGTTAAGACCCTCTAATTGTGAAGTTCTTGCCAATTCCAGAAGTTGATTCCAGACTGATTCTCCTCCTCCCTTCTTCCAGTTCAGAGTCAGAGCCTGAAACCTCCACCTTGGAATGCTTGGTAAAAACAGTCCGGATCCAACAATAATCTGTGCTCGTTAACCTTTGATGCATCTATCCTGGAGCCAGCTTTGCTTGAGCGACATCATGGGATGTTTTGTTTTCTTTAAAACACAATTGCCACTTGATGGGTACCTGTTAATGAATGCAGCATGGTATCTGCTGTGTTTACAACACTTCTCCACCCTGAAGCCACTGCCCTTTTCCTTGCGGAACCACGATGACACTTGGTCATATAATGGTTTTAGCAATACTTTCCATGGACACCTATAAAGCTCTGTGCTTGTGCAGAACCAAAATGTGTTATGCACCAAAGTGGACCTCTGTGGACCATTGGTAATACTGTTTTAAAAATTATAAAAGAGCAGCAGTGTGTCTAGTCTACACTGGTCAGGAAATGGAAGATGAACTGCAACTTCTTGCCATTCACCACCACTACCAAAGGTGAAAGGTTCAGGAAGAAGGAATGCTTCAATTCCTTCCCTCCACTTTCTAGGAATTTGGCAGAAAAACAGTTCTAAGACTACCATGTTGTCTGCTGTTATCAGGTCTGTTAGACTCCTAAGAGAAGATCCCCTCCAAACGCTGATTCCCTAAGGCAGAATGACCTGAACTGACAGAGGATCTCTGCTGCTGAGATTCTGAAAGCAAACAATGTATTTAATAACACTAATTAGTAGTGTTTCGATGGATGGAAAATGTTTTGGCTGACATAACCTGAGCAGATACCGTAAGTTTGTTCAGTCCACCTTGGAGCTGTTGCATTTAATTAGCTACAAGAGGGGAGATTAGGAGGGAGATCAAAACCACCAGAACAATTCTTACCATTTTTTAGACAGATTAGGAGCTCCCAGCCTGACCTTTGCTTTACCTCCTGACTAGCAGGGGCAGCCCAGAACAGAAAGGAAACCAGACTCCCTGCTAACTAAGGCAGGGTGTAATTTGCATGACATCAAAGTGCTTTCATTTCAGAGCATGTGCTAACTGGAAATCCAAAGTAATTGGCATACGTCAAAGAAAGAATTCTCAGTTCTTGCTCAAGGTTTATCTGCTAGCTCCAGTCACTACCAAATATTTCAGATTTGCATTAACCAAACTCCACTAATCTTCTCTTTACTTTTCAGTCCAACAAATATCCTAGGATAAAGAAAAAAGGCATTCTAAAATAGGTGCAAGTGGTTGATTGAACATGTACTCTGTGTATTCAGAGGCATTGTTTTTATGGTTGAGATTATGCATTCAAACCACTTCCAACTTTGCAAGTGGGATGGAGAAATAGCGTGGGGCAAAAGGGACTGTAGGTGGGAAGAACTGGCTACCTCAGGCAGCTGGGGCAGAGTCCTTTGGACAGAGAGAGCCTTGGAAGATTGTTTGGCTGTTCAACCTTTACATGCCTTGATGCTGTGAGAAATGGGGCAGCAAAGCTGCTCTCATCCTCGCCTCTTTCACTCCTGTCATTCATCCATTCCCTTTATTCTGCCTGGGTTCTCATGACATACCAAGCCATAATGGCTTATAAGACACAGTGCTTTGGTGTCCCCTCTGAACCCACTGTGGGAACCCATGGCTTGTAGGAGTTGTTTCCCTCACAATGAATTCACCTGTTCTCCAAATGTGAGACACCGTGGGTGAAGACCAACTGTTGCAAAAACATGAGTTTGTAAGACTCTATCTCCCTATCAGTATTCCTGCCAAAGAAAATACATCTTCAGCCCCTTAGAAATTCAAGCTTTTAAGAAGTGTGCAGATAACCTGAACTGTCAAAGTGCAACTATGCCCATAAAGGAGATGATTGTAAGTTTTGCATGTTCCTGAGATGCTGGCATCTCGGGGACACCTGCAAAACCTAGGAGATACTTGGTTTCCCCCTCTCCCTGCAACTGCCCCCAAGAATCCTGCTGTGAAAGAGGTAAAGGAGGCACCCCTCCCACAAGGAAAGGCCACTCCAGGGCAAGTTGCTTCTGACAGCTGTTAAAAGCTTGCTCAGTGGAGGTTTACTTACCTGCACCCCTGGCATTGGACAGGGTGGGTACCAGCTGGGCTTTGCCAGGAAGCACCCTCCCTGCCCATTCCACATTCCCCATTGCTGCTCCTGCGTAACTGTCGTTGTTCACAGCTGTGCAAGGACAATAAGAAATTAAAGGGCAAACAAACAAACATCACAATTCTTTGCAAAAATTAGGGGCCAGTTAAAAAAAAACTGTGCAGCCACAGGTCACCCTTTCACACTGTTGCTGGAGCACCTTGGAAGAGGAGCTCAGAAGCTGTCAAAGGGATCACAAAAGCTGTCTTGCTGGCATAAGAAGAGCCATGCTGAGTCAACTGGAGGCCTATCTAGGCCAGCAGTCTGGTCCCACAGTGGCAAACCAGAGACCTGTGAGGACCCACACGCCGAATGTGCTTGCAAGAGCTCCTCCTGCTTGTGGTCCCCAATAACTGGTGTTAAGATGCATTCCACCTCTGATGTTGGAGGCAACTGATTGTCTTCATGTCTCTTAGCTGCTGATGGTCTGAGCCTCCATGTACAGGACTAATTCCTCTTTAAAGCCATCCAGATCTAGTCATCCTTCTTGTGATACTGAAGATGAGCCGTGTGAGGAAGTACTACTTATAATCCATCCCGAATCTCCCCCACGGGCCAAGCCCCACCCAGTTCCCACAGAAAGATCCACAGCAGGAAGGAAGGAAGGAAGGTGTTATGGGTGCTAGCTGGAGAGTGCGGAAAGGAGATCCATGGAGGGTCAAAAGTCTCTCCCAGCCTCCTGGCAAAAGCCCTGCAGAGCACAAGATGGACAGAGGCCCCTGCCGTTTGGGCATCGAGCCCATGGGACTGTGCTCTGAGTCAGCTGAAATTGTGCCAGCCAGGATCCTTATGCTGCACGCACATGAAGCCCTGGAAAGAACACACACTCCCAAAGGCTGTCAACCTTTTTGGCACAGGATGAGGTGCTGCTGTGTAAATACAGGGCTCGTTTTTAATTCTACAGTAATTAAAGGAGTGGGGAGTCAAATACAAAAGCAGCTCTAACCCAAATGCCATGTGAGGCAGACCTGCAGTCTAGGCAATTTAAAAGAAATTAAACAGTGCATCCATATGCACAGACCAGTCACCGCAGGGCTGAGAGAACTTTTATTTACTCATTCATTTCCCACAGCTTACATCCAATCAAAACCATATAAAACACAGTAACATTCAGGCTGATTTCAGTAGGATCCAGGTGGGACTAATGCAATCAGGAACCAACCCACAGACAGAATGGCTATCTTCTGTATCCGTGTTTGTGGATTATGTACTCCTTTCTTACAGATGTTAGTAACACTTGTATTGATAACATTCACACAGGTATGCATTAGGGAAGAGCATATGTTGCAAATGATGAGTTCACACAACACGCAGACGCTGCTCACTGTAGCTTATTCCTGGAACAACCTTTGCTGCTTCCAGCCAATGATCGGTCTTCCACCGCTGGAGCCTTGTGGCTAATGGAGTGGACTAAAATCTAATAAATAGGACTAGCACTGGGTTGTTCTGGCCCTCCTCCATCTCTCCTCCTCCAGCCTGTATCCCAGGCTCCTGTGTGCCTAAATCCACCTTGTCTCCCACTCCCTGATCAAAAAGCAACTCCTTTTCCTGTTGATGCCAGTGACGCTTGCTCCACCAATTCTCAAGGCACTTTGCTGCAACCATCACCGGCCTCTTACCTTTTTCGAGGGGGAAGGGAAGCCACAAGTGTGCACCATTTTGTTCAGTTTTTTCCCCTTGCCTTTCACAGGTACATGCCTACAAGGGACTGAGAAGTGGCTGGCCAGTATCCCAGGGAGTGTCAGCTGTTAACATGTATTAGGCAACATCGATGGCATCAGCGAAGTGATGCTGTATTAGCTTGTTTTGTGCACACCTAAAGTTGTCAATTGAAAAGTGGTGGGGGTTTTCCCCCTGGAAAGGGGGTGATGGGTATATCTCCCCAGTTTGGGGATGATCCTCTAGTTTGTTTGGCTTTTTTTAAATTACCCCTACAATGCTCATCTCCCTTTGCCACTTCCATAGCTTACTCACCCTCTAAGTACTCCAGAAAAAGACCTACATTCCACAGACTTTTTTTAAAAAGCCTGTCTGGATAATTCAAGCAGGAAATACAGTACATGCAAATTTAGTGGCTGCAGATTTCCCTGTGCCTTTCCACTCCCAAACTCTCTCAAAGATGCCAGATAGGCTTTTAAAAATACACATTTTGACAGCTGTCAAATGTATGTACTCATGAAAAGGGGGTGTAGATCTATTTCTGCATTAACTAGGAGTTTGTGGTGGAGACCACAGAGAACTCCCAGGGCAATACTGAAGAACTAGCAAACCACGCTGGCTAATTGGGAGCAGTCACCAACTTCCTTTGAGAGAAAAAACCCTTTGCCATTTTGCTTTCAGTTGACAGCTTATCACCTGGCAGCTGTCAAGAGTGTGCATAGAGACTTATATGGTACCCATCTTGGACAATATGCATGGATGTTACCTACTGCAAGGACACTTAGATATTGGCCAGCAATAATGTACCTTTTGGGCAGCTCTAAGTGTGCACATGCAAAAAAAACCCCTCAAACCGTTTTTTAAACATTCAATTTCTGCTGCTACCTTTTTAAAGGTAACAAGCCAGTGATGGTCAGAGCTACATGAGCATCAATGGAGTGACTGTTCCTGGGCACAGTATGGGCTCCAGAAATGAAACACACATAAAAAATAGGATTATGATCAGAGTATGGAGTGGGAGAAGACAGATTGTGCCACACAGGACCCTGGGATACTGGCTTGAGGACCGGAGAAAAGGAAGGGGAGAACAATCCACGTTAAGCCCAATTGTCCCCCCCCCCTTCTGTGTGTGACACTCGCAAAGCCCACAATGTAGCTCATTCAGGGGGTTATTTTGTCATGCAAGTTCACCCAAGGAGCCAGATAGCTGAAGGAGTTTTTAAAAATTCTGTTGGCTAATAATATTTTAATGTACAGACTAGCTTCTGGGAGCACTGATGTGAGAGCAACAGGCCCAGCTGTCTGTTGGAGTGTTTCAGCTAGACTTCCCTAATCTGATGTCCGCCAAAGAAGTTGGACTACCACCTGCAAAACCTGGCAGGCACCAGGTTGAAGACAACTGGTTTGCTTTGTGGCTGCACTCACAAATAAGCCTCCAGTAACATCCTTCCAAAGGGAACCAAGCACGGGTAATCTCTGCACTCCGATACTGCCTAACCACTAGAGAAAGTGTGGTGGGGTAATTATACTGGCTCTGCCTTTAGGTGGTGTGTGCGTCTGTTGCAATTGCTGCCACTTTAGAAGAGTGCCATGTGAAATTGGAGGAAGGACGCCTCTCCTGAAGTGGCACTGGCCTTCTGCAGTTTTTATAAGGAGTCACAATGAAAATAATTAACTTTTTGAAAAAAGAAACCATGCTCCCTAAGCTATTGAGGGTGCCTCTTCAGTCCACTTTTAATGGTTTAATCAATTTATCTAATGCATTCATTGCACCTCTAATCTGCCCAATAAGTAACGTGGGGTTCTAACAGCATATAGGACTACATCTGCCAAGATCTGCCACCTGTCCTGATGGGGAATGATCAGTTTTTCACTATAGTGCACAAAACTAAGACCTGCAGTGGGACACCTTTAGGTTTCAGTTCCTGCAAAGCAGAAAGGAAGCACAGTAGAAAAAGGCACCACTCAGCTATTACTATATTTATATATTGCTCTCTTATCAGAGGAACTGGATGTTCCAGGGGATTCGAAATAGAACCTGCTGAATCTTTCACCTCCAGGTCACCAGTTCAAATTTATTCCAGGACCATGCAGTGACTGACAGATTTGCTTCTTCAGTAGTTGACTGTGTCCTTAACAGACTCAGGGGATGAAAACGTAATTTCTTCCCTTGAGAGCTCAAATACTGATTGCCGGGAAGCAGTGTCTCCTATGTGGTCCCAGAAAATGAGATCCATAAAATGTGAGTGTCCTGCATTGTCCCTTACGTTAAAGCTCTCCTAGATTTAAAAAAATAAGCCTTGATATCATTCCCACTGTGCCATGTGGAATCTCCCAACTCCTGTCATTATTTACTACTGAATGTTTATTGGGGGAGAATAGTATGCAAGGAAATGACTAGAATGGCTATTTTCAAATGTTCCTGTTTTCTAGAGTGGACCCTTTTGATGCTAACCTGTGTGTCAAGAAGGCCTACATTTCAGCCATGGGATGTTTTGGCACTGCCGTGAATTCTGGGTACAAGTTCTACAACACATATGCGCCATTGCCCAAATCTGCCACTGTGTGTGTGGTTGGAGGGATCCTCTGAGAACACACCCATCATCCACCTGAGATTGCGTAATGTCAGTGTCTGTTCCAGGTTGGAGGGAGGAGACTTTGGCAAGATGTCCTCAGTGGGCCCCTCTCTCTGAGTGGGCCCATCCCCTTACCACTGCCGACGTGCTTGCTTTCTCTGCCTGGGCCCAATCCCAATCCCACTGCCAGAAGGGGAAAGCAGGGCAAACAGAGACTGACGCACTTCCGCCTTGCTCTTTCGCGGCTCATAGGCTTGGAGAGGGCAGATGAACTGCCAGAGGAGCAAGAAGGCCATCAGGGTCAGGAGGGGTGTAGCCTAGCATGGTGCCTGACAACACTGACCCCACTTGCTGGCTCCGCATGCTGCAAAGAACAGCTGGCCAAATGCTCATATCCACCTGTATTTGTCGTAACTTTATAAACCTCTGAGGAACCTTGTTGGTTCCATGAAACAAAGCAATCTGTTTAGCATTCAAAAGAAACTCCTGTCCCAGTGATTGCTTGATGTAATGCGCCCTTCTCATAGTTGCCGCACGCAAGGTCGATCATGTCACTGAGGTGCCCACCATAACCACAAGGCCTCTTTCCAGGTTGGTCACCACCAGCCCTAGTTCAAAGTTCTGTTTAGAGGCTTCTGCTTGGAGCCTCCATCGTTCAGTTCCTGCACTGGCCCTATCAGATAAGGCAGTGATTCAGCAAGCACAGGGACTTGCAGCAACTCCTTGTCATCTCATCCTTCAGGTATGTTGCTAAGGGGCAGCGCTGCGAAACGTGCATTGCCACTCCCCTGGCTGTGCTCTGTGGGTAGAAAGGGAGCTGGGGTGAGAACCACGGGCTTAAAACTGTTTGTTTAGTGTTTTCCCAGGCATTAAAAGAGAAAACCAACATGATGAGTATATTGGTGCATTCTCGGGTGACAGCCATCCATTTATCTGCCTTTGGCCTTGATCTCTGCATGCAGAAACTTTCTTGCACGCACACACTTTACATTTATAAATAAAGAATACAGAATGGGCTGCCACTGAAGGGCCAGGTGACTCGAGTCAGAAGTTGAATTTAGGGGGCCGGGGTGGGGGGGGGGACATGCAGTCAGGACTTGAAATGGAGGAGGCCTGAAGCCAGGCTCATTTTAGGCCAGAAATATTGTGAAACGGGTGTCCTGGATACAGCTGTTTCCATGGGTTTGATCTTCTGCCCAGAGGACCTCACCTTGATGGCACATTTTTTCTCAGCTACTGGGCGCAGCTGCCAAGCGTTCTGAAACCTCACCCTCACCATGATTTGAATAACCATTCTAGCGTGCGTCTGTGTGCTCTGGGAGTGGTTTCCAAGAACTCTGTGCACCCGTCTGTTATCCACACTGGCTTCCTTTGAGGGCTGCACCCAGTCCAGCTCTCCAAAGAGCACAGCTCAGCTGCGGGAGAGAAGCGGCTTGTACGCCTTCCACCTCCTCGCCAAAGCATGTCTGGACTGGGGAGTGGAGGCAGAACCAGGAAAGTGGCACAAAATGCAAATGGGTCCGCCCTAGATGCAAGATAGGGTCAGGGCTAGATTAACAACCCTGAAGCTATTCAAGGGTCAGCATAAGTCTTTAATCTTTCCAAAGTCCCAAGAGCTTTTTTGCTCCCCTCCCTGCCTCCTGTCTCTGGTCACATGCACACACACACTCACTCGCATGGATGACTAAACCTCTCTGTGTGGAAAAGGCAGACACTTCAGAAACTCCCTGCTGCTTTTCTGTTTGCTAAACAGCACAAGTGCTGGGGGGGTTTTATTTTTAGTTTTGTGTGAGTTAGCCTGTTCAGTTGCTAAGAGCAGGCGCAAGTCCCTTCAACAGCTGGGGACGGCCTTCTGCATTTCAGACCACCTGATGGAAGGTGCTGAACTCTCCTATGAATAGTTACGATGGGAATAGCCTGTCCAAAAGACTGTAGTGCGATCCTCAAGGTACCACCCAAGAGTAATAATCAGCTCGTTAAAGGATGGGTTAACCTGTGTTATCCCAAGAGCACCCCATGGGAGTAGAGATGCTAATAAGTTCCTCTGACAGCAAAATCAGATGGTGAGTGCTGACACAAACAGAGCCAAAGGGGAGCCACTGAGAAAGACACTTACCAGAATCCTAAGCTTCCCAGAAGTACAAAAAACCTGGAACAAAATTCCAAAGGAGATACTCATACCCCTAAATAAAGCTCAATGAAAACTCAGCATATTCAGGAGCTGCAGCAAGTTAAGGGTCAAAAAAGGGACAGCTGAATGTCAACTGGAATATATGAGGAGTGTCAGTCGCATGGAGTATCCTGAAAGAGGGTGTAGCTTGCTCAGGCAAAATGATGCAAACAAATTGGAAAATGTTCAGAGGAGGCCAACACAGTTGATCGGGGGAACTGGAAACAAAGCTCTGTGATTGAAAGACTTGACCATGTTTAGCTTGGAGAAAACCGAGGCACATTACAAATACTTGAAAGCCTGTCAAAGGAATCTGGGATCTCTTCTCAATCATTCCAGAGCACAAACACAGAAGGGGCTCAGGGTACAGGAAGCTTAGACAGCAGGGGAAACTTCCTGACAGAGCAGTACATCAATGGAATCAATGACCTGTGGAAGTCATGGGCTCTCTCACACTGGAGGTATTCAAGAAGCAGTTGGACAGACATCTGTCAGAGATGCTGAAACTTGGTATCCTGCAACAGCAGAGGCTTGGACCCAATGAACATATAGGCCCCTTCCAGTGCTATTTTCTATGATTTTGTGAACTCCAAGATCTTCTCTCACACGAGGCATTTATTGTGCTCGGTGAAACATTTTTACAATACTCTCATCTTCCATAGCCTCTCCAGGATTTTCCTAACTTTTTTGACATTTTTTAAAGCATGGAGAATCTGGTATTAAATTTTAAATCACAGCCAACCAGAAGAAATCTGTGTATTACTGCAACTCTGCCATCCTGCAGCTATGCCACCGCACCACCTTGTGGTTGGTTAAAAGGATATATAGCAAGGCTGAGAAATACAGACTGCGTGTAAAAGATGCACTTTTCCCTCCACACTGGAATCAGAAGAGGACCTCTGGGTAAAGCAGTGGCTTAAAGTGATACAAAGATGCCCCAAACAGCAATGGCCCTGTTGGGAGAGTAAGATGTGCTGCATTGTTTTTGCTGAAGGTCCAACTTGTTCAGGATTGAAAGCCAAGGCCTTGCTTCACATACCTCCATGCATAGCAGGTGGATGGTTGATGTAAGCAGCTTTGACCATCATTTGGAATAAGATCCACACGCAAATTTCAGAGAAGATGCCAGTTTTCTCACAGATTGGTATAACCAGAGTCACAGCAAGAGAGGTAGGAACTGCATAAACTTTATGATTGCTGTGGTCACCAGCTAGATAATGCCTCTGATCTCACCAAAGATACAAGAGCAGCACATTCCTTCATGCCTCACAGTTTTGGCACTTTTCTGCAGAGTTCTTCAAACAGTATTTTTAAATCTGTGAAGGCTCCACTTGAAAAGGCACAATTGTAGCCCTTTAAAAATACTACCATGTTGTCCCCACCTCATTGATGTCTTGGCTTATGGTTTTAACTTTTGTGGAGCACCCAGAGAATTTGGCTATTGAGCAGTGTAGAAATGTAATAAAAAACAAATAAATGAGATAAGAAATTAGTATTGAACATATATTTTAGTTTGTTTTTTCCTTTGAAGAATGTGTGTTCCTTCTTTTTCTGCAGTGGATGACACATAATGCTTTTTTGGAAAGTGCTGAGCAAGCCTTCTTTTTCTAAAGCAAAGTTCTCTTCTTACCCACTACATTTACAGATCTAACAAACTACAACTTTGGCTTCTCCTTAGCATTGTACTTGCACCAGCCTCTATCCTACAGCACAGTTAATAATTCCTCCTCCTCACAATCTTCAAATAAGCAGACAAACAAGGTCAAACAAGCCAATCTGAACAATGGTAAAACATCCACTCCAAGATCAAACCATGGTGATCCACCTGTTTCTCTGCTGAGAACGCAGCTACTGAGATCTTCTAAAAGTAATTCCATTGGCTACGTTTTCGGCTTACTGGTCCTCATCTAATAGTTGTGCACATGTGAACAAGGTTGGGCCGACACAAAAGGCATTCCAAGTGAGGAATAACTCTACCACCCCACTTCATACATTTAGGTTTTTTAGGAACCTATTATTATGGTCATACTCCAATATATGAAATATGCAGAATCTGTTTGTAGGACTTATCTTTATCATATGAGACAATAAATTTACACCCTAGTATATTACATTTGTTTTTGTTCATGCCATAGGCATAGTTTTTACTTTTAGGATATTCTTGGTATCAGCACCTGCACAGGTAGTTCAGTAGCTAGTTCGTGGCAGGTGAGAACCTAGTACCTTGAGATCCTGGTACCTTGGATCACATTACCCTACTGAGGAAGAGTTACAGCTGAGTTGCAGAGCACATGTTTTGCATGCAGGAAATGCCAAGTTCAGCTCCAGCTCAGGTCACAAAATAAACTCTGTCAGAGAGCTAATAAAATGCTTTTTCAACAGTTCTGGGCCAGATGAACCTATGTCTGACTTAGTGACTAGGCTCAGAGAGCACACGCTGGTGTTGTTAAATGATATAAATCCAGCAAATGTTGCATGAGGGTTAAATATCCCTCTCCCTTAAAACAGGCCATTATGTATTTAACCCGTGGTGAGGCTGTGATGTGTCCAGGGCCTGTGCACCTGCCATTTTGAATAAGCAACTCCTCCTTGGGGGTTCTCATGTCATGAATGGGTTATACAAGGGTTCATTTAGGCTTACAAATGGGAGTTGCATAGTCAAAATGGCAGCCCCCAAGTCCAGCATGTGCCACACCCTCACCCTTGATTAAATAATGGTGACTAAAAGAACAGCATCTGTATCTTGCCTTTCTTCCCCTTGCAAGGGTCTTTTTCTCTCCATTATATCCTAACAACAAAAACCCTTTGAGGAAGGCCAGGCTTAGAATCAGTGACTGTCCCAAAGCCACCCCGTGACCAAGGAGAGACTAGAACCCAGGTCTGCTGCATTCCAGTTCAGCTGCACTGGCTTTCGGAATCCACAGTGGCTGCTGTGTCATAAATAGGCCCAGGACAAGATATAAGCTTCTAGGAGCCCTGTGAAGTGCAGAAAAGTCGAGATGGTCACGGGGCCTGAGCAACTGCCCTGCGAGAGCAGGTTACAACACATGCAACAGCAATGGGAGATAGGCTTTAAGTATACAAAAATGATGTGGAGAAAGTGAATAAGGAGAATGTATTCTCCTCTCTCGATACTGCAGTCTGAGGTCATCCAACAAAGCTGAATGGTGGGCAATTCAGGACAAAATAAGCCCTTCTTCATGCAGCACACCCCAAATTCTATGGTTTGGTTATCATGAGTTGCAGTAATGATCACAAAATGGGTGCCACTGAAAGGAGACGGTGCATGGGCGATAAGGCTATGTATTATTGGTTACTAGCCACTGGCTACATATTACCTGTATATTAGTATACTTGTGGCCCTCCAGATTTTATTGGGTAACAACTCCCATCATTCCTGATCACTGGCCATGCATGCTGCATGCACAAGCCAAACCAAAGCATTTGCTTTCTCACGTTCTACTCTTATTGGTTCAGTACTGGGCAGTGAAGCAAGTGGATTTAGTCCTAGAAGAAACATCAAGGGAATTAATAAGGGAGGGGGAAATACGTGCAGTGCTGCAGTCACTATATGGATCCCGGGATTGAACAAGAACAGCACTGAGAAGCCCTGACCTACTTTTGGTTTCACTGTTCTCATCCTGGGGTCTTGAGTTGGGAAGGATGTGGTTTAGCTGTGAACAAGTGAATTAAAAATTTAAAAAGAACAAGAATGTGCTGAGATCCATCCCCAGCATTGATTGCGCAGTTGTGGGCAAAATCATGCCTAGTCTTGTTTAGTCTTCTGTGAAGGAAATGAGGAGGGCATGAAGAGTGTTTTTGGCAAGATTCCCTACTTTGAGCTGTCTACAGAACAGACTTAGTTCTGCCATCTGGAGAGCCTGTGTTGCTTCAGCAGAACTGCTTTGCAGGCTGTGCAGTCTTCAGCTATTCTAATATCCCTTACTGGCCATATAAAGACGCATGAGACTGCCCTATAGTCAGACTGTTGGTCCATCTACACTACCCAAGCCTACCCTGCCCGGCAGTTGCCCTCTAAGTGCTTGAGCACAGAGAGGTCTTTCACCACCTTGCTACCAGTAATCCTCTTATCTTGGACTGCCGAGGTGTCTCTACATGGACAGCATATGCAATATCTGGTGGCTACGACTAGTTCTTAGCAGAAAATTTTCTTCATTGTCTATTCTGAGAAACAGCAGGCAGTCACTCCCTTCTTGGCATCCTGCGTAAGAGCAGTTAGCGAGCCACACCTGAGAACCAGAATGTGGGCTTGGAAGGCCCTGTGAGACCATAGTTCATTGGCAAAGAGCATACTTTGCAAGCAATGGAGCCCAGAGGCCAGGGAAAGGCCAGGCACAAGGTGCCAAACTGCGCCAGGCCCCCATGAGCAGGGCTGCTACTGTTGCTGCCACCTCCAGCAGGTGCACTGAGGAAACCTGTCAGCGATTCTCCACAGTGGCATCTGCCATGGTGAGAAGGTGGGGATCTCCAAAGGGCACCACTGCTCCCATTCTCCCATTGCGGTAATGTGAGTTCTCCAAAGCAGGGGCCCTCTGGCTTGCACTAAGAGTCTTTGTGGATGGGTATGAGGCAATCTCCGGAGAAACCCTCCCATCCCTTCGTGGCCAGGCGCCTCAGTCTGGCTGGGTCTCTGGAGAACCTCTCTGGCCTTTGCAATATCTCATCAGTGTGCAGGTGTGGAGCTGCAATGCCGTGCAGGAAAAGGAAGGAGCTGGGGGAACATGGTGCGAGAGGCCCTGAAAAAACTACCTGCCAAGTAATTAAAAGTTTCTCCAAACCGTCATTTAAATGTTGCCTTTGAAGTATTGTTAAGTGGACATATCTCTATGGTTGTGACTCCATTTCACACTATCAGGGAAGTAAATTGTATAGGGTATTCCTATCCATGTACATGGGTTGAATCTAATGGTGGCTTTGCACTAGCAGCACAAGCTTCCAGTTTTCAGTAATTGGCCATCCAACCCACTTCAGCTGCCTGAAAAGCTCCTCCTGAGGATTCCTGCAATGGGATATGCCACAGAGGCTTACTGTTGGCAGTGAGGAATCAGTAAAATGGGGTACTGCAGCTGGGGTGGGTAAAAGGGGTTCCAGTAGTCCAAAGCCATTGTGGGATGCAACCCCGTGTGTTTAAGATGGATTGTAATGCTATGGATACTTGAGGAATTCTTAGGTCTTTTAAAGATGCTTCCAGATAAAGAATATTTTGGAAGGAAAAAAGCAATCAAGTGCTTATTCAGTGTGATAAACACATACAGATTCCATCTTTTGCTGAATACTGCTAGTCCAAACAGTATCCCTGGCACAGTCCAGAAGACAACTTGCTAGTCAAAGGCCTCTGCTGTTGTTCTGTTGCAATGGGCTGTCAAGTCATCTCCAACTTAGGGTGACCCTAAGGTCTCTGCAAGTTGGCACTCCCTCTCCTTTCTAGTACTTTTTCCACCCTACCCACACTATGCACCACCAGTCTGGCACCACAGCATCAAATTAGCACCAGGGGAAATGGCCATCTGTGCTCAGCCCAAGGGAAGCAATCATGCTCCTGCCTGTCTGAAATACTCTCATATCAGACCTATGGGACATGCTCCCAATTAAACACAGTTAGTGCTGAGGAGCATAAGTAGTCAGAACACCCCCTTATCCAGTGCTACTGAGCCCAAACCCTGCAAGCCACTCTCATGCCTTTAGAAAAATCCCTTTGGCTCAGAAGACTTTGCACGCTCTTGTTTTCAGAAGTCAGCCACTTAATGTATGATGCATGGCTCTGCCTGCATTTCACCCTTCCCCACCTCCACATTGCCCTCGCTGGGAAATACCTCAATAGCACTGGTTTGTCATTGTCACATGCCAAGCCATCGCTGTCCCAGCACACGTGCTTTGCTCTTGGGCAGCAAACGGCTTTTCGCAGCCTGCTGCCAAACTTTGTCCATCCCAAAGCAGCTGAGCTTTTCCTCTCCCTGTGTTTAACTCTTGCAAGCATTATTCTCCCAGCCAAGGAGGAATGAGTGGGTCCCTTTTCTTAGCCTCACTCCTGGGCAGAACAAAGCCCTCCCTGCAGTTGTGTGCACTTTCTCAGTGGCCCAAGGTTGGGAGATCTTCTCCTCAGTCGTCCCCTGCCCTTCACAGATCAGCCTACACAACCCAGGACACATGGTGCCACGTGCAGAGGATCTGCTGAAGAATTGCACCATCACTTAATTTGCTTTCTACTGTTGTCAGTGCTGAAGAACAGGCTCCTTAGCCACTTTAAAACTGGCCCAGCTCCTGTGTCAGCCTGGAATCAAAACAAGAATTGTACTGTCAAGATCCCATCTCAGGCCTCATCTTTGCGGAAGGGGCAAAGCACCTGTTGTGTTCAGCCAGGCACGACACTGTCCTCCCACACCACACAATTTCATCTGTCCCAACACCTGCGGAAAGACAAGTGCCTTGTGTGGGGAGAGACAGGAAAATAGCAGCCGTTAAAGAAGGCAGCCTATGTTGGAGTTGCTCTAATAAAAGGTGCAAATTTTATACTTTAGAATATAGAAAACTGTCTGTTTTATTTGCCCCACCCCCACCCCCCAATCTGCCAGGTTTTTCTGTTCAGGTTCCTTCTACGGAAAAGGAGCTCCAGCTCTGATATGCAATGATTCACCCCCTGGCAAATCGCTCTCAAATGCAGAACAAAGCCAGCAGGGGGATGATACAATGCAACTAGTTTGAATATTCAAATACTAGGCCAGCTTCTCATTGTCTTCCTGCAATTTCCTACCTCAAACTGTAAAAAGCAAACTTTGAAACCTGTTAAATTCTGTAATGCCTGATTGTTTTATTTGCTATCTGTCACTCAAGAGCTTGATGCCTCATGATGTTTTCCCAGTGTTGATGGTTTCTCAATATTTCTGCATTTTCCTTTTGTGCTTCTATTGTTCTTGCATATATCTCATTCAAGGTCTCATCCCCCTCCCTCTCATGTGAATGTGACTGCAAGTCCATAAAACACCCTGAACATGCTCTGATCCATCCATAAAACACTCTGAACATGCTCTGATCCGCTGTTGCCAGTCCTAGACTGCTACCCTTCAGCGCTGTTGTTTTAGGGTTTTCTGTTGCCGTAAATAAACTGTTGGGTGCTTGATTGTATGCTTCCATTGACCATGAGTATTCATTCCAAGCAGCTCTGGAATCCTGATACTTATAACAGTTCACAAAATCAATAAAGTAAAACACCAAAAAAATCTTTCCCAAACACAAAAAAAAAGATTAAAACTAAATTAAGAACCAGAAAAACAAGATACAGTGAAGAATAGCCCTGTAAAGCACCTGGGATGGGGAATCCCCTCAGGTTTTTGGCTCCCTCTGTATACTTTTATCTGCCCCATCAGAAATGGCCAGCTTAATCTGGTGCCAAAAAGATGGCAGGACGGGCACCAAGTGGGCCTCAGTGGGGCAGTCATTTCATAGATGGGGAGGGCACTAGTGAGAAAGCGCTCCCCCTTGCTCCTGCCCTCCAAGCCTGGCAATCAGTGGAAGGCTGCCTTGTAACATCTGAGCAGATTGTGGCTGGGGGAGGTGCACCATTAAATATTGCGGCCTGTGAAATTCTGCACCTTGAATTGGGTTCACAAGCATATAGGCAGCCTAGGCAAACAGGAAAGAACTGATTTATCTGTGCCAGATCTGTAGGTCCCAGTTATTAATTTGACTCTGTTGCCACATTAAATTCTCTCCTTTGAAGCTTGTCCTGCCTGCACTAAAGGGAGGTTGGAAAGGGGCTGGAAAATGCTTTTGTATCATGCAGAAGTCAACTACACCGTCCAGAACCAATGGCAAGGATTAGCATGTCAGGACACTTGCAAGGAGCCTACACATCAGCGTGCAGGGACACGAACCCACTGGACCTGCTCCTCTCCCTCACCACTGGATTCTGCTTGTTCGTCTGGCCCAACATTCACTGATAGTGAGGAAGAGGAGGAGGAAATGTAGATGCCAGCAGCCCCCACCTGGCAAGCAAGCAGATGGTGAGAATTATCAGGAAACGAAGATGTTACAAGAGCGGCAGCAGCAGGAGATGACAGTGGCGGTGGAAATGCAGCTTCTCCAAATATTATGGGTGCCTTTGCCAAGGGCCACCGCAAAGCCGGCACTGGCAGCCTCTCCTGTATACTCTCAGGAGCAGGACCCTCCTGTCTCTTTCGCTATTTCCCTCCTCTGCCCCGCGGCAGCTCCTCTTGTCCTGTGATGCAGTTCTGCAGCTGCAGCAGAGGAAGGCGAGCTGACTGCCAGGGGTTCTTATACGGCCTGTGGCTGAAACGAAGTCCTCTCCGCCTAGTGAATGGTCAGGCCCTGCTGAAAGAGAACAGGTCTCTTGAGAGGCTGCAAGAGGATGCTGCGATCACATGCGTGGAAGTTCCCTTACTCTTCCTTCCCTTGCCAAGCGTATCAGTAGGAGCTAGCAGGGAAAGAGAGCCAGGGAGCCGTTCCTGCCTGCCAGATAACTCCCTGGGGAGCTGATGAAGCAGGACGGCATTTTTCCAGGCCTCCTCTTTATTCTTCCCCCAACCCAAGGGAATGACTGATTCCTGGGGTGGGCCTTGCCAGTAGCCAGAGTGAGGCAGCTGCTTCAGACTGCTGGTTTTGGGTGTCATGGAATGGCAGTGAATCATCATTTAATTCATCAGTATTTAAACTGCCAGAGTGGGAAGCAGCACTTCTGGAACTTTCTGCCTCAGATACCAAACTGGGACATCTTTGGGTGCAATTATACCAAGAGGGGTGGGGTGGGGTGGGGTGTACACAGCATTTTCTGTTCCGCCAGAGGCAGCAAAGTGTCTTGGGCTGGACTTGGAAGGTGCAGTATTCACAGAGAATTTGGAAGCCCCATGGGAGGTCTAAAATGAAACCAACTTCTCTTCACCGTCCTGTTGTATAGATTGCATTGCACAGTGCCCCCTAGAGGTTTGTGTGCTCATGTGCACACCACAGAGGTGGGCCCTGAATATCGGGTTCCACAATCCGGACTCTCTGAAGGGCCTTCTCATATAATCGATCTTCAGTCTTTTCAGGAAATGCATTTGGCTGTCCCCTCAAAGCATCCCCTCAGGGGAGGGGGGATGAGGAGATGATTTTTATGGCACATTAGCTCAGCAAAATCTGTCACATGCTGGGATGGATTTTTTTTCTTCAGGTGCTAATCCAGTTTTCTCTTGCATAACATGCAGAGAAAATTAAAAGACTTCAACTAAAGTGTAATTACCATTAGGTGTGCCTTTCAACCATCAGCATGAACATTTAAACTGGGCATTAGTGGCACTCCTTCAGGTATGTGGTGATGATCTGAAATACACGGCCCAGCCGGTGAGCTGTTACCGCATCCACAGTGGCAATGTAGGCTTATGTAATGGGTGTTGTTTTCTCCTGTTCACATTCGGTGACCTTTTTTCCCCGACTGAAATTAGTGGAGCAAGACATTAAGTACCATATGCTGCAATTTCATCCTCTCTTCCATCGCAGCTGGGATGTTCCACGGGGTATTTGGAGTGAAGGGATTCCTGCGGCCACATGTTACAGAGCCTGGAGTTGCCATGGATACTGTGCATCTCAGCATTTTGCCACTTGTTGGCAGTAACAGCTGTTCAATGAAGCAGAAGCCACAGATGTCATGACATCACTGTCTAAAATCGGAAGGGCTGTATTCCCAAGTGATGGGCACTGTTTCCCACCAGCACCTCGTGGCTGGTAGACATCCCTCCCCCCCCCCCCCCCCCCCGCCCCCAGATGACTGCTTTCAATTTTGCCCATAGTGACTCATCTGTAGGTCAGAGCAGCACTGCAACTCTTCCCAAAAATGTTCAGGACAAAAGTACCTCAAGCTGTGATCTCACTGAGGTTCATGCAGGACTGCTGAGAAAGCCAGGTATGCCAAAATGTGACCCATCATTAGAAAAATTGTTTTGGACAACTGCCTGCCTCTGAAACTGTAGGCTTCGTTCAAACAGTTGTATTTACTCTTTTCTAATCTGTTTTGCCTCATTCTAAGGCTTCTAGCTGCCTCATGTTTTGATCCCACAACTCCATGTGCAGTCAGTTAAAGCAGTACAGGATACAACACTTCTGATAATCAACCTTAGAGATCAGATGTCACATGGCTAGAAAACTGGAGATATGGAGAGGGGAGTAATTTGCCTGCTTGCTTGTTTATCACATCTGTACTATAATCTTGGTTGCAAGACTCAATGGCCTAACACACTAAAAACTTAGCTTTTCTTCAAATACTTACAGGCCAATTTACACAACTATTTTTTTCTGTGGCAGAAGGGTCACAGGATGTGACAGTTCCATTCAAAACTGTGCACAATAAAATACATTTATGTATTTCTGGGTGTGCCTCACATGGTCAAATATAACCCAGACTTCACATTTTTTAGCTATTGTACTTTGGCAGATCATAAGAAGGAAAATCTCCCTGGAGAAAATAATCATGCTAGGGAAAGTTGAAGAGAGAAGAAACAGGAGACCAAATATGAGATGGATTGTCATGGATAAGACATCTTGGAAGTCTTTAATTCATAGGGTCACCATAAGTCTGAGATGACCTACCCATGTACAACCTGCTCAAAGAGCTTTGCCTATTGGGAGGTATAGAAATATAAAAACTAACATTTTTCCTTTGATTTCTTTTTCCTCCTCTGAGAGGAAAAACCCTGAGAACAGCCTTTACTTTGGTAACTGTAAGTTGGTAAACTTCAAAACACCCAACATTTCTTAAGATTCAGTTTATCTGTTTAAACAATCAATTAGTCTTTTCTATACACTGTCCTGGAGCCTACACAAAGCTGTAAGAGAAATATTTCATAACAACCTACTGGGGCAGGGTATGTGCCTCAGTCACTCCCACTGACAGCACTTGATTATTACCTGCAAACCAGAACTGTGACTTGTCTGTCCCTCAAGAAGCCAGAAACATAAGCCAGTAACAAGCTGTGGGTTATGTCTCCTTTCTGACCAGCCAGAGATGAGCCAGAGTTCCTGATTCACACATCACAACAAACA
This sequence comes from Varanus komodoensis, assembly GCF_004798865.1. Lineage (NCBI taxonomy): Eukaryota > Metazoa > Chordata > Lepidosauria > Squamata > Varanidae > Varanus > Varanus komodoensis. The sequence continues at coordinate 2,862,413 of NW_025336347.1, forward strand.
ACCCAGGGCGTGGCTGCTCTCAGCAGATTGAGCAACGTGTTCCAGCGCTTGTTCCCAACCACCCAAGGTTTAAAAAAACAAAACAAAAAAACTTGGTTTTTGTGGCATGTGAATCAGGCCGCTGTGACTAGTTTTACCAGACAGTTCTTTCTCATGCCTTTGTGAGCTGAGTAAGCTGCAGACATGGACTCAGGCTTAAGGATGTATTTCAAGAGTGCTCTTCACCTTCAGAGACTACAGCAGTGTGATACTGTATTTCAGTTCACTCAACTCCTGGAGAGATCCTTCTAAGTTTCCCCACTCAGAATCAAATTGCATGTTAAAAATCCCAGGATACAATGATGCTATGGAAGCTGCTATGACACTGAAATAATCCAAACTGTCTTTTTCCTCCTTTCCACTCCCCTTTGATGCTCTTGGGCCTGGCCATGTGCACTTACTTGCAGGCCTTATCTTGAAGGACAAAGGCATTTTATGCACAAATGCATGATTGATCCAGGTCACTTGCAAAACAATTACTGCTTACTCATAATTGTATTCATTGACAGGGAGGCATGGCAGCTTACTACATGCCCCTGAGGTGCAGAACTTCTTTTTTTCCTATCAAGTGCCATATTCCCTCAAGGTTAATCAACTGGAGACCACATGCATAGATTCATAGAATGGCAGGATCAGAAGGGGCCAAGGAGGCCACCGGGTCCAACCTCCTGCTGGTGCAGGACACCAAGTCACTACCGCTCAGGTGACTGTCCAGTTTTGCCTTGAACGTCTCTCGTGTGGTAGGGCTGAAGGCAATGGGAGCAGAGCTAGGACCCACAGGGCCAGCGAACCACCCTTTCCCCCTTTTCTCTCTTTCTGCCATCCCTTCTCGCTTCCTTCTCTCAGTCCAGCAGTCTGCTGAGGGTGGGACAGCTCACTCTTGTCAGAAGTTTGCAATGATGGCTTGGAGAGGGCTTCTGAACTTAAGTGTTAGCCACAGGCTGTCTGTCTTTGCTCTAATGAGTGTGTTCAGGGTAGCTTCCTGTTACCCTAAATTGTTGGTACAATTTTCTTGGTATCTACAATATCTCATGCTTCAGATGCGTTAGCAGGGACAGACAACATGTAGCCTTCCAGATGTTTTTTGGCCTATAACCCCCATCCTTCTTCACCTTTGACTATGCTGTCTAGGGCTGATGGCTGTTGTAGACCAAAACATCTGGAGAGCCTCAACTTGAGTGGCTCCCATGCAGTGTTTTTCAGTGGGACTGCCAGCTGAAAATCATTGTTTTGGGGGGTTCTAGAAACAGTTTGATAAAGCAACCACCAGCTGATGATACTTTTCATAGGAGGAATGCTAATGTCTGCACCTTACCCAGTTGTTAAAAGGCACACCTATAGCAGAAACCCTACTGAAAACCCACTTTGAGCAAATGTAAAACCCTCCAACTAAATAGTTTCCACTCAAGCTGATGAAATGCCAGGCTTGCAAGTCATTGCATAATTATTTCCATTGGTACAAAAACAGGTAAGCCCTGGTTGCCATGATTATCAATAATAATTGCCACCATGGAAAATGTCTTGTTGCTGTGACGTTTTAGCATAGGGAATAGCAACATAATGTAAAGCACAACATAGACCTAGGTGCACTGTGTCAGAGATATATCTGCAAACTCCTTTTTCCTGGCAGGGGTCCTGAGTCTTTTAATAACTGCACGGTGTGGGGTAAATGTAACCGGCAAAACTTTCCCAACCTGGGAAATGCAGCGATGAGAGACAGCTTCACTCGTTGAATTTCTGCCAGTCTCACATCTGCTAGCAGAAGCAAAGCATACAAAAAGACTGTCCAAGCTATGGGGACCAGATTTTCTCTCAAGGCAGCATGTACGCATCACAGCTGAATTGTGGGAGATCAGATAGCAGTGAGAAAGAAGTGATAACCAGGACATTAGCCAGAAACCATGACACCTCACACAGACTATGCCAAACAGTTGGCTGCATGACTGTCTGTACTATTTAGCCTTTTCTTAGTAACTCTCTGGCTCACCTGGTTCATACTTTTCCTTAAAAATAGCACACAAGCTCTCTATTGCCTCAGCTATGCAGAAGGTTATTCCATCACCATCTTCACTTTGACCCCCTCTTCCTAGAATTTCTCGGGCCTTTGCCTTATCTTCCCTCAGCTATCAGCTTCGAGTACACACTTTCCTATGAGGTTCCCTCTCCCCTGCTTTTTGCATATTAATTCAAGCGACTGAAGCCATTCCTGACATTATGTTGACACAGGACCTGGCAGATCAAAAATGTAAACAGAAAGGATGCTGGTGAGCAAATATGAGGCAGCAGGAACTGCTCTATGTAGGTACAATATTGGAAAATGAGGAACACTCTGTGTATTATATGAAGGTGGAACATTCTGGAGTGCAGGGAGTACCAGTCAGAGACATTTAGCAATCCTAGGCTAGCATTCAAAGAATCAAATGGGCCCATGTCCAGCAAACAGTCATAGCATGATTGTTGCATCCGTTGGAGGGGATAAAATATACTTCCCAACTGCAATGACTTAAAGTTGCTCTTCAAAGCCCTAGCAGTTCAGGGGGAAATCTCTGAAATTGTCATTCCTGTAAGTTTCCATCTGAAGGGCTACAGAGAGACATTTTTCCATAACAGTAGAAGATTGCTTCTATTTCCAAGCAAAGCCCAGACAGGGTCACCGCCCTCTCTCTTCCCTGCACTTGCTGCAAGAAGTCCCTGAGTCATCCCAGTTCCAGCCAGATGCTGCACTCAAGAAACCCTGCAGGCAAACTATGTGAGTGGGCACGCTGCTGATGCGTACAGCACGGATAGCATGTGAGTCCCGCTACAGCAAGCTGTTCTCAGAAGAAGAAAAATGAGCCCAACCAGTTCAAGCAAGGGTCTGGCTTTTCTTGTAAACTGTTGTGCAATTAAAAGAAAATTCTCACACTGAGGCTACAGCCAGGAAGTAGGAGACAGAGGGATAAGCTCAGAGGTATGCACCACCTCTGCCTTTTATCACTCCTGTGGGACTTCCTCGTCTCCTTTTCCTCCCAGCTCCACCCATGCAGCCTCCCTGTCACCTTCTTGTTCTCACATACCTTTCAAGCCTCTGAGAGGCTCAGGGGCTGTATGTTCATCGGACTGCACCTTGCTCTGCTCATGACAGTGCCTGTCAATGCCCAAAAGACTGAGAATAAGAGAATAATTAATTAATCAAGCTTTTATGTGCTGTTCATTAGCAAAAGCTCTCAGAATGGTGTACAATAAAACCATACAAAAACAATGCAAGTATCATAGTTTTGATGTCAAAAGACATCAATACAGTATAGCCAACAAAATTCAAGTCATATAGAAATGAATAACAATTCAATAATAATAATAATAATACAATGTAACAACTAATCCATCATGTACCATGACAATATACTTAAAATCCAATATCAAAATCAATAATCAGATTTATCAATTAAAATAACAGAAAACTTTTGACCTGAAACCGAAATATATATAAGGTTTGTGCCAGGCACACTTCCCTGGGGAGCTGTTTCCATAAATGAACAGTAGAGTTGGAAGGGGCCAGAGGGCCATCGCGTCCAGCCCCCTGCTCAGTGCAGGACACCACCCTCCTCAGAGGGCTGTCAAGTTGCATCTTCAGTGCCTCTAGTGTGGGACAGTCCACAACTTCCCTAGGTAATTGGTCCCACTGCCATACTGCTCCAACAAGCAGGAAATCTTTGAGGAATCCATGTTTTTGAGAAATGCATGTTAGCTTCTAGTAATCACTGCATTGCTTTCAAGGTGTTTGCAGGCTGACCATTTAGTAATCTGCTCCAGAATCTTCCCAGGGATTGACGTCAGACTGACTGGTCCGTAGTTCCCAGCTTCTCCTTTCCTTTCCTTTCCTTTCCTTTCCTTTCCTTTCCTTTCCTTTCCTTTCTTGAAGATGGGGACAACATTAGCCCTGCTCCAGTGTCACTTCCCCTGTCCTCCATGATTTCTCAAAGATAATAGACAGTGGTTCTGAGAGTTCTTCCACCAGTACCTTTATGACTGCAAGACAGAGTTAATTGGTCCCTGGAGATTTGAACTCATTCAACCCAGTTAGATGATCCTTGACCATTTGCCTATCAGTTTTAAGCTGCCAACCTGCTCCTTCAGCTTCCACTTTGTCAGGAAGGTTGTAGATCTTCTTTGAGGAAAAAACCACTTCCCTTTTTATCACATTTTACAGGAATATGAACAGGCGCTGGCATAGTTCTGTCTTTCAGGGTCACAGAGCCACCTCCTTCCTAAACCCATGTATAGGCACATCCAAGGAAACTTGGGTCTGTCCTTCAACTATACACCAAAAAAAACAAAAAAACAAAAAACCCAACCTCTGTATGTTGTTAAGTCCTTTTCATATATAGTCTGACCCTAAATGTGTTTATACAGGTCTTAGTCTGACTTCTTGGAACAAGCAATGTAAATACACTTACGACATGAGGTATAAAGTCTAGGGATTCTAACGTCACAAGTCCTTCAAAAGCATGACTTAGTTTTAAGTCTTGATCTTTAAAACAATTGCATTTTCACAACAAAACAACATAAAAGTGTGTTTCTTAATATTTGTTACCTGGTTTCTTATTGAATAAGACCCAAAGCAATCTCTTCTCTTGTGAGATCTAGATACTTATTTTTCATATTCTCCTGATGCAGACATCAGAGAAGTAAATACTTTATGTTTTTTACCCGTGCTGTGATTTGTAAGATCTGGTAAAAATGAAAAAGGCTCAGAAGGTGCAACCCCAATGTACAACTCCCACCTTGCTGCATGCACTGGATGCTTATAGGTTTCTGAGATCGGAGATTCATGTGCATCAATTGCTAAGTGCTCTGGATTGCCCCCTTGATATAGTTTGGCTTAAAAAGGAGTAGATATCAAGGACAGAAATAAAAGATAAATCACCCACAGGATTCTCAACAGTGTATTAGCACTGTGTTGGTCCTCTGGCCAAAATGCAAATCATGGCTATTATACGTAGTATAACATAAGCTCACATGTGATAACATAAACAATATTTGAGCATCCATCATTTACAGTATCTTCAAGGGAACAGCTCCCTGCCATTCTGCACTTACAGTAAGTTAAATGAAGGAAACATGTGTCCATGGAAATGAAGAAACTGAGCCAGCAAGGTCAAGGAAATTGCATTCTAAAACGATAGTCATAAAATGACAGACACGGTTGCTTTCTGGACCGAGCCATCCTTGTTGGCCCTGCAAGAGGCCTGATGCCTTGAACAGAAGGCACTGGCTTTGTCATATGGAGCTGTGCTCTGGCAATTAAAAAAAAAGCCCTCAGGTGGTTTACTGGTTTACTGAGTAATAAAATAGAAGGTAAATGTTAGTCATGAGAGATAAATTAGCCATGGTTTTAAAAGTTTCCCAGAAAGCGATCTATAAAATCCAGGAGCTGATTTTTTTCCATTGCATTTTGTAACTGATAACATCATAAAGAGAAGGATTTTTGTTAGGCCTCATGTCCCATGCTTCATCTGGGCCTTCAATGCCCTGCTGGTTAAGGATGCGGTGCAGTGCCTCGGCACTGGGTGTCCAAGCAGAAGCAACAGAGACTTCCCTATGTACATAGACTGGGAAGGGTTTGGCTTCTGTCCCTTTCACTTTTTAAGACTCCCCAGCATCCCACCAACTTCACCATTTGAATGTTCTGCATGTTTCTGTGAGGAGCTTTTGAGGCCCATGGAAACCCTGGCCCTTGGGTAGGTCGCTGGAGCTGCAGTTTGGCTACAAACTGTGGAGGGCTTCCATGTACTAGAATGACCACTGGCATGCATTCAGTAGAAAGGGGTATAGACGCTACAGCTTTGTTCCTTTATAGCATAAAGACTTGCATGGACAAGGACAGTGGATTATGGCGCTTGACTTATACTAAGCCTCAGTTCTAATTCCAGGGTACTACCCTATGGCTGTCTGTGGCTCAGTGCTAACCATCTCCAGGGCATGTGTACAAGAGCATGCAATTACTTTAGATGTCCCATTTAATGCCCATTCAGTGCTTTTATTTTATTTATTTTTTGCTTCTTAAAATGGGTGTGAGGATATTCAAATTTCAGCTGGGAGTTTCAGCTTCAAATGAAACACTATGAGCCTGTGTTCATTATTTCTCAACACTCAAGGGAGAGTTCACATTAAAATTAAAAAAATGGGCTTTATATTTTTCTGAACTCCATCAAATGGTTGTGAAGATTGAACTGGTGTTTCAACTGGAAATGGAGGGTTGTGTCTTGAACTAGCACACCAAGTTTCAACCCACTAAGTCCATTTTCAAGGAAGATCTACCTCCAGCAAGCACATAAACACAGAATATCAAGCATATTAGTGAAACCATAGACCTCACTTGAAAACTTAGCTAACAAGATTTTGTGTGGCTTGATGAAATTGTCTCAGTTATTGCTTTGGCATGGGTGCCCAGAGTAATCTTGGATAATCAATGTCCAGGCCAACCCAATTTTCCTGATTTTTGAAAATTCATACATCTCTGCTCCTTGCAGTCCTGGTTCTGCCTTTGTTGAGTAGAAGCACCATGGTGCCTTGCCTTTCAGCTAATTGTGTTGGGAATTGTTATTCCACTCTTGGCAACATGAGGACTAAAATGATGATAGAAAATGCATAGACATGTATACAACAACTTTTCAAAAGTGTACCTGAGGGTCATATATTACACATCACAATAAGCTTTAATTGTGGATAGAAAGCTGTGAAAGTGTTCTACGGTTAACAGGACCATACCGTACGGAATAAATTCTCGGATTAAATGATTGAAAGTCTTCTTGTTTTATGAGAAGTAGGTGATACACACTTGTTTGCAAATTCAAGGGACTGGATGACATTTAGGAACCTTGAAGAGTTGTCTATTCACACACCTTCATAGTCTTCCAACCATTATTAAACTTCAGATTAAGAGGCTATTATTATTGGGGCTATGGACAACAGATGGCATTTCTATTTGTACCAAAGTCTGATTTTATCCACAGAGAACTTGTTTTGGAAACAGTTGATACTGTTATGAGTCTTCACAGCTCTTGGAGGTGTATGGAAATCCCAAGGGCAGCACTTACCTAGGTTTGAGTTTCTCAGGTGGAAGAAATCACTGGAGACTTAATGTATTTCTGCAACATTTGGGTTTATTTATATATGTATAAGATGCGACTCAGGCATCTACCATCCAGAGGAACTCAGCCTTCCTCCTACAAACAACCAACAATCAACCAACAATCAGCAAATGGAGGTTGGATCCAGATCCAATGATCTGCTACTGGAAGGGCACTGCTTAGGGCCTGGACCTTCCATGTCCTCTGCTCTCCTGTGCAGCTTCTGGAGATCTTTAAAAAGAGATTTGAATCCACAAGTTTGGCAGAAGGAGAAGGGATGCAGAAGTCCTATTACAGAAGTCCTATTTTGTTCTGCTGGCAGCGCAAAGGATCTCCGGGTTCTTTTTCATAGCTCAAACTAATTTGCACCTGCCCCTGAAACATGCCAACATTTTGGTCTCCCTTTTTCTTGAGTTTGGTAACTTTGTCTCATGAGCATTAAAGATGTCTTCTAGTTATTCTGGCCCCATTAACTCTAACTTGTCCAAACTTTAAAACTTGTAATATTACAACCTGTTTAAGGATGTGTCTGCATTTGAAAAATATCTCACAGCTCCTGGATGCTCTGCCCATGTCCCCAGCCTGTGCTGAAATCCTGTGCATCTGTACTAAAAGTAGAAAGTAGCCTGAGAATAGTGCAACTAGCAATATCCACATCAGGTTTTGCTCCAGCACTGAAGTTGCATGTATTTTTTTCACTCAAGTGCTCCAAAATCCCATGTGTCAAATTTCCGTGTGATCTGTCAGTTAATTAACGCTTGCAGCTCTAATCATATCACAGAATTCTGAGACATAAATAGCTGTAGATGAGGGTTCCCATGCAGCATCTCCCAGTTCAGACATACACAGAATGGTTGCTAATCTCTCTCTTGCATGCTCTCTCTCTCTCTCTCTCTTTCTCTCTCTCTCTCTCTCTCTCTCTCACACACACACACACACACACTTCTCTTTCTCCCCATTGGAGCTATTTATTCATTTATTTAAGGAGGCTGATACGACACAGGACGCAGCTAAGGTTACTCAAAGTCAATCTCCTGTGTCACACTCCAGGTTCAATATCCACTGACACTGGCTTCAGTTACATGGCTTGAAACCAGCAAACTAATTTTACCTGAGCTGACAGAAAGTCCCCTGCTGGAAACAGTTTTCTGCCACTAATAACCAGGGCCAGATAGGAAGGCATTAGCAGCACCGAAAGAAGCAGCTTCTTGGTGTGGCTCCATTTTCTGTCTCTTTGAGCACTCCTGTCCTCCTCCGAATGTTTAAAGGCCTCTAACATCACCTCAGATTTGCGAGGAGGAAACTGACTTGACACGAGACTGCTTTTTTTTCAGCACAGAGGCAGCCAAAGTTGCAATTATCTGGTTCAGTCTAGGGCTGCTGGCCTGGAACATGCCATGACAACGTGTTTCTCATTTCAAAGCCTCTTTTGTACTAGGACACAGTTCAAGGGATATTTCAAAGCCTTCTGAAAACACTCAGCACTGGCTGTTGCACGCTTTAGAGATGGAGGGGTGCTGCTTCCCTGCACAGTCTCTGTGCCACTGTGTGTGGGTGTATGTGAGATATGGACTTAAGTGTGTTTATATAATAGAGAAGTATTAATACAATTTTGGAGTATGTTAGGATTATGTCTGGAGTAACCAGCATACTGCTTAAGCATGACATCCTACCTCAAGACCCCATAGCTTGCCTTCCCTCAAAAATGTCACTACAGATTATAGAAAGAATAAGTAACTTCCAGAATACATGCATGCATGCCCCATCCAGAGCAACGGCATGCTGCTATTCCAGCTTCCCCAGCTGGTGATGAAAGGCTACAATTATGAGGGCTTCTCATTTACCTCTAAATTGGCCAGGATAAGGACATGTCTTCTTTCTGAGAAAGTGCTTATGATTGCAGAGGTGGGTACCAAAAGGTGCACCTGTCTCCAGCATGCTCCTTTGGCCCAACAGAGAAAAGGTTCTACATTTGTGTTCATCTGCCTGAAGTATTTTGGCTTTGTGGACAAATTTGGACTTTGGGAGTTTTCATGGTGGCCAAGCCATTCAAGAATGCAGCTATATGATGAATTAAATACACAGAAACTGGTGTAAATAATCCACATGATATATTTTTCATCTGGCCTCCTCTTATCCTTAAGAGGAAGTCTAGAAGAAGGATATGGCACTTGCAGCATTAAGGGGTGTGTGTGTGTGTGTGTGTGTGTGTGTGTGTGTGTGAGAGAGAGAGAGAGAGAGAGAGAGAGAGAGAGAGAGAGAGGCAGAAGAAGGCTAAGGACTGAAGTAGACTTGCATGTGGCACCGTAGTGGCAAAAATGTTGGCTTGGAATGCCCAGTTCAGATCCTCTGAATCAAACTAGTGGAAGTGCACAAGTAACTTTCTGTCAATTGACAAATCTCACCAGGCAGATGAAGAAAGGCAGACTATTAATGTAACACACAAGTGAGGAGGGGAGTGAGTGTGGAACAAAATGTTAGTGAGGAAACCCTTTGAAGTTATCTTGGGGAGACCAAATATTAGAGAAGTAGATGCAGCTGAGTTTACATTTTGTGGCCTGACCTTAGTCCTGTGAAGATTATGCAGATTTGACAAAGGCGTTCTAGACTGTCCAGGTTTCAGTCTTGTGGCCTCCTTCGGTCCTTGTAGTTTCAGGGTGGTGAGATGCAGGCTGTATGTCTGGGCTGGGCAACATGAGATCCTATACTTCTCCAGACCTAGCCAGCATAGTTAATGATGAGGGATGATGGGAGTTGTAGCCAAAACATCTGGAGGGGCACAGCTGGCCCACCCCTGCTGTAGCTTCTCGAGCAGTAGATAGGAAGAGTATTCCTCAGTGGCTCCACAGAGACACAAATTGGCCGTCCGCCTGCAGTACCAGTGGCCAGCAAAAGAGGATACTGTGCAGGCCCTTTTCCATTCCCACCATGGGTTGCCCCCGACACTGTCGTGGGAGGTGATATTCCCGCACTTGCTTTCTTCTCACCCTCATTTTCTTTGAGAAGAAAGCGCCCATCATGTATTGCCACATTTCCAGGCATTTGCTCGGGGAGCCCTATTTATGGGCTGAAATGCCGCTGAAAGAGTTATTGCCATGTTATTCAGCTTGCCGTGCCAAGCCCGCATGGGGATCGAGTTTCTACTGAAAGGGTGCCAGGCACGTCTGTTTCCAGGAACCAGCAGCCGTATTTAGCCTCAGGCTGCACATGAAAGACTGCAGTCGGAAACGTGACATTGTGTCAACATTTGAGGCAGGTCAGAGCTGGGTGAGACCATGAAAACAAGCCAGGGGAGGGGAACTTAACACACACCCTGTCTGAACAGTCCAAGTGCGGAGGCAGCGTGCAAAGCAGCCTCGTCACAAGCTGATAACTCCAGCTGCACAGAGGCCCTTTGATGCGCTCCCTCCCCCCCGCCCCCACGCCTCATTTGCCATTTGTTTTTCTGCCAGGACAGAGTATGCTCACATGCCTAGGAGCATTTTGGGTGAACACCACTTCAAAGCGAAGGAAGGAGGACCTACAGGAATGGGAAGGCAACGCAGCACACACATTTTCATTTGCATAGCAAGTTATATAACAGCACAGGACTTTCCAATGGGAGGAAATCAGAACACCTTGCAAAAAACACTCCGAACCTCATCTTTCTGTGGTAGAGAAAGGCTTCTGCTCCCTTGGTATGGGCCAAGGAGTATCATGGGGGCTGCTCCTCTTGAATTCTGAGCGAAGCCTTTACCATTTCTCAGCTGCACTCATTATGCAATTAGCATGTGATGTGTCAGAGGATTTTCAAATTAGGCAAACATTGGTTGGTTAGCCTCTAACCCTATCAACCTCCCTTTTGTTCATACCACAGTTAGTTGCAATGGATTTGTCTGTTTTTTATTTATGCTCAAGGTATGCTTATCATTCTGTACTGGATTTCTCTCTGACAATGAATTATCTTGGATTGTTCTCCTAACCATCAAGGCGTACTAAAATCACCATCCAGCCCATTTTCATTGGGCTCTGGAATGCTGGAAACCAGGAGCCCATTGAGCTTGCCTTTGTCTCCAGGTTGCTGGAGCCCAGAAGTGCTCAAGCTGTGGTAAAGCAGTAGTAGCTCTGGGCTTGGGTCAAGTGGGTGGGTCACTACGTGGGTAGCCCTGCTCAAGTTTACCGAATGAGGAAGGAAGCAGTGACCCAGAGCTCTGTGGGAGCAGATGACTGGCTGCGTGAGAGCCAGGACTGCAGGCCTTCCTGCTTCGGTGCAGGTGTGCCCGAAGCTCCTGCACTGCTTCTGGGTCCCGCCCATGTATCAAGAAGGGCAATTAATTAAGTGGGCAATCACATGCCAGTGCATGTGGAAGCAAGTCCACTTTCTTCAAGGAGAGTTACTCCCAGGTAAGTGAGCATCATGTTGCAATTTTTTTTTTTAATTTCTTTGACGGAACAACCCTAAACATGAGCACCTGAAGGCAGGTACCACAGAATGTGGTGATATTTATGCTCAGGGAAGCGTGCATAAGATTTCAGTCTTAGCAAAAATACAACTGCCGAGAGGATGATAACAACAAGGCTATGGTCCCAGTTCTGTGGTTAGTTGCATGAACTTGTTACAGCATTAAGCGAAACCAGCTCTGGACGCAGCTAAAACTATTGAGAAGCAAGACCTAAACGGCAATCCTGTGCTTACCCAGAAGTAAGCTCTACTGAGCTCCCTGTGGGCGTGTGCCCAAATAAGTGGAGATATTTGCAATATTGCACATGTATTGAAAGAGAAGCATTTTGAGAAGTTGGTTCAGATTGTTTTTACTAACTGGAAAGCTTGACAGTATGCAGCCCTTAAAAATAAAATGTTGCATCTAACCCAAGGAACTAGTTTAGGCACACCCAACAGGGCACACATGGTCTGTATGACTTTTCCTTCTTATAAAGTCGCTACACACATACCACTCCATGATGCATCTCAAAGTATTTCCGCTGGAGTTTCAAAAGCAACTTACTGTGTAATAGGGACTTGGGGGTTTTCTTCAAGAAATATACAGAAAGTATCACAGCATTTTCTGGGTTATGGCCAATTCAGCAAGAACAATGCTGTAATTTGGGAACTTTTTGAACATTGTTATTATATTGTAAACCATTATTTTTAAAGAAATGGTGCCAATTCAAGGGAAAATGAAACCACACAGGATCCTCAAGGCAAGGTGGTGCAGTCACCCAAAATCCCTTAATTCAAAGAGGTGTGCACCAGCTCCACCCAGATGGCATGTTGGAGCACACTCCAAAGTCTAAAGGACAATAACGGTGACCCCATGGCAGCTCTGTCATGCATATCAAGCCAGGTCCAACTCAGTTTAAATCCAAACGTGATTTCTTGTTCACTTCAAGAACCTTTAGATTTAAATTACAAGGAAGCAGTAAATGCCACGGTTCAGATGCTGAAGTTTGCACAGTCATTTTCTCCCTCTCAGTAAAAGCAAAGAGAAGTTGCCATGTTTCGCTTTTATTGAGAAGCGAGGACTGAGAGAAGTCCTTATTTAGATGTCCAAGTGACAGAAAGAAGAGAGGAAGCAGCACTGGCAATGGAATACAGAGGTAGGGCTTTGGAAAAGAGATGGAACTCGTAGACGATGTTTTAAGAATTCTACTTCGCACTTACATAACCTCATTCCAAGTGTTTGCATACACCGAGCCCTGTAACTGGTAGACCAGTATTGTTTTTCCCAGATAGTGGATGGGGAGACTGAAGCAGCGGTGCACTGATGGGAGATTTAAATCTGGAAGTACACAGCTCTGATTTGGGATAATAGGCTGCAACAGCCTTTTGCAGAGCCTGCATCTCTCTCCTGACACTTGCTCAAATAGTCCTGAAGTTCCAGATGAAAACCTTGGAAAGGCCTTCGCCAATAGATGCTCGGCTGAGGGCATCATCTCCTGCAGGACTGGCCCAGGATGCTTTGCCACCTGAGGCAAAGGACAAGATGCCCCTCTCCCGTTCCAGACACAACAGAGAAGTGAACCAGCAGCTGATGATGGGAGTGGGCCCTTCACTTTTCCTGAAGGCCAGGAGGGCCCAGTTGAGGGCATGAAGAACACAGCTCTTTCCTCCAGGAGAGGGGAATGGCTGGGGAGCTCCGGAGGAACAGCCAGAGGCTGTTGCCACTGTCTTTCTCCCACCTGGGACAATTGCCTAACTCTTGGTCTAATCAAGGAAAGCACTCACTAGAGATACCACTGGACCTCAACAGTACACATTTACCCACTTGCACCTGCTGTGGAAGCTCTCCTTGCCCAGCAAGGCCCCCCTTGCCGCACTGAGCCATGTTTCTACAGCTTCTGGGTTTGATTGCTGTGCCGCAGCAGAAGAATGGATACCTGTGGAGGGGGCTTGAAAGCACCATTGGTGATGGGTGCAGCTGTACGTCCTTTTTGTGCGAGCGCCTCCCTCAGTGCTTATGAATCCTGCTTTGTCTCGACCGTTCTGCCCCGCCGCTGCGTCTCGGTTCCACTCGAGGTGCTGGTTTTAACACGTGAAGCGCTGCGGTGCCTCGGTGCCACACACCTGCCCAGTGTAGCTGTCTGCACGTGCTCATATCAACCAGGTGCCCGAAGAGGGGATGGGACTCCGGCACCTTGAAAAGTTGTATACAGTATGGAATTTTGGCAGCTCTGGCTTGCAGAACAAACTGCAACTGCTCTACTGTTCAAAGCACAGGAGCCCCAAGTGCTTCGTGTGTCTAAGTCAGCAGGTCCTCCTGACAGTTCCACCTGGGAGCAGAGAGAGACGGCGGTAGTGAGGTGCCGGGGTTTTACCGCCAGTGCCCCGGGCTCTGGAACTCCCACCCTAAGGAAGTACGACATCTTCCTTTCTGTTGGGTTTCGGGGCGTTGTATTAAATTGTACTTTAAAAAAAAATGTTACTTTTGGTTTGTTTCACTGAGGCTGGTGTTCTTTTTCTTACCCACTTGGAGCCTTTAGGCCTCAAAAATGCCTGTCAAGTACCTTAAATAAGTAGTAAATGTAAGTTTTAAAATGCCAAGTTAGTGCTTGGAATTCAGGGAGGGATCAGCTCCTTCCTCTGTAACACCGAAGGACTCAGAAGTCAGCCAACAGCCCGTCTAGGCAGATCTGCTTCAGCAACTACTGTGCAAGCAGGAGCTTGCTCGGGTGCAGCTACAGGGCACCAGCTCTTTGGCAGGAGGGGAAGGACACTTCCTTCTGCTCCGCTTGTAGTGCCTTCAGTGTACCTTCACATTTGAGGACAAGCTGTTGGCCAGACGTGACCCATGGGATGTGTTCAAGGGGCCCCTAGAAACATAGAAGCAGAGTGAGTCAGAAGGGTCCTCCTGGGCCATCTAGTCTGACCCCCCGGCTCCACTCATGACATGGCTACTATGTGCATGTCCAGCCTGTCCTTGAACACCCTTACCGATGGGGCTTCAGCCACCTTCTGTGGAAGCCCATTCCATACCCTCGGGGTCCTAACCATCAGGAAGTACTTCCTGGCATCCACTCTAAATCTTGGTTCCCTGAGCTTTGCTCCATCGAAAAATCCTACCTTAAGTCTAAAGCTGTTCTTACAATGTCAGGCTTGTAGCAGCCATGTTACGGCAGAGCTTTTGCTCTTTTTATCCTGATGCAAGATTCACCTCCATTCCATTGTATTCTCATTATAACCTTACGAGGTCGATTAGGCTGAGAATCTGTGACTGGCCCCAAGTCACCCAATGAGCTTCATGGTTGTGCGGGGACTAGAACCTGAATCTCCTGAGACCCAGGCCAGCACACGTAACCCTTCCTGCCCTATATAACCCACATCCTTGGGGGCAGTGATGGTGGCAATCGCCCCAAACCCAGCACAAAGAGCTGATGAGCGATACTTGGGTGCTACCATTAGGGCCTTCAGGTCCCCCCTCATCAGCTGCTGTCACAACTGATCTCTTACCCCATGGAGCTCAATGATGCTGAGCAGGCTTCCACCCAAGAATTCCACCAGAACTTGCAATCTGCGTAGGTCTCTTCTCTGCTTTTGTATCTGTCAGCCCCAGATGTTATCATTCCAACCAACACGTCTCACAAACACTCAGAGAAGTAGTACCGTGCTCCACAGGAAAATAATTTTATTAAATTTTTTAAACAACTACTTAACATTTACTCTGATAAAAATATTTACAATATCCCCACCTTCAAGAAGGTTCCAAAAATATAAACACTCTACCTCTCCCTAGAGGGAGAACAAAACATTCTCCTCATTAAAAAGAAAAAGAGGAATACATTCAAATTTCCCACTTTCTGTGTACTCAAGTAGTTTTACAAATAATAGACTTCTGAAACATTTTATTTTACATATCCATACAATATATATTTATATGTACACATTCATATTTATAACAGATTTTACAAATAAAGGCAACAACTGTGTACAAAAAAGTATTTAAAACCAACAATAAATTTAATGTTCAAACACAATCTGCAATGGAGCATAGTGCATTCAGCAATTGGTGCAACCATGGAAAGAGACATCATAGGACAACTGATCAAGGAGTTCTTCAGAAGGAACTAAGGGACACCTTTCATGCGTGCTTTTTGTAGTTTTAAATAGCCATTCACCAGTGCAGAATGTGTTCAGTCTAGGGCAGACTTTTAGGCTATCTGGATGATGGCTTCTCATGCTTCCTAATTTGGTACTCTAGCACACCAGTGAGTTCAGGAAGCGTCCGAGGAAAAGGCAGTCACCTCTCCACCGACACAGCCCAGCAATGAGTATGGCAATCCAGTTGGGCAAACCACATGGCAGGAGCCTTGCAACCAACAGTCGTTGGACCTACCTGCAGGTTTACGAAGCATCAAACATATCTTGGTGTCCGCAATGAGGGTCATGGTCAACTCTGTTATTGCCTCATGGGGAAGAGACCTGCCAACACTGTGAGGGCATTGCTCAAACATTTCCCACGATCCTGAATGCACCTTCCAGGACCAGCCTTAGCAGGAGGTACCATAAAGATGTTTCATCAGGCAGATGCCAGAGGGGAATTTCTCCAGTCTCTAATGTCATTATTCGGCTTGTTTAAAAAGGGGAGAATGTTCTAGTCCAAACCTGAAATATTAATTAGATTGAGATTGCCCTTGTGACCCCCCTCCAATCCATAGCCACTGCCTCCTTCTTTGGAGCAGAAGTGCAACATACTGCACACCCAGCCTCTTTTGCCTGAATACCAGGAATGAAGCAGAGGGGTGGATTAGGGGTTGCCCCGAATTGCCGAACATTCATGGGCTGCAGGCAAGTGCTTGGCTTGCCAGCTGCTGCTGCTGGTTCAGTAAAAGCTATCTAAGTAAGGCCTTCAGTCTTGGTAACCGTAACATGTATTTTGAGTCAGCATTTTACATTGGCATTTGGCAGAAGAAAGCCACACACCCAACTGTGGACATGGAACTCCCTTGCATAGCAGACAACAGGTTTGGTTATCTTCAAAGAACGTAACAGGGGACAGAGTCAGCATGGATATTGCAGAATGCAACTTTGCTTGCAATAGAACAGGCCCCAGAAGAAAAGAGCTGGTGGCAAACCATTCCCATGACAAGGTGCCAATCCGATACCATTTTCTGCCAGACAGAACTGGGCTAGGCCCTAAACCGCTGACTGCGCCATTCTGCTTTCCTATGGACTGTTGCAGATTCCTGTTGTCTAGCAGTTTTGAGAAGCAATATCTAGTGTGAGAACCAGAGATTTATGGGTCATTCCTGCAGAATTGCCCTTTCCACAACCTTCCTTGCTTAGCAGCTCAAGCTACACAAAATTTCTGGGCAGTGCTTGAAAGAAAGTATATGTGCATTCAGCAGAAGTGTGACCAAAAAGCCATCTCAAAACCTCCCTGAATCACTGTGCTCTACCAGCCAGTGACTGCTACTAGCAGAATGAATAACAATGCTTCAATAACTCTCTCCCTCTCTGTACGTGTCTCAAATGCTGGCAGCAACAACATGGGGAAGCCATACCAATCCGCTCCAGCCCTTGCCTCCCTAGGCCATTACTTTGAAAAGTCCTCACCAGAAGTACCATGATTCTATATTCAGACCCTGACTCCACCTAACGTTTTAGTGCTCCTTCACAGCTTCAGAATATTATCCTAGCTGACTAAACCAGGTGGTGCTCCATAGATACCAAAAAGTAAAAAGCACGTCAAATCATTAAAAAAAAATTAGAAACAGCCACAACAACCCTCTTCTCTCTTTCACTACCTTAGGTGCATCTGTATGGTCTTTCCTAAATTTCCTGGACAGTCAAAACAAGGAAGGACGTCACTGCCCTACACATAAATGATTGATGATCTTCCCCAGTTCTACCTCTCTGCCTTAGTTCAGCCATTTTAGGGAGGAAAAAGCCCCTGAAATAATCTGAAACGCAACCAAAAAGAAAAAGAATCTCAAGAGGAAGCCATTCCATTTTTAGTCTTTGGTTTCCAAATTCAAAGGAGACATTTGCTTCAAAGCTTGAAACAGAGCGGTCGAGTCCATGGGTGAATGAGGCAGTGCTGGGGAAGGAAGTCGCTGAGGCATTAATAAAGGAGAGGAAATTTTATCTGGGCTCATTAACCCTGAGAGTGCTGCAGTGGAGCCTGGGAGGCTGGGATACAAGATGGGCACAGAGGACGGATACCAACACTTCTCCAGCATAGGCAGGTAAGCTGTTGCAGAAGGCGGAATCAAGTAGAAAGGCAGGCACAGAGGAGGCTGGTGAGGGTGAGGTCCCAAGAAGCTGACTGAAGAGGAGCCAAGCATGTCACTGCTAAAATGGTCTTCATCCTCTGACATTTCGATCCTGGGCCTTTTGGCCGGTGGGTCCTCATTCTCCTGTTTGATAGAGCTGATTCGCTCTTGGACAGTATACTTGAGCTCAGTGTCCTTCTTAAAATACTGTGGGTCAGATTTGGAGTCACTCTTTTCCAGTTCTCCCCCATATCCGCTGTCTGTGTCCGTATCACTCCCACTTTGCTCCCCACTGGAGTGAGCAAAAGTTCTCTGAATTACGGGCACACAATTTTTCCCGTGTGCCTCAGCAGCTTTGGTCAGAGAGCTGGACTTTTCCTTCAAGTCCATAAGTTTCGGGGCAGCATCTCCAGGTTTCCTGCTGGTTCCACTCTGCAGGACCTCAGAGGCCATTCTGTGCAGGTGGCTGATGAGCTGGGAAGATTTCAGCTCCTTAGCGCTTTCATGTTTGGCCACGTACTGCAGCACTTCTTTGGCACACATCTGGAAACCAGACCGAAACACCTCCTGGCTAGAATCAAGACTCCTTGTGGGCAGCTCATCTGAGGAAAGATCAGCAGGAGTTACAAGCTTAATTTATTAGCAAAGTTCAACCAAAAGGCAAGCCCACAATTATAAATAATCATACATCTCGAGCAGCACAATCCTGTGTATGCTTACTCAGAAGGAGTAAGTCCTGCTTGCAGTCTTGTGTCTTACTCCCAGAAAAATGTGCAGAGGGATGCAACTTAAAATTTTGTTTAAAAAAAAATGCTTTGGGACCAATATTTGAGGAAGAACTATTATTTTGGTTGGGTAACTCTTCGAGCCTGTGAAGGTAAAATTCAGGTTTTACAAATGTCGACAAGAAAACTTCTACTGTACTGAAATACTCCTCTAGTTTAACAGAAGCCTTTAAAACCAAACAAACACAAAATGAAGTTCTTATCATGCAGGACTCTGGTGCAGCTATGGAATGAAAACAGTCCTTTTCTAAGGTCCCATTCTAGGATTTGATGAAGTGCGTTGACTCCAGTGAAACTGAGAGCAAGTGCCTTTGAAATCAACTTCTCTGCAAAACAAATCTGCTCTACTAAGATTTGCATCCTGTTTGCCCCCTTGGAGCACTCTGTGCTATGGCTACGATGTCTAGAACAGTTCACAGTGTTGCCTGCCTATCTCCGAGGCTCTGCTTTGCTTCAGTATTCCTGGGGGCGACGTGCAGTGGCATAAAGAGATGTCCACGTAGTAGAGGTAGACTGTAACCGGGGACCCTAACAGTGATCATTCACACAATCAGCACTGACCACGACAGGAGACCCTCGTCATGCAGAAGTCACTGCCCAGAGATCCCACCCTCTGCAAAGTCACTCCATGCGACAAATGTACCCTGATGCACTGGCCGTAACTAGAATTGCTTATCGCGTGAATCACCACTATTATGTGAACGCCTCTTTACAGAGTTGCCACTTGCCACATCACTTTCTAAGCTAGAGGGATGGGACCAGTACTTGAGGGCAGAAGACAGCACTTGTCCAAGAAGCAGCAATCGCCAGGTAAGGGGCAGCGAAACTGCAGAAGATGCAGCAGCCAAAAGGAGTATTCTTAAAAGCAAGTTCTCTGCAGAGCTTTGCAGCAGGAGGGAGGAAAGTGTGTCTCGATCATTAAGAGCCCAGACGCTATTCCAGGCTTCTGGGCTGCTGGAACACCATGTTGGGAAAAGGCGCCCCTGCCAGAAGCCCTCCTCTTGACCTGAAGGTGATACAGGAGTTGGCAGCCCAGCTTTTAAAAACCTGATCAAGTTTCAAATAAAGAGCTAGTTTTGAATGAAAGGGACAGAGGATCAAAACGAAAGGGCATGGGCCAAGTTTTATATACCCTCCTCCTCCAAAAATGGTGTGAGAAGACTCAAAGATCTTGTGTCCTGAAGCAGTTCCACCCAAATCAACAGGACGACTCCAATGAATGTACAATGACAGAATGAGAATTTGGAAGTTGTTACTGGTTTGAAGAAAAGTGCCAGAAATGAGCAGTTGCTGGAGTTGTCGGGATTTTCTCCAACAATCAGGTTAACAGCATGACTGTGGTACTCACCAGCGTGTAAACCTTTCTGGAGAGCTATGATCTGCTGCTGCTGCTGCTCAATGAGGCTGGTTAGTGCTTTGACGTGCTTCAAGGTAAGTTCAAGAACCACAGCCTTTTCCAAGTGTCCTAATGTCTGAGGAGGAGTAAATGGTTGAGTTAGTCTCCACAGAAGGAACCGGAACCACAAGACTGACAATTGCCTAGACACGCTGCGGGGAAATGGGTGACAGAATCAACATGGATGAGAGCAAAGCTAACGATCATCCAGTGAAACCAATTTTTATTTCAACTGATATTACGCTCCAACAAACAAAAGTAAAAAACACACAGAGAGAGCAGCTGAAAAGGAAGGTGGCATGGAACATTTTAGCTCTGTTCTATTGATATTTTCAGCAAAAAGATAAGGTCTCAGTGTGTGTGAACATCTGCTTAACCTTGTTTTGTACATCTATGTAGCTATCCCTGATAACAGCTTGATCTTAAAACACAAGATTCCAGCAGAAGCTTTTCTTTAACCATGAGAAACAGGGGAACTCCTGGAGCTGAAGTGAGCAGGCAAAACTGATTTCCCAAACAAAATTTGAATTATTTTGGATGCTGCCCCTCACTTTTAAAACCCAGCTCCTGTATGACTATATTGCAGTGCTCACTGTCTTATAATGCATGAAGTACAGGTTGCACAGAGCTGCTTTCTACACTGATAGGAGCTTTTTGATAACTTAAAATCGTACCACAGATTCTGAAGAAACCCCATCACAGTATCGGAGGGGCACCAAACTAAAATCTAACTAGGCACACCAAAATAAATCTTCCTTTCATCCAGCTGCTTTTACGGTATCATCTACTCCAATCCAAAGATGAAAGTTCTTGAGAAATGTATCCCCTTGGCAATAAACTCAGCTACTGGCTCATATCCCCAGATGCAGTCCCCTCCAGTTTGAGCAGCAGTGCTCTAGAAAACCGCTAGGTGGCACCTTTACCTGCACCAAAAACCATTAAACCCAATACATTCCCCCCAAAGGAAGAACAGTTTGGACAGTGGCCAGATTTACACTTACTGTAAGTTTGAGATGTTCTGGTAAAAGATCTTTCAACTGGGCAATGCATTCATTAATCCTATCACGTCTTTTCTTCTCAATCAGCCTGTGGGGCAACTTATAGGTCTCCTGGAAGTCAAAAGGGGTGGGGGGGGGGGAACAATTGCATCACTCTGAATGAAAAGCAATTTCTAAGGGACTCTAAATTTAAAATACACACACAAGTATGCAGGCTAGAAGGGAACACAATCGAAATGTTTTCTCAAGTCAGTAGCAAAATTCTTGAAACTAAGCATATTATATGTATGCAAGCAGCTGCACTGTTTGGTTTAGATACTTAGGCTGGGACAAAATAAATTACTAATATGATACCTAAAATAATAATAAAAAAATCTTCTACAAACTTCTCCCTCCCCCAAAAAGTATCTATTCTCCAAATACAAATTATTAAGAGGAAAAACACTTCAAGAAGATCCCCAAATTACTTCATCCGTATTTCACAAAATTACTTCTTTATATTAGAATCTCAGGTGCGCCTTAAATTATCCTAAACGGGGCCCAAAGTATTCAGCCAAGGTGCAAAGAAAGATACAAGAATGCCTCATATTTACCTTACTATCATCGCCTCTTTTTAGCCCTCTTCTGGGCTTGTAAACTTGATACATGTGAGCAAAGTCCAACCTGTTGATTTTTTAAAAAGAAAGAAAAATAGGATGCAAGGTATTATTTAGGATCACCTAATTAGATCACAACCTTTCCCCCCGTCCCTGGAGTCCGGCAGACCGAAGATGCCACCCCAGAGAAGATTCTGTGCACCTTCTCCAGACCCAGGCTTGGCCGGAGCAGAGGCTGGAAAGATGTCGCGAAAGCCGGCGCAAAACCTGCCCGGGCATCCTGCGGGCGCGACCGCTTACCCGGGCATTTCGGGGCTCTCCAGCGCAGCCAGCTTGCCCAGGCAAGGCGGCGGAGGCTGAGCACTGGGGATCCTCTCCATGGAGCAGGGGCTTCCTCCTCGCGCTCTCCTGGCCCGAGCCGAGGTCTTTCCCGAGGCGAGGCGAGGCGAGGCGAGGCGAGGCTGGCTGGCTGGCTGGGACACCCCTCCCTCTCGATGCGAAGGGAGTCGGGATCTCCTCCCCTCCCCCGCCCTGGAGCTGGAGCCCGGCGCGTCGCTGGTCCAGAAGGAGAAAGGCGAGGAGGAGGAGGAAGAGGAGGAGAGGCGCTTGGGAGGGCGACGGTCCCCCGAGCGCTCGGGAGAGTCAGGCAGCAGTCGGTTAGCGGCGGCGGCGGCTGCTCATGTCCTTCTGCGCTGCAGCACCGGCAGCTGGCTGTCAAAGGGGCGAGCCGGAGCTGAGGAGTAATTGGAAGGCTGCAGGCTGGGTTAAATGTGAGCGAGTGGGTGGACTGGAGCGACGTGTTCTACCCTGTGACTCCAGGCACGTCTGGCTGCTACCGGAGGGAGGGAGGGAGGGAGGGGAGGGACCGACCGACCGACCGACCTGCTCCCCCCCGCCTTCCCTCCCATCACATGAGCCTCACGTGTTGGACAACGCTCCAGCCTCTTTCCCCACCCTCGCCGCGGCTGGCCACGCACGGAAGCAGGCGAAGCAGCCGCGGCGCGGCCGCCGCTGTCAAAACGTGATGGGACGATCCGGCCCGCCCGCCCGCTCGGCCGGCCCCGGCCCCGGCCCCCTCCGGCCTGGCGCCTCTCCTGCGTGCGTGCAAGCCGGCGCGCAGGGAGGAGGCAGGCGGCGGGGAAGCCAGGCTCGGCGTTCACGTGGGGCGCGGAGCGGCTTGGCGCCCTTCCCGCCGAGCGACGCGCTGCACGGGCTCGAGCCCGGTGTGCGAGCAGGCGGCCCTCTGCCCTGGAGCCTAGCCACTCCTCAGTCCCGAGCGCTGCCGGAGGCGCCTGGCCGAAGACACTTTGGACATGCTCGAAGGCACTTGCCCGTGCTTCACGAGGCCTGCTCCCTCCCCCCTCCCCTCCCCGCGCACACGGCTGAGCGGCGTCTGCCGCCTCAGCCCTATCGGAGAGCGAGCCCTGGTGAGCCCCGGCAGAGATCGCGAAGCCCTGTCCCGGCTCTCCGCTTTCTTCCTCGCTCTACTTAGGGCCGCAAAGTGAAACTCCCGCAAGTAAGAAACACCCGAGCTCTGAGAAAAGCAGCGTTTCGGTTCTTTGGAAAAGAACTGGCTAGGCAGTTGCGCCCTTTCATATGGAAACTCTGCCGCCCTGCTCCCCACCCCCCGCCATCTCAAACATGTGTGAAGGGCACGCCGCGCTCTGCCCAGGCTCAAGATTGCTTCATCTGTCCCAGGGCTGAGTCTTGGCTTGGCGTGGCAAGAATTTTCCAGGGTTGTGGTGTGACTCAGATCTTGAGAAAAAGGTACTCCCGTTGTTTTCTGTGAGCCTGTGTGGTCTCCAAGACGATGTGTGACCCACCCAGGGTGCACGCACATAACAGTATGTGTAAGTTAGGAAAAACTTCGTTAGGGGAAAATAGCAGTATCAGAAGGACACACTGGGAAAATAGAGGGAAAGTTAAGCATTCTTTCCCAGTGCCACAGTTCTGATCTGAATTCGAGTACTCCACATTTCACAAAAATTTAAACAGACAGGAGTTCAGAGGATGCATCTAGTTTGGCCCTGAATGGCCAAGTTAGAGCAGCCCTTGAACTGTCCATTTTGTTTAATGGTTTCTAGAACATTGACCTGTTAAAGATTTTGATAAAGGCAATAAAATGTTCCATCTCATTGGTAAAATGGGAGAAAAATAATCTTTGGCATATGTTCCCCTGCTCCACCACACATAATTAAGCAATATAGGAGTCTGCTTATAGGATTCCAGGATGGCACTTTCTTTTGGTTGGCCACTGTGGAGAATTGCTTTCTCTCTGCAGAGTTCCTTCTTCACAGAGTTAGGTGTTACTTTCAATTTAGAAGAAACATCTCACCATGCTTCTGAGCATTCCAAGGGATCATATATTTTGATGATGGTTCAGCTAGTTTTATAAAGGTGAGCCACTTCTGCCCTTTCAGGAAAGAGCACATTACTCCCTGCTCAAAGAGGAATGTATTGCACTGATAGTGCACTCCTATAACATGTCTAACTCAACATTAAGAAAACTAAGATCATGGCATCCAGTCCTCTCACTTCCTGGGAAACAGGTGGGGAAGAAATGGAGGTAGTGACAGATTTTATTTTCCTGGGCTCCAAGATCACCGCAGACAGGGACTGCAGCCAAGAAATTAAAAGATGCCTGCTCCTGGGGAGGAAAGCGATGGCAAATCTAGACAGCATAGTAAAAAACAGAGACATCACCTTGCCAACAAAAGTGCGTATAGTCAAGGCTATGGTTTTCCCAGTTGCAATGTATGGCTGCGAGAGTTGGACCATAAGGAAGGCTGAGCGCCGAAGAATTGAGGCCTTTGAATTGTGGTGCTGGAGGAGACTCCTGCGAGTCCCTTGGACTGCAAGGTGATCAAACCGGTCAGTCCTAGAGGAGATCAACCCTGACTGCTCTTTAGAAGGCCAGTTCCTGAAGATGAAACTCAAATACTTTGGCCTCCTAATGAGAAGGAAGGACTCCCTGGAGAAGAGCCTAATGCTGGGAACAATAGATGGCAAAAGAAGAAGGAGATGGCAGAGAATGAGGTGGCTGGATGGAGTCACTGAAGCAGTCAGTGTGAGCTGAAGTGGACTCCATGGGATGGTGGAGGACAGGAAGACCTGGAGAAATGTTGTCCATGGGGTTGCGGTGGGTCGGACACAACTTCGCAACTAACAACAACAACAGCAGCAGCAGCAGCAACACACATCTGCTCAGAAGCATGCCCCGTTAAATTCATTGGGATTTACTCTCACATAAATAAGTACAGGATTGCAACTTTGCTTACTGTATTTATAGACCATCTTTCAGCCATAATGGTTCCCAAGCGGTTTACACTAAATCTAGTTATAAAGCAGTTCATAATTAAGTCAATTGCACTTCACATCTGACAAAAATAATTTAATGGCCCTTCTAAGCTAAGAGGGGAAAACCACTGCAAATGAGCTAAGCACAGCAGTTATGCCATAAAAACGAACCTGGGAGCAGAATGAAAGGTAATTTCTCTAAGAGAAAAAAAATGCACAAATGCATTTTTTAATGTTGCTCAGACAGAAGCCTATTAACAGTTCCTTGTTAAGTGCTCCTGTCCTGGACCTGCTGCTGACCACCCACCACAATAGTCTGGGAATAAGAATTTATTTAATTTAAAATGCTAAAATATTTTCATGTTGCCTTTAGGGTAAGCCCTCCCACACGCAGGCAGTGGCTTATTAAAAAGCACAACCTTAAAATGCCATAATTTCAATAAAATAATACATTATAATCCAACATCAGGCCAATATCATACTGTAAGGAACCAAGAATAATGCTCTGAAACAATGTCAAGCAGCAACAAGCCTCAGAAACTTAAGTTTGGACTTCCATATGGGGTGAACTGAGTAACAGCAATAGAAGCAGGAGAGGCATCTGCATCAGGACCACACTGAGAACAAAAGAATTCCCTCTCCTCACTCCCAGGGTCCCAGTTCTAATCCCGCCCCCCACAAGTGCTACTTAACAAACAAAAACAACATGCAATTGCTAATTATGGGTTTAAAGTTGCTTGGCCCTATTTTATTTAGTGCCTGTTTGTTATCGATATGTATGTGTCACCCAGTAACAACTTTCTTTGTCAAGCTGCTTACATATGTTTGGATATCCACAGCATTCTAAGTGAAGAGCACATAAACAAAAAATGGTAAGGCTTGGCAATGCCACTGTCTAGCTGTAGTTCTGTGAGTAAGGATTTTTTAGTGTAAAAATACAGGGGGGCGGGGGAGGGTCTCCTGTCAAGAAATGAAGATGATAATATGGATACTACTCAGTGGAGTGCTGTTTGCATTATTTAACGTGTGTGTGTGTGTGTGTGTGTGTGTGTGTGTGTGTGTGTGTGTGTGTGTTAAGTAGAGGATTATTACAGTCTGGGTGAGCAACAAGCCAAGTTCAAAGATTTAGCTGCACCTGACTTGTGACGCATGTTTAACTTATTATTCATACTGAACAGAGTAATACTGGGTGGAGGCAAAGGCTGTCATAAAAGGGCAGGGTAAAAAAGCCTCCTTCTCGGCATGTTTCCTTTGAAAACTCCTACAAGCAGCAAGCCCAGGAAATGGCTGGGACCCACTAACTGGCAAGCTCTTCACCACCCACTGAAAGAGGCTGGGTGGCAGCAGAGAAGTTGGCAGCGAACCAGCAGGAACAGAGGCGGGACAGCTGCATCTGTTCTCTGTCTGTCTGGCTCCCGTTAAACGAGAAAGGAGAGGAGTGTGCGCTCTGCCTTAAACTGCTAGCTGAGAGCTTCAAAATGCCCGGCCTCGAGCTTAATGCACCAGTGGTCCTTGCATTGGGTGTAATCAGCTGTGCGGAGGCAAGGATAGCTCTTTAACAAAAATCCAAGGGACCCTTGGTGCATCAGACCTGACATCAGGTAGCAGTCGTCCCGGGACAGGCGAGTGGGGTGGGAGTGACCTCATCCGCCTGGCCCAGCAGGGACGAATGATGGGAAGGGGAGTGTGGCCACACCCTGGATGCCCCCAGTGCTTCCTGGCACCGCTTGGTCCCCAGCAGGTGTGCCAGCACGTCCCCTCCGGAGAACCTGCTTTGCCTGCCTTCTCTCTCTGGGAAGAGGATGCGGGAAGGAAAAGCTGCTCGTCTGGTTTTGCTCCTCTTCCGCAGGGGAGGTTTACTCCTCCTTGTGCGTGGTAGCCTCGATCCAGAGTGGGACTCCACTCTAAGACACAGAAACAAAGAAAAGCTGTGCTGGATTCGACCAAAGGTGCTCCTCCTAGCCCAGCATTCTGTACATGTGGTGGCAACCGGTGGTGCCCAGGACTGCTCCAGCAGGAGGGCTGCAAGACCTTTGCCTGTCCAAGCTCCTCATCAGCTGGCATCTGCAGATGTGCTGCCTCTGATGATGGAGGCAGAAGGAGGCTGGCAATGTTAGTAGCCACAGATAGTCTCTACTTCCATGAATGTGTCCAATCCCTTTTAGAAGCCTTCTAGATTTGTGGCCATCACTTCTACGGCAGTGCACTCAATAATTTATACCTTCTGTGTGGAAGTACGTTCTTTTGTCTGTCCTAAACCTTCCTCCAGGCAGCTTCATAAGATCACCTATGAATAGGATCAGGATTGAGTGTTGTGAGAAAGAGGCAAAAATGTGTCCCTCTCCATTTTCTCCACTCGGTGCATAATTTTAAACGTTTCTATTGTGTCTTCCCTTACTCAGCCTTTTTTCTATAAGCAAAACACTCCCAGTTTTGCAGCCACTCCTCATACAGGAGATGCTGCAGCCCCTTGATCATTTTCGCTGCCCTTTTCTGTTAGAAAACAAAAATCCAATACTATAATGTCCTTATTCAAGTGAGCCGACCAGAATTGAACACAATATTCCAAGTGTGGTCACACCAAGGATTCGTACAAGGGGAATGATATCTGGGCATTTCTATTTTCTGTTCTGTTCCTAATCAGGTCAGCATGGAGTTGGCCTTTTTTGCAGTGATGGAATACTTGGCTGACATTTTCATCAAGCTGTAAACTACCACCCCAAGGCCCCTTTCTCGCTCTCTCACTGCTGGCTCTGATCCCAAGAGCATGTGTTTGTAATTGGGATTTTTTGCCCTACCATGTACTACTCTGCATTTGCTTTTATTGAACTGCATTCCCCATGTAGATGCCCATTCCCCCATCGTGGTGGATCCCTTTGGAGTTCCTTACAATCCCTTATGGTTTTGACCATTCTAAAAAAAAATTGTCTCATCAGCAAACTTGGTCTCCTCACGACTTACGCCAAATTTCAGATCATTCATGAATAGGTTGAAAAGCACTGGCCCTAACCCAGAACGCTGCAGGACTCCACTGGTGACATCTCTCAATTGGGAGAAATTTCCATTTATTCCCACCCTCTATCTTCTATTCTTTAACCAGTTGATAACCTTTAAGAGGACTTCCCCTTTTATCTCATGACTGTTTAGTTTGCTCAGGAGACTTTGGTGAGGGACTTTGTCTAAAGCCTTATCTTTGTCTAAAACATTATCTATTGAATCACCCCTCTACATGTTTGTTGACACTTTCAAAACAACTCCAGTAGGTTTGTGAAAGGAGACTTCCCCCTGAGGAAGCTATGCTAACCCTTTCTCTACAGGGCTTGTCCCTCTGAATGTTTACTGATTCTATCTTTAATTACGCTTTCAAGCAGTTTAGCCAGAATAGAATTTAAGCTAACTGACCTGCCTGGACCCCTTGCCCCACCAATCTTTTTTAAAAGTTGGTGTTATATTGGCCATTTTCCAATCATCTGGTACAAGGGCTTTTTTAAAGGGCATAGTAAATATTTTGGTAAGAAGGTAAGCAATTTCACATTTTAGTTCTTTAAGGGCTGTGTAATGGATATTGTCTGGAGCAGGTTATTTGCCGACATTCAGATTATGACTAAGGTTGAGAACTGCTTCCTTGATCACTACTATTTGCCTTAATTCCTCCTTTTCAGAATAAAAAGCTCAGGGAGAGGTAAATGCTCTGCATTCTCCACCATGGAGACTGAAGAAAATAATATATTCGGCTTCTCTGCAATTTCCTTGTCTCCCCATTATTTCCATCATTGTGCAATGGTCCAACAGCTTCACTAGCTGCTTTCCTACTTTTGATCTATCTAAAGAATTCCTTATTATTGAACTTGATGTTATTAGTGTTATGCTCCTCAAACTGCTTCCTTGCTTCTCTTACTGTCTGCTTACATCTCCCTTCTGCAATCTTGTGGTCCTTTCTATTCTCTTCATTTGGACAATACTTCCATTTCTCAAAGGAAGCTTTTTTTACTGTAATGGTTGCCTTGACTCTACTCATTAACCAAGCAGGTGATTTCCTGGACTTTGAACTGCCTTTCCTCACTTGAGCAGAGGCATATTTTCTGTGCCTCTACTATAGTATTTTTGAGGAATCCTCAAGTGCTATGTACTTAATTTATCTTCTTAGTCCTCTTTCCCAGCTTCTGTTTATCCAGGTACCTTAGTCTTGAGAAAATTCCTCTTTTGAAGTTAAATGCAAATAAGTTTGGCTTCATACTGACTGAAAGCAGAGGGTAACCATTAGCGGGGAATCATCGGGATGGTGGCCAGTGACAAGCGGGGTCGCCCAGGGCTCTGTCCTGGGGCCAATCCTGTTTAATCTTTTCATTAACAACACGGAAGAAGGGGTGAACAGTCTGCTGATCAAATTCGCAGACGATACTAAAACCGGGGCAGTGGCCACAACTGAAGAGCAGGTGCTCCAGGTCCAAAAGGATCTGGACAGACTATGAAAGTGGGCAGGAGACAACAGGATGGCGTTCGATGTGGATAAGTGCAAGGTCTTGCACTTGGGGCATAGGACTAGCTGTCATAAGTACAGGTTAGGGGACAAGTGGCTGGAGAGCAGCACTTGTGAAAGGGATCTTGGGGTGCCGGTTGACTGCAGGCTGAACCTGAGTCAGCAGTGTGATGTGGTGGTCAAGAGGGCAAACGCCACCCTTGGTTGCATAGCCAGAAGTATGGCTTCTAGATCAAGAGAGGTATTACTACCGCTCTGTATGACTGGTGCACCCGCAACTGGAGTATTGTGTTCAGTTTTGGGCCCCTCATTACAGAAAGGATATAGCCAGATTAGAGTCAGTGCAACGTAGGGCCACAAGGTTGGTGGCCGGTTTGCAGGGGATCCCATATGAGGCAAGACTGAGGGAACTGGGTCTTTTCAGCCTGGAAAAGAGGAGACTCAAAGGGGATCTGTTGGTGACATACAGGTATGTGAGGGGTAGAGACCTGGGTAGAGACCTGTTCTCTGCTGCAGAGGAGGGCAGGACAAGTTCCAATGAAGCAAAGTTCATGGAACAAAGGTTCAATTTGCATGCCAGGAAGTATTTCCTGGCAGTTAGGACCCTGAGGGTATGGAATGGGCTTCCACGGGAGGTGGTTGAGGCCCCTTCGGTGAGGGTGTTCAAGGATAGAGTAGACATGCACATGCTGGGCATGTCGTGATCAGAGCCAGCTGGAGCCGGGGGTCAGACTAGATGGCTTGGGAAGCCCCTTTCTGACTCGCTCTGTTTCTATGTTTCATTGGCAGTCTTCCATCTAACTATATATGAAATATGTCAGTGTGATCACTGTTACCTAATGGCTCAGCAACATTTACATCCTTTACAACATCCTGATCAACCCCCCCCCCCCACATTTAAATCCAGGATTGCCTCCCCTCTGGTTGGTTCTACCACTAACTGCTGCAGGGCACAGTTGATTAGGACACCAAAAAATTTAATCTACCTTTCAGAACTGGAACATATATTTATGCAGTCAATGCTCATTATTACAGTACTGCCTTTACTGGAAGTCTCCCTAATTTCATTTCCCATTCACAGATTCGTTGCACATTCTGGTCTGGGGAACGATAGTATATTCCCATGACTAAGTTAGTTTGGGGTCCAGGAATGTTCACCTTTGGGGCCTCTATGGAAAAGTCTGTGCACCTTAGATTTTCATGCGTGATGAATGCGGTGCCCTCTTTAACACAGAGGACAATGCCACCTCTCTTTTGCCCTACCCGGTCTTTGTGTCCTCTTTGTATCCAGGGATAACTGTATCCCATGGTTATCTCTGCTCCACCAGGCTTCCATAATGACTACTATAGCTAGCTTCTCTTTTATTGTCAGCTCCCCCGTTTCATCCCTAAGGCTTGTGACATTTGTACAGAAACACCTAGGCAGTGTGTCCCTCTCCTTCTGCGTTCGTTTGTTGTTTTGGCACTTTGTCCTCTCTAACTGAATATACTGGTGTTTCTTGACCTTGTTGCCAGTTTCCTCCCTGCTATACTCAGGCAATCTTTTATCCACTAAGTCGATCCATCTCCTGTTAGCTTTCCCTCAGGATTTAGTTTAAAAGCTGTTCTGCCACCGTTTTATGTTACTTGCTAGCAGTCTTGTTCCATCTTGATTCAGATCTAGCCCATCTTTCCTGCACAGGCCCAATTTTTCCCAAAATGTATTCCATTGTCTTACACAAAGAAAGCCCTCCTCTTTACACTTTTATTTTGGAATAAATAAAAAAGCAGAGGGAATGCTGTAAGCTACATAATTAATGCAACACACGATTTGATTCTTACCTGATGGTTGGGAAAGGAACTGCTGTCTTGCACAAACTGCTTTTGCTGTTCCTACAAAACTTTGTTTTCATTATTTCACATGTATAGGAGCTGAAATTGTACAAGGAGCTCTGCTTTCATCTACCAGTTGAACCATTGCAAAGTTTATATTATGTTTTAGCTCACAGAGGATCTTGTCTTATGTATTGTTTTGATATTGTGCCAAAATAAAATGATTGTAATCTCACAGAGAATCTTGTCTTATGTATTGTTTTGATATTGTGCCAAAATAAAATGATTGCAGTCGCCAACTATATTTCTTAGGAATAGTGATGTAGTGGAGTTAGGGTTGGCAGGGATACAATACCTGCACTTTTTGATGAGCAAGGATGCTGACATCTTCTGCCACCTCTTCCACCCCAAATCCCATTCCCTCCACAGTACCTGGGGGAAATGAATTTGCTCAGCAACCATGCAAAATTATGAGCTATCCCTGTTGTAATGTAAATTTTGGGGTGGTCTGGCCTTGAATGGGAGCTGTTCCTGGTAGAAACAAACACTGTTAAAATGATATGGCTCAACACAGTTGCCTGAATTTTTGACTTCTCCTTGAGGTGTGGCTCTGCAGTCTTGCATGATTGGTGATGGTACTTCAAGATTTACTGCTATACTGCTGCTCAGGAGACAGATCAGTTGTAAAATCAAGAGAATGCAGATCAAAGTGGGATTGCCAACAGGCCTGGATTAGTCTGAGGAGTCTACAGAGAGACTGCATTCTTCAGACAGAAGCAGGGTGTCCTTCTGCTAGTGTAATCCGGGGATCCAGCTGCTCTCAGAACGCAAAGATAACGGTGGCCATACCTTCCCACTGTATGTAATGTCAAGCAGCAAATCACTTTGTGTTTGAGATGCCAGGACAATTTTTCCAAACATGTGGAACAAGGGGAAGGCTTGTTGGTAGACAGAAGTTGTATTTACCAGATAAGATAACAGAACTTTAGCACAGGGAATTTATCAAAGATTTTCCTGCCTTCTGAACAGGATCAGTCTGTGGGTAGCAGAGGTCAGTAGATACAGTGCTCAGGACGGATAAATGCTATAAAGAGAAGGTGAGCTACAAGGTTCAAAGGCTGGAGCGTCCTACTGAAGTCCTATACCAGTGAAGATATAGATCCAGGTATTAGCTTGCAGCGGGAGCTGTTTACAGCTATTTACCGCTGTTTCCTTTGCGATCACTGAGGCCACCATTGCAGATGGTTCAGTGGCAGTATGTATGTCCGTCCTTCTAAGTGCATATTGTTGATAATTTTATTGTTTCACAGACTGTGTTTCAGGTAGTACAATTTTGTTCACAGATGAAACTTAGTGCCTTTGAAACTTAGGCGCAGGAAGGCCGAAATATAAGTACAAATTCACAATCTTCCTACATTGTCATTAATCACCTAAGCATCTGATATAAGGACATTTATTTATTTATAAAATTTGTATGCCATCCAATTACTAACGTCTCTGGACGGCTAACAGCATAAATAAATTGACGACCCACTCTGGCTGCAATTAATAAAATACAATAATGCAATTCAATATTAAAACTTATATATTTATATATATGTATATATATAATTAAATATTTAAAACTATATATCAGAATATTCAAATTTATTTAAATTACATTTATAGGCCACCTCTAATTGCCGAGGCCAAATAATACCCCGTAAGTGTTAGGGAGGGGTTAGTGGGGCTGTACCGCCTCAGCACCAACCAGAATGCCATCCTTTGACAGCCGCATGTCAGTTTCAAGAATCATGAGCACATGGGAATGTGCATCGAGCTCCTCCACACGGGGGGCAGGGGGAGACTCTGGTCAGCCCAGGGGTCTCTGTTCCATGGAGCAGCCCTGAATGGGCTTGTCGGCATGGGTGCACCATCTCTTCATACTAACACCAATCCTGCAGCCAGTGAGTGGGGAATATGGCCAGTATGCTAACTGGCCAATGGGGCACAGCTGGTGTGTGCAGTCCAACTCCGACACATACAGTCGGATGATGTGAGGGGAGCAGCTGAACTCCCCTTGTGTCTTTTGCTCATACACACCACCAGTGGAGGTCTGGCTGGTTTGCAGACCGTTGGGAGCGAGTGAGCATTTCAGTTTCCTCTCACTTCTGGTTTGCCACAGTTCTCTGTGGCCCCCAAACCCAGGTTGTTAAGAGAGAAACAGCACAGAATGTTAAGCCAAAAACAAACCATATATTAAAATTCTGGGGTGATTTACTCTCAACAGCCCAGGGTTGCAGGTTCTTGAGTTGTTTAGAAAAGAAGAAATAGGAAAGCTAGCATCCTTACTGGTTAGCTCTCACAAACAAGCCATGGTTTGATAACCATGGGATATTGTGTGAACTGAAAAGCAATTTAATATGTTGCAGTCCATCTACTGATATACTGCATGGGCTATTCTGAATGATAGTGCTTTTGATTTGGCAGCCATAGCAGAGGCGGTGAGGAAGACTAGAATTCGGCACAAAACTTGTAATGATACAGTTGCAAAATCTAATGTGTTTGTATATATACAAATCAGGGATGTTTGCATAGTATTGCCCAATAACCATGCCTTAATGGGGTTACAAAATCTTGGGGTAGAATACCTTGTAGAACTGGAGAATGTGTTTCTCTTGTTTTCTCTTTGTCCATCTTTCCTTTGTGTCAACAGCCAGAAAATATATATTGAAACTGAGAACTGAGAACTGTGAGGCAACTGGAATATGAAGGATGGGGAAGAGAGTCTGAAGGTCATGGAGTTTATCAGAAGAGTAGATGCTGATGCCCCAAAGCTTAGAGGTAAACAGTCAGCCTCAGCCAGCCTCAGTCTTTCTTATCAAAAATTGCCCCTGTTAGAGATCCAGATCTCTATCTAAATTATAAATTATTAAAAGATTTATAACTTTAGAGTAAAAATCTGCAATATGGCTCACCAAATGGATTAAAGTAACAACACAGGATTGGTTTTTAAAAAATTGGTGAAATTTTAAATTGGAAATTTTAAATTGGTTTTAAAAAATCAATAGATCAAATAGGCGTTTAATATTTATTTCCTGCACTTTAAAGCAGTAGGAATTTGCATTTTCTCAGAATTCTGGTAGAGTGACCTGATTCTGGATGACCATATCCGAAGTTAAAACAGACTTCTTAAACTCTACTTGTTATAATTCATGTCAAAAACTGTTCTACTGATGCGTAAAAATACCGACAGACAATATGAAAATGGTCCATTGTACATTCACATTCATTGGAAAGCCATGGTTGAATGACTATGCACTACTGGGCTTTTTAGGCCGTACTTACACAGTATTGCACCCTTAGTATCAAATTCAGGTTTTCCCTATGCATTTGCTTCATAATGATTTGGCCAGCTTTGTATTCAGCCCCTGGCATCTCCAGGAAGATGGCATTTTTACTTAGAATCATAAAATAGTAGCATTGGAAGGGGCCCAAGAAGGCCATCAGGTTCAACCTCCTGTTGTTGCTGGTCACCCGTTTCCACCATCCCACTCAAGATGCCTGTCCAGTTTCTTTTTGTAAGTCTCTAGTGTGGGAGAGCCCATGATTACTTCAGTAAGTAATACCTCATGGTACTATGAAATGTTTGTTTAAAACAAACTGTTCTGTCAGCAAAAAAGGATTTCATGCTCACTTACAGAAAAACATTCAATGTTTCAACCAATAAGTTTAAAAGCTATTTCAAGTAACACAAAAATGTAAAATTAAATACCTGTGCAAATACAAAGATTTCAATCTAGTGCCAAAAACTATACAACATTGGTGGCAGGAGACTCTTTTGCAGGTGAATGTTCCAAATTCAGGCCACCATCACAGAGAAAACCATCTCTTTTGAAGATGAATATGTTTCTCTTAGAGGCGGACCAATGCTCATGCAGCCTGGGATTGATGGAAGATGTACTCCTAAACAGCTGGAGGGCACTATTTTGGACAAGTCTGTATTCAATTAATTCAAGTTATCAGAGCTTGAATTACTGCAGTCAAATTATTATTAGTAATAATTTCATTTCTATACCATCCCATAGGCAAAGCTCTCTGAACTATCCCTGAAAAGGCTACAATTGATTAATTAGTCACAAGTGGTCAAAGATGCTCTGAGCCATGAGGGGCAATTAGGTCTCAAGTGGTAATGTTATATCCAAGAGCATCTTTGGATGGAGGTAACTAGTGGGGTGCCACAGGGTTCAGTTCTGGGCCCAGTGTTCTTCAACATCTTTATTAATGATTTAGATGAAGTACAAGGAAAGATAATCAAATTTGTAGATGATACAAAATGAGGGGGAATAGCAAACCCTCTGGAAATCAGAATGAAGATCCATGGTGATCTTGATAAACTTGAATACTGGGCTCAGAGCAGCAGAATGAGATTCAATAAGGACAAGTGCCAAGTTCTCCACCTAGGAAAAAGAAACCAAATGCATTGATACAAGATGGGGAATACGTGGCTCAACAGAACTTAAAAAAAGAAAAAGATCTCGGAGTAATTGTGGACAAGAAGCTAAACTTGAGCTAACAATGCAACGTAGCTGCCAAAAGGGCAAGTGCTATTTTGGGATGTATTAACAGAAGTATTATTTCCAAATCATGAGAAGTGGTAGTTCCTCTATACTCGCCACTAGTCAGACCTCACCTGGAATACTGTCTGGTTCTAGGCACCAAGATTTACGAAAGACACAGTAAAATTAGAAAGGATTCAGAGGAGGGCAACAAAAATGATCCAGGGTTTGGCAACACAGCCCTCTGAAGAGAGACTGAGAGAACTGGGCATGTTCAGCCTTGAGAAGAGAAGACTGAGTGGGGACATGGTATCACTCTAGAAGTACCTCAAAGACTGGCACAAAGAGGAAGGCCCAGATCTCTTCTTGATGATATCACAGTGTAGGACACAGAATAATCAAGTCAAGTTGTGACAATGCAGGTTCAGGCTAGATATCAGGAAAAGCTTCCTCACTGTCACAGCAATACGACAGTGGAACCAGCTGCCTAGAGAGGTGGTGGGCTCTCCCGCACTAGAGACTTTCAAAAACTGGACAGCCACCTGAGTGGGATGGTATAACTTGGTGTCCTGCAACAGCAGGGGGTTGGACCCGAAGGCCTTCATGACGCCTTTCAACTCTACTATTCTTAGATTGCTCAGCTACCTCTTCAGGGAATGTATAGCCCCATTTCAGAACAGGTAATATTGCAACTCCCTAGACTTTGAAAACACATATAGTACCCACATCTTGTCAGGATTCAGCTTCAGTCTATCATCTACCTCATTATCAAATCCAGACGATGGTACAGTACCTTTACAGTCTCATCTAATTCTAGTAACAAAGAGTTCTGCCTCAGCAACATAGTGGCGGCATGGCAAACCCTCTATGTACTCATCCACATAAATGTTAAAAAGGGTGCAGAATAAGATAGAGCCTTCAAGGACTGCACGACTTTCTTAAACTGACCCTGCAAGTACAAGTGGAAGGTTCATATCATTGTGACCACTGAGCCAAACCCACAGAGTCCATCTAATGAGATACCGTGGTCAATAGGATCAAAAACTGCTGAAAGATTGCAGAGAATCTGCAGAGGAGTTTCTGTGGGAAAGCCCAGCCTAAACCCCTATTGAAGTGGATTTAGATGGATTCATTGCATGGTGCTTGGAGCTTCTCAAGCACCTTGCCCAAAAGGAGCAAATTCATGACTGAGCAACAGAGGTTGGAATCTTCCAGGATGAGTGAGGTTTTCTTAAGAAGTGGTCTCAACAGCCATCTTCTAGGTGCTCTGACCACTCCCGCTCTGCACAAGGCACTGATGATCCACTGGATCTACCTAGTCAGATCCCTCTACCCAAGGTTTGGGCAAGGTTTGGTTGACCCTTTCCAAGCACCATGCCCACATCCTCAGGTTGCATCATTTAACGCTGATTGCATTAGACCACTTGCTGCACTGGGCATCTCCACAAGAATTTTATCTGTGATGATATCCAGTTCAGAACACATACTATTATTACTTTGCATTTATATGCCACCGTTTTTCCTATTACAAGAGCCCAAGCTGGCTTAGCTAGTTCAATTTTATCCTCCCAACGGTAACCCTGTCAGAAGTGAGGCTAAGAGTGAGTGACTGGCCCAAAGTCACCCTGTGAGCCTCATGGCTGAGTGGAAACTAGAACTGGGAGCTTTCAGGTCCCCAGGCTAACAATCTGACCATGATACAACACTGCCTTTGTGCATCAGGCACAGCTATGACAGATGATAAAGATTTTAAAGCGTTCATTTGGCTCTAGTGGTCTCATTCCCTAACTTTTTTCCGTGCATACAGCTAGAGGATCTGACAAGGGTGTGCGCGCACACACATAACTTAATATGCTTGTCTTTACCAGATTGCTGCCTCATTTTTTAAAAAATTAAGGGAGTGCACTGTGCAGTACAATCAACACAAAGTGTATTTACTCAGAAGTAGTTCCTAATGTGTTAAGTGTGGATTACTCCAGGTAACTGCATAGAATTTCGACTTAAGATACAATCAGATATGCAGATTGTAAACCCCATTGAAATCAACAGGGCTTATTTCTGAGTAGTCATGTCTAGATTTGAACTGTAAGACAAATAGGCTCTGATCCAGAGCATTAGGAAAAATAAAAGTTATAGATCAAGTGACTCCTGATAAACATAGTGAGGAATGGCATCAAGATTCCTCAGGACTGCAAGAAGGGAACATCATGTGTCCGACCAGAGATTCTCTTCATTATCAGACAAAGATATTTGCTAGATTTCTGAAATTAAACCAAGTTGATTTTTAAAGGCTTGGACTACTGAGCAGTGATGCCTTCAAAATATTTCCCATTTGAATTGAGGGAATCCTTCTCTCCACAATACACTAGTATTAAATAAATTTTCAAGTTATTGGAGAGCCAACAACCAGGTGGTTAACAACCAGAAATCTGCTCAACTTGGGTACCATTATTACAGTAAGGAAGGCACGGGGAATGGGAGGAGCAGCAGGAAGGGAAAATAGGTTTATTGGTACATGTTCCAAGTCACCAATTATATAGAAAGTGGGGGTGGCAGGAGTCTTCTGCTATACAACTTTCCAAGAGGATACATAGAAAAGGTCTCTTTCTCCATGAATGTGTGAATGGGTGCATGAATGCATGCATGTGTGTGTGTCTGTACACACACACACACTTACTCCTGCCCCCTTAATTTAATTTCCAGAAGTTTCATTTCAGGTTGGAGGCTTTGAAACAGTCTTGGCAAGTTAAGGTTATCCAGGATAGGAGGAGTGATATGTAAGGAGGCATCTCCTGAGAACATGTTTGATCTATTCCTGGGGCTTAATTAACATGCAGGAGATGGGGATCTAGTGCTCTCTGATGTAATGTGTATTTTTGTCTGCCTATTACTGCTACCAAGAAAGTGAGGCCAATTCCTTTGCTGGCTTTTAGCCCGTTGGTGCAACATTCTTTTCCCAAGTCAGAGAGATCCCAAAAGAAGATGGGGAAAACAAAAAGACATTTAAATGGTAAGGATTTAAAGAGAGGCAAGGATTGACTGACTGAGATGAAGCTTAACTGCATTGATCAGTAAGACGTGGGAGCTGTTGGATATTTAACAACAACTAAAAATTAAATCCACTGACTCCATTAATGTTTGTGGTATGGTATAAATATGTTGTACAAAAACTGTCTAAGAAAACAAGTTCCTACAGGGATCACTTGCAAGAGTAAAAGAGACCAGGATTCCGTTTCATGGAAGTGCATTAATTAGTAATGTCTCTGGCTGCATTCACACATGACAAGCAACCCTGCATGTTTATCATGGTTCAGTTTTGTTTTTTGTTTTTACAATGATCTATGGACAGATGATCAAGTGGTTTGTACATGGTTTCCATCTTTCTCACTCCATCATCTCAATGTTGTCACATATCCCATCAGCCACTGTGGCTGAAATTCAATCCCAAGATGCATCAGCTTCTTGACTACATTGCCTACCTCTTCCTTCCTCCTCTTTTTTATAATGTTTGGTATTATCCAGTGGTTGGGTTCAGAGAACATGATAAGCCATGGCCATTTTTTAGCATTGATGGTCTGTTGTGTTGTCTGAACCCAGTCATGGTATTTCAGCATGGCAAGTTTGATTTTTAAAAACCATGATAAGAAACAATAGTCTGTTCTATGGTTTCTCCATACCCTCATGGCTTCTTGTGTTGCGTGAACCCTCTTGGGTGGGTAATTAATTGGTTTTAATGTGTTTTATTGATGTTCCTGCTGCCTTTCTATCACCTTTTGACCACCAGATGATATTTAAATCTTTTAATTGTCCTTAATTCTCCGTTTCAAAATCTTGATCTGATTGTTCTAAATTTTTTAATTGTTGGTTTTTATTTTGACAGTTGCATTCTTTTAACTGGATTTAATCTTCTGAGAGTTGTTTCCTTTTTGTTACGACTTATTGTAAGCTGCCCAGAGAGCCTTGCTGGCTATGAGTGCAGCATGTAAATGTAATAAATAAATAAATAAATGTAACTGTGTGCAAGATCATGCCCTTAGTTAACAGCAATGGGTTGTACATTAAGTTCAGCTGCTTGTGATGCTGTAACCAGTGAGCCAGGAGCATGAAGAATGATCCTAATATCAAGTTTCAGGTGTGCAGGGAATATAAAGAGATACAGGCTATTTTCATGACCACCCCTGCTGGGTTTTAAAGGTCTTTTTACAGTAAAGTAAAGAATTTCCAAATGGCACAGAGAATCAGTGAAAGGGAGTGAGGTCATTCAAGGAAGGTACCTGCTAGATATACCTGGACAGATATAACTGAAATGTAGACAGTGCCATGTCAGAGAAAGCTAAGCTGAGCTCGTGCACAGAATATATGTTGGTACTCCAGACAGAGTGTCCCATACACTTAAAAAAAAAAAAGCGCACCTATGAGGCTGGGATGTTGTTCTGATGCAATTTGCATTCTTTTGGAGCATGCTTGATCTTTGCACTAGCTGGGTCAGCGCAGGTGCTGGGTCATATATGGCTTCTGGGTGTCAGGGATGCTGAGTAAGTGTTATCTGATGCTTGGCAACACACCCAGCAGCAGTGGATGGAAGCTGGGAAAACTGATCCAGTTAAGTCAGGTTGTATGGAGGTGTCTGCTGCACCAGTCCTGAACTTCAAAGTGAGGAAATAAGTCCTATCAAAAGAGAAGTTAAGTTTCTAAGTGAGTCATTAGTCAATCCAATAATATATTTAATCAGAAGTAAACCCCACATTTGGTAGAGCTTACTCTTGGTTAAGTGAGAAAGGCTGCAAGCCTATGCACGCTTCCCTACTGCTGTTCTTAGTGAGTATACATTGGCACAGTTTGCGAGTTATTTAAAATCCAGAAATCTTCACTTAGCTGGGCTGATGGTTCCAGCCAAAATCTTTTTTCTCTGTTTCAGTCCTAACACACTGGGAATTTCCCTGGAATTTATGGTTAAAGGACCAACCAGGGATCTACTCTTGGCTTGTCATTTATTTCTGTTAGCTCAAGGCTTAGAGCTGGTCAGTAACATTTGCTTATGCACATAACCTTACCAACTGCTTTGGGATGCCACTCAACAGTATACCCATTTTAAGATTGTAAAATTAGCACCCTGATTCTATAACTGTCTACAAAGTTCTGCCAATGCGTCAGAATTTGTAGCAGCACAGCCTCATGTGGGTCAGCACCTTATTCCCGTCTTCCCATCTGTTTGCCCCATACTTACAGGATTCTTTTCTTTGGCAAATAGCACAAGTTCTCAAATAAATTAAACAATAGAGCATAGAGGGATTTCTTTTTAAAAATCTTTTTATTTATTTTCAGAAAGTACAAAAAAAAGTATATATAGGAAAAGAGTATATAGGAAAGAAGGTGCCAAGGATCATTCCAGAAATTTAGCATGCAACATCCTCATTTAAGCACATTTTAAATAAAAGTCTCTACCTTCCCATCCAAATTGTTTAACTAATAATTTATCCAGTTATTAGTTATTAAATATAACATTGCTTTGGCTTAGAATGATAATAATGGACATTTGTAAAAACTATATTTTTAACAATTATGTAAATTGCTTATAAAAGGCCTTTCCTCTTTGAGTAAATTCTTTAACTAGTCTGTTGATACATTTAGTTAGCTTCACCATTGCTGCATACTCATTAAGTTTGTTTTTCCAGTCTTTGACAACTAGGCAATCTTCAGCTTTCCACTCCGAAGCAATTATTATTCTTGTCACTGTTATATATTTAAATAGTCTGTCTTAATCTTTGGAATAGTCTCTGGCACAGTGCTCAATAACATTACCTGAAGGAGCGCTTACGTCCATATATGCCCGTCCGCCCCTTGAGATCTGCAGGAGAGGCCCTTCTCCAGGAACCCCCCGTGAAGGAAATTAAGAGGGTAAGTACTCGGAGGAGGGCTTCCTCTGCGGTGGCGCCCAATCTATGGAATGCGCTCCCCAGAGAGGTCCGCCTGGCACAGTCGTTTTTTGTTTTTCGGCACCAGGCGAAGACCTTTTTATTCAAACATTATTTTAATTGTTAATATTATTTATTTATTTATTTTATTCTTGGCCAGGTCAACTCAAATTGTATTGTTTTTATATTGTGTTTATTTATTTATTGTGAGCCGCCCCGAGGCTTCGGCGAATGGGGCGGCATAGAAGCCTCCCAAATAAATAAATAAATAAATAAACAACAAACATGTTCATAGCATTCATTGGAAAGTCAATTTTAAGTATTTTCTGCATTGCAACATGCATATGCTTCCAAAATCTTTCAATTCTATCATATGTCCACCATACAGTAGAATGTCCCATCTCTATCTTTACTTTTCCAACATTTTCCATTATAATTCTTGTCCATTTTCTGCATATCTTTTGGGGTAATATGCCACCAGAAGTATATCATACCAATTTTCTCTTAACGTTTGGCATGCAGTGAATTTTATATCCTTCATCCATAAGGCTTCCCATTGTTGGAACAATATTTCTTCTTCAAGATTCTGCATCCAACTCTTCATACATATTTTAACTTGTTGAGTCTCAGTATCACATTTAAGCAATTGTTTATAAATTCATCCTAGGAGATGGTCTGTCTGATGTTTAATTATAATTAAATGGTCCCAAGCCATTTGGGGCTTTTCACGTCAAAACCAGCACCTTGAATTGGGCTCGGACTTTAACTAGAAGCCAGTGGAGCTGGTAGAGGACCGATGTTATATGAGAATAACGACTGGTCCCCGTCAGCATCCTGGCCGCTCTATTTTGTACCAGTTGAAGTATCCGGACCATTTTCAAGGGCAGCCCACACAGAGCACATTACAGTAAACCAACCAGGAGGTTGCCAGAGCATGAATCACCATTGCTAGGCAGTGTTCGTCCAGGTAAGGATGCAGCTGATGGACCAGCTGAGGCTGTAGGAAAGCACTCCTTGCCACCGCCGCCACCTGGGTCTCCAGTGACTGCTCTGGGTCAAGGAGCACCCCCAAGCTGTGGATCCTGTCCCTTAGAGGGAGTGCTACCCCATCCAGGACAAGGTCAAAATTAGGGTGCAATCCTATGCACATTTGGGCAGAAAAAAGGCCTCCAACTCCCAGCATACTGGACTCTTAAGAGTCGTAGGATTGTATCTTTAATGCCATCATCCATAAGTGGGTAGAGGAATCTGTTCATTTTGATTTTGCAATACAAAACTGCCCAGAAGAATCTAATGCAAAAGCTGATTTATTATCCAGGATGCCTTTGGCATGGACAAGCACAGTAGACAGAAGACACTACTACTGATGCAAGCTGGGGATGGATGAAAAGCACACATTCTTTCCTGGGTAACAGCAGTTACTTTCAACCCAGTTGCTGTAAACAAATTTGAAGGTGTTGTCTCTAGCCTACAACTCATATTAAAGCAAAGGCTTATGGGCAGCCAAAAGAGATGATCCTGTTAATTTCTAAAATCTGCAGCATAAGGCTTTGGGATGCAAACCCACTAGCCATGAGCAAAATGAATGATGTTCTGCTCTATTGCAGGAATGATATTGGTTATGCATTAACACAGAAGCCTTATTTTATTGGGAAAATAATTCAGGGTACCATGAAAAAAATGGGGTATCTTGGTCTGGAACACAACCTTCGCTTGAACCTTGGCTAGGTTCGTGTCTGCCTTCCAGCCCATCACAGAAATGCCTGCCACCAAGATCTCCCCACGATAGCCTGCCACACATCAGATGTGGGCGGCAAGCCCTGGAGTGACTTGCGGGGTAAAAACTACAGAAAACCTGAGATGAGTCAAGTCCCTTACTCATTGCTCCCAAGTTGAATCCAAGTCAAGTCACTGATGCAACCTGAGTTGGACTTGAAAGCAAGTCGCTTGACTTGAGTCCCCAACACTGACAAATGGTTCTGTTGGCCTGCTACGAAAAGGTGAAGAAATTCATAGACCCAGCTCATTGTTGCAAGCCTGTGTCTAGTCCTGGTTCTGGAAATAAAGGAGCGAAAGACCCTAAGATGTAAGGAGAGATAAGCATTTCCTCAGAGGCATTCCACTATTGATTCGAGGAACAGGAAAAGTCCATAGTTCAGTAGTGGAGCACAGGAATCCTCAGATACTCCAGGCCAAAGATCTCAAATAGCAAGGCTAAGCAAAAACTCTGCATTGGGCTTTGGAGAGTCAGACAGGGTAGGCAAGGCTGGGCTAGAGAAACCAATGATCTGACTCAGCGTAAAACATGTTGGTATAATTTGCATTCTTTCATGCAGAATCTGGATTTTCCCTTGAGTTCAGAAGAACCAGTAATTAATACACTGCTTCCTGGCATGGTGACAGAAGCCGACACTGGGCCAATCAGAAAAGACTATTCAAGGGGCAAATATGAGTCTATTCCTCAGTACCCACCCTGGCCACACACACAAGGAAGCAATG
Organism: Varanus komodoensis; assembly: GCF_004798865.1. Classification (NCBI taxonomy): domain Eukaryota; kingdom Metazoa; phylum Chordata; class Lepidosauria; order Squamata; family Varanidae; genus Varanus; species Varanus komodoensis. The sequence continues at coordinate 2,906,569 of NW_025336347.1, forward strand.
AAATGAGCCGAACCTACAAGAGGAAACATATCGTTGGCTTGTGTTGATCTATTTATTGCACAAATATCATGCCTTTCGCTCACGAAGCTCAGGGCAGCACACATAGTTACTGCACAGTCTCTTTACCCGCAGAACGACATGAGGTGCCGTGCGCTGCAAAATACAGACTGGTCCTGGGTGGCACGGAAAGCTTTCACGGAATCGATCCATCTATTTGGTCTTCCTCCTCTTCTGCTGTCTTTAACTTTCCCCCAGCATGATTGTCTTCTCCAGTAAGACTTGCCTCATCATGAAGCTTCAGTTTTAGCATTTTTGTTTCCAGGGAAAGTTCTGGATTAATTTTATTTCATACCCAGTTTTTCATCTTTCTGTTGATTCAGGATATTCACAAAGCTCTCCTCCAGTGCCATGTTTCAAAGACACCAGTTTTCTTCACTCTCTAGCTCTCACACCCATGCATAACAATTCATAATGTAATCGTGTGGATGATTCTGGACTGGTCTCCAGTGAAACATCCTTATACTTCATGATCTTTCCTAGCTTCTTCATTGTACCCCGCCAAGTCTCAGTCTTCTTTTGAACTTCTTGGCTGCAGTCTTCTTTTGAATTGATGACTGAGTCAAACTATGTAAACTCTTTCACAATTTCATTCCGCTCATTGTTGATATTAAAGTTGTGTGATTATTCTTCTTTTTTTAATGTTCAGCTACAGTCCTGCCTTCACACTTTCTCTTTTCACTTTCATCAGGAATCTTTTGAAGTCATTGCTACTTTCTGCCAGTAGTATGGTATCATCTGCATATTTTAAATTATTGATATATTTCCTGCCAATGTTCAGTTCTTCTTAAGGAAAAATCAATCAATCAATCAATCCTAGTTTCATGTATATGCCGATGGGATCTCTGCTAGCAGTCACTAACCAAGAAAGAGATCTTGGGGTTATAGAGGGCAACTGGATGAAATGTTGGCCCAATACACAGCCACAATGAAAAGCACAAATTCCATGTTCAACTTTATTAGAAAAGGGAATCTAAAATACGACAGCCATGATCATACTATCCCTATACAAATGTATGGTGTATAACCTTTGGGACACTGTGCACAGTTTTGATTGCTGCACTTAAAGAAGGTTACTATGGGGTGGGCTGAATTACAGAAAAGAAACATGTAGGGGAAATCCAATGCCTTGCTCCCTTGGTGCATGCAAGCCTCTGTGCCATATATTGTACCTAGACGGATGTTTCCAGGTATCTAGATAAAGCGTCAGAAGAAGCAGCAGCGAAGGCACTGAAGCAGCGCGAGTCCTCAGCCCAGCCGCCTCTGCTCCCCGGCACACCCCCTCCCGCTCTCAAGGACCAGCTGCGACCAGGGCAGCAGCCAGCACAGTTCTTCCCATTCTAGCTGCAAGTGGGCAGGGTGAGGCACCTTGGGGGACCCAGCTCCAAGCAGGATATTGAAACTGGGACTCCAACTAATCCTAATGCATCCCAGCTGATGTTAAGAAACCATGAGATAAACTCCCTAAAGTACTCAAAGAAATGGAGTGGCTCTCCCATGAAGAAGGTTTACAGCATCTGGTACTGTTTAGCTTAAAGGCAAGTGAGAAGAGACATGACCGAGGTGTACAAGTTATGTACGGTGTGGAGAAAGTCAGCGGGGAGACATTTTTCTTCTTTCATAGTACTAGAACTCGGGGTTATCTCATGAAGCTGATTGGTAGGAGACTAAGGACAGACAGAAGGACATATTTTGTCACTCAGTACATAGCTATAGAATTCACTACACTAGAAGGGGTGATAGCTCCCAATCAGGATGGCTTTAAAAGGGATTGGACACATTCATGGAGGACCAGGGTACCAATAGCATCTAATCTTGATCCAGTATCAGAGGCAGAATCTCTATCCACACCAGAGTCTGGGAAGATGAGTGAGCAAGTGCTCTTGCACTCACGTCCTGCTTGTGAATTTCCCATGGGCAGCGGGTTGGCCACTGTGTGGACAGAACGTTGACTTAGATGTACCCTTGCGCTGATCCAGCTTGGCTGTTTTGTTATGAGGTTACTGGGTAAATGAGGAAGTGATACATACTCAAGTGCTTCCCACCTCCTACCGAAGATTCTAATTTGGAAGAAGATTCTGTCCCAGGACAATCCTAATTTGGACAGATGGAGGAAGTTGTTCAGCTATCTATGCTATATAGCATTGGAATGAGTCATAGAGACAATATGTGCGGCATGCCACCCTCCTACAGGGATGATACTGAATATTGGACCATTCTTCCAAAGGTGAACAAGCTGGAAGGAAGGAGCTGCCCCTAAGTGGGATGCGGAACTTGGGGAAGGGGAGAGCATCCTTTAGGAACTCTCCTCATGGGAGGCATTGGAGTCAGGTCGCAGCACTAACCTCTCACCACGACCGTTGGTCTCTAACACCAGATGTTGTAAACCACTGCCTCACTGTAGTGATTCATAGCAGCAGGCTGTTAGTCGTCACTTTACCACACAACCTACATCTTGAATTTCCATCCGGTGTCAAAATGATATGTTCCTCTTTAAAGGTTTAATAGAATCTGGTATAGCTTCAGTTTGGAAAATTATCATTTGACCTGGAAATGAACAAACTGAGACCATATGGTGTATGGGTTTTGGGGGAAGTTACAACTCTGTCAGCAATTTGTGGTTCCCACCCAGATGTGGCTTTGCAAAACGAGTACTGTACTATTCCCAGATGTGGGTGGGTGCATCTCTAGATATTGGCTGTAATCTGACCTCAAATCCCAGACTCCACTATAGTCCCAAGGACGTTATTAAAACACTTCTGAAAATGTTTTGTCTCTGATCTTTTAAATACTTTTTCTTCTTTCTGATCCTTAATATTGGGAACAGCACTCTCCTTTGGATAGCTTTCCCCCTGTTCTAACTAGTAGAGGCATGCATAGACCCTCGAGGTTCAGTTTGGAGTCAAATTTGGAAATTCAGAAAACACCCTGATGTGCTTATCTTTCATAGACCATTGTTATGAAAAGGACATAAAACAGAGAGGTGCAAGCAGCTTTCTGAGAGAGAGAGAGAGAGAGAGAGAGAGAGAGAGAGAGAGAGAGAGCGAGCGCGTGCGAGCAGAATGATGAGATGCAGTGTTGCTGTGCGTGTTCAGATTTGTGGATGGAAAGAGATTCACTCCCCCGCTCCCCCCTTTTTTGGTAATTTATCTGAAAATGGTATCACAGAGATCTCCCTATCAAGAAACCTACATTTTTTTCCGAAGGATACTGAAAGAAGGAAAAACAGTTTAAGACTTTTTTCCTGTTCTATTGGCACCAAAGTCACAAAAATGCAATAGGACAAGTGTGGGTGATGTATGTGGAACATACAATAGCCAAGGCAGAAGGGCTTGAACATTAATTTTCAAAGCAAGTGCTCAATGCTACTTTCTGCAGGGTCGCATTTTAATGTCTCTGCTTTGGGCAGAAAGAACTACCTAAGAGCCATTAATACCACAGCTGCCACAGGCACGTGCAAGAGGGCCTTCCGGAGGCTTCTCCCGGGCCCTGGAAGTCCCCACCCAGGAAGGCTCAGTTCTTTCCCTCTCTGTTCTTCAGGCAATCCTTTGGCATACCAATAGGTCTGTTGGGATGGATGCTGTTTTGCTTCTGTTGCTGTTGTATTTTTAATTATCCCAACGCATTGTTCTATTATTGTTTTAGCTGAGCTTTATTTATAACCGTGGGCCACCCTGAGTGCTATTTTTCTTGGTAGAAAGTCTGAGTACAAACCAAATAAATAAATAACCCCAGCGTGCCTTCCCTAAAGCACTGGGATTGGAGGGCCCTGGCAAAACCGTTCATTGTGATTAGAAGCGAGAGCTGCCAATCACAGAACTGCACCCCCCCACTCACTCCCCCCCCCCCCTTGGTAGTTTTCTTAAATGGAGAGTTGCGGGTTGGGGGAAAGGGAAAAAAAAATCTGCGGGGACGCGCGGACTGTGCTTTCCTCTGATCCTGAATCTTTAAAAGAGTTCAGCTTTAGTCCGCTTTGGACGAGCCCCACCTCGATTCAGGGATCGTCTGTTTCAATCGGATTTGGCTCGCAGCTCAGCCAGACCTGGAACACACCCCTGGTGCTGGCCAACTCAGCCGCCGGCCGGCCGGCCAGCCGGGTGGAGAACCGCAGCGGCAGCTGCTGCTGCTGCTTATCGCTAAGACAATGTAAACACAGCACATGTCAGGGCAGGGAGGCGGCGATTGCTCAAACGCAGAGCCGCGTCCACGTAAAAGCAGCCAGCACGTTCAGCCACGTTAGGACATTCCAGCCAAAGTCCTCCGAGGGCAACGCAAGGAGCCGTCCTGGGCATGCTGACGCAGAAGGGGTTTGCGTTCGGGCTTTTTTCTAGCCTTACATGCGGGGGAGTGTCCTCTTGAAGTAGCTCCAGGGCTTTGAAGAGGCGATGTGGCTGCTCTCGTTATGCAAGCAAGCCTCGATTCCCTGGAGCGCCGAGGCATCCTTCGGTTCTTTCAAATGGTGCATAGAATGTCCCTCCAGCTATTGGAGAGTCTACAAGAGGACTCTACGTGGCAGTCCGGCTTTAGTTAAGGCACCTGCCTCTGGAAAACCAAAAGCAGAGGTGACGGCAAGCAGAAAAGGGAATGCCATGTGGCCAGGAAAAGGCACTGCTATTTCTCTCGGTTATTCCATACCTGAGATCAGCTTGGTCAGGCATTTACGAGCTGTGCGAAGCTTGCACTGCAAGGGGATAGTTCGTAGGGCTGGCAAACCTGTATGCTTAGGTGGACTGAGGAGGCCACCTGAGCCAGCTGATTTGGGGCATCGTGAAAAGCAGCACACGCAGCACCAGCCACTGTGCCTGTGCATAGTCTTTGCAATCTCCTACCCTGCAGAAGACACAGCCACTCTCTTTCAGCCACCTAAATCTTGCGCTCCGGCTTGTGAGGAGGACAGACTGAGGCCCCTCCCCTCGCCTCCCTCAGAAGCAAATGGCCGGCTTGGTCTTCCGACCTCGGAGCTGCAGCGGGCGCAGAAAGAGCTGCGATGGCTGCGAGGTGGCGGGAGGGCGCTGTGAGCAGAGTTGCAGATCCAGCCTCGGAGCTCTTCTGAGGTTGGAGGTAGGACTCCAGCCTGCCTCTGGCCAGCTGGACAGCCCCTGGTGTTGCTTAATGCCGCGTTGCTGCTGCTGTGTCTTGACGCTAGCTCTGCTAGGAAGGATGAGCCCTGTTCCTGGTCTGCTTTGCTCTTTTGGACTGCAAAGTGTAGCTCCGTGGAGGTCCGGTCCGGCCCAGCCAGTAGGTAGAGTGAGGTGACCCACTCAGCTAATTTTGAGTGACAGGAATGAAAAGCAAAGTCTTAGTTACTTAACTTGTATTATGGTGGCTTTTGTTCGTGCGATTGCTTTGTTTTAACTGCTAAGGAAAGGTAAAGAAGAAAGTGTTTTCTGCCACAGGTACAAGAACAAGTTGCCTGGGCCAAGGTAACCATGATTTGGACACGGGGAAGAACCAAGAACCTCTCTTCTTCAGGGAACAAAATTTCTTAGGTCAGCCCTCGGTATTTTTACTGTGCATTTCCCACTGTCTTTACAAGCATCTTGACATGAAGAAATCCCCGAAAACTCTGAGTGTAGAATATTATTAAGAACTATTATTAATTTATACCATACAATGTATGATTTATGAGTACACTCACCCTAGTCAAGGAGAAATGGAAAAGTAGGAATAGGTACACAGAGGTGATCCCCAGAGCTAACTAGATGTGATGGCAGTGGCCATTTTTTCTTTGTGTGAATATTTATTTATTCTGCATTTTGACTGCGTTTTTTGTATTTTCACATGGGAACTGCTTAGGTTTGTTAATATGAAGGGGCATATATGTATTAAATGAAATTAATGGTGCTACCTTCTTCACATATAAAGGGGGATATGGTCTCAGTTTAACATTAAAATGGGGAAGGGCTGTAGTGCAGAGCAAGAGGGCACACTTTGCATGCAAAATATCTCCAATCCCTGGTATTTCTTGTATAGAACTGGGAAGGGGTCCTGCTGCATAAGATGCAGATTGTGTGCTTTCAGCTACCAGCACGTCCACCCAAAAGGAGAGTTCATTCCGTTCAGTGGGACATATTCCCAGGGAAATGTGGCTGTTTTAAAGAAATAAAAACACATATTTTTAGCCATCTAAACATTCCATTTCCCTAAAACCTTTGGTACTAAGTGCCTAACCACATCCTGTCGGAAGTCCCACACTTTCTGCTTTCCTGGATCCAAAGCTTCATTGACAGTTTATAGCATAGATCTCTGCCAACTTTTAGTTATGCAACAGTGGCATGATCTGAATGATATAGCCCTTTTTATAGGATTCAGGAGGGCGGAAAGTAACAGTAGTCATACTGTGCTATCAGACCTTAGATTTGGCAGACAAGCTTGTTTTTCTGCCTTGGAGAGCCAATTTCTGCAGAATCCAAACAATTGGCTACTATGATCATTCATATCGAATCATGAGGCTTTGGGACTTTTTTTTTTCAAGGTGTTGTTTTTCTCCTTTTCAGTGCTTACATTTGGCAAAGTAAAATGAAGAGTCTGGGAGAAAGAAAATACCAAATTGTCTTTAAAAACTAATAAGATGTACACTTCTCTGCTTCTTGCACCAAACAGAAGCCACTGTCTCAGGCCTTCTCCAGACTTGCACTTTGAACAGTGTTGGACAAGTGCCAGCTCTGATTGCGAAATTGCTCCTCTGATAACTCAGACGATAGAGCAAATGGTCAGAGTAGCCTTCCTAGGAAGCTGCCCTCAGGGTCATCATCATTTGGCTTTGGCAGACAGCTTGTGACCTTCCAGATGCAGTCAGCCTGCAGCTGCCGGCTACCATGGGCTACACCGGCTAAGTTGATGAGGTTGCACTCTCACAACTAATGGGGGGCCAGAAGGTGCCCACTGCTGTTCTGGAGAATAAAATAAGAATGAGCCTGGGCTATGCTTCATCCGCTCTTTGGGTCGCTTCGAGTGAACATATCTAGTTCCCTGCTCCTTGGTCTTGGCAGAGCAGCGGAAGCTGGGAGAGTGTGCAGAGAGTGGCCAGGGAACTGGCAAAGGCCAGGTAGGAGCTGGGCAGAGGAGCGGGGGGCGGGGGGGGGGAGTCAGGAGCAGCAGAGAGGAAGGAAGGCAGGGCCAGAGAGGCCCAGGAGGAAGCAGGGAGTGGGGCTAGCAGCCTCTGAGGCTTATAAAGCAGCAAAGAGGGTCTAGGAGGCATGGGGCGGGGGGGGGGATATCCTTGACTTGGCTTTGATCAACAGGGAGGAGCTGATAGATGGGGTCCAGATTAGGGGAGCTCTGGATGTGAGTGATCAATCCATCCTTTGCTTTGAGATCAGGGGACTGGGGACGTGCAGTAGATGAAGTATTAGAAGCTGGGACTTCAGGAGGGCCAACTTTGGCCAATTGAAGGCTAGACTGCGAAAGATCTCCTGGGATAGGTTACTGGAAGGCAAGGGAGTTCAGGAGGGGTGGGTGGCACTCAAAAGGGAGGTTTTGGAGGTGCAGGCCTTGACGATACCTCTAGTCAGTAAGGTGGGGAGTCGGAGGAGAGTGCCATCATGGATGCAAAAGAAGGTGTTAAGAGGGATTAGATGCAAGAGGAACCTCCATAGGAAATGGGCATTGGGGCAAATAGACAAAAGGGTATCCCAGGAGGAGTAAGCCTGTTGCAGAAGGATTCTGTGCAAGGCTAAGGCTGATTATGAGCTGAAACTTGCAAAGAATATCAGGAACAACAAAATGGCTTCTATCAACATGTAGATAGATAGAGGAAGAGGAGAAAGGCAGTGGGACTGCTTAATAAGGAGGAAGGGTGTTCAGTGACTGACGTGAGGGAACAAGCACAGATGCTACATGACTATTTTTCCTCTGTGTTCTCCCTAAAGCAGGATGGGAGAGACCGCATGGGGGATCAGATGAGGCTGGGGATTTAAGGCCACAGATTAGAGTCTCTCCGTAGAAGTTGAGGAGCTCCTCAGGGCACTGAATGTTACAAAGTTGCCAGGCCCTGAAGGGTTACACCCAAGAGTACCTCAGGAGTTGGTGGGGGTTCTTTTGTGCCTGCTGACCTCCATTTTTGTGGCCTCGTGGAGAATGGGTGAGGTTCCAGAGAACTGGAGGGTGGCGTCAGTGGTTCCACTTTTCAAAAAGGGTAGTAGAAAGGACATGGGGAATTACAGACCAGTCAGCCTTATGGCCATTGTAGGAAAGACAATGGAAAGGCTCATAATAGTGAGAGATCTAGAAACCCTAGATACGGAAGGGAGGTTGGCTGTCATGCAACATGGCTTCCACAAAAACAGGTCCTGGCAGACAAACCTTCTGGAATTATATGACAAGGTTTTGAGATGGCTAGATGGAGGGGACGTGGTGGGTGTGGTTTACACATGGTGGATGTGGTTTACCAGCAAGGCATGTGACAAAGTGTCCCATGATATCCTGGTTGAGAAATTGAGGAGTTTTGGGATAGACCAATGCACTGTCTAATGGATTAGGGCACGGTTGACTGACTGAAAGAGGGTAACCTTTAGTGGGAAATCATCAGGATGGTGGCCAGTGACAAGCAGGTCCCCAGGGCTCTGTCCTGGGACCAATCCTGTTTAATCTTTTCATCAACGACATGGAAGAAGGGGTAAACAGTCTACTGATCAAATTCACAGACAATACTAAAACTGGAGCAGTGACCACAACCAAGGAGCAGGTACTCCAGATCCAAAAGGATCTGGACAGACTATGGAAGTGGGCAGGAGACAACAGGATGGCGTTCAATGTGGATAAGTGCAAGGTCTTGCCCTTGGGGCATAGGAATGGGTGTCATAAGTACAGGTTAGGTGACAAGTGGCTGGAGAGCAGCACTTGTGCAAGGGACCTTGGGGTACTGGTTGACTGCAGGCTAAACATGAGTCAGCAGTGTGATGCGGTGGGCAAGATGGCGAACGCCACCCTTGGTTGCATAGCCAGAAGCGTGGCTTCTAGATTGAGAGAAGTATTATTACCACTGTTTATGATTCTGATGTGCCTGCAGCTGGAGTATTGTGTTCAGTTCTGGGCTCCACATTACAGGAAGAATATATCCAGGTTGAAATCAGTGCAGTGTAGGGCCACAAGGATGGTGGCCAGATTGCAAGGAAAGCCATATGAGGCAAGACTGAGGGAACTGCGTCTTTTCAGCCTGGAGAAGAGGAGACTCCAAGGGGATCTGTTGGCGACATACAGGTATGTGAGGGGATGTCACATGGAGGTGGGTAGAGACCTGTTCTCCCCTGCAGAAGAAGGCAGGACATGGCCCAATGGAGTCAAACTGAGGGAGCCAAGGTTCAAGTTGGATGCCAAGAAGTACTTCCTGACATTTAGGTTCTGAAATGGGCTTCCACGGGAGGTGGTTGAAGCCCCATCGGTGCGGGTGTTCCAGAATAGGCTAGACGTGCACATGGTAGGCATGTCATGAGCGGAGCCGGCTGGAACTGGGGGCCTGGGAGACCCCTTCTGACTCACTCTGTTTCTGTGTTTCCATTTGTGTGGATGCTGCCACAACACCCACGAGTGGCTGATATCATTGCTTCTGACTAAATTCTCCCCTTTCCCTTTTTATCTGGCAAGGGAAAGGGTTTCATCAGGATAACAGAATGATAGTGGTTATTGATTATAGCTTGTAGATTATCTAGAAGGCTTGTGGCTAGAATGTCTCAGGAAAATTTTATATTGCCATTACCGGATTTAGAAACTATCTCAGCTGTTAGGTTAGACTGAGATTCCGTGCGTGACCAAAGGAACCCAGTGAGCTTCATGGCCAAGTAGGGGGTAGAGCCAGGACCTCCTGTGTCCCCTGTCCAGTGCTCTTACCACTGCACCACACTGGTTCTCATAAAGACAGTAAAATGTGTTTTTCGGCAATTCCATCTATTTTAGAATGACCAGAGATCAAAGTATCACTAGTATGTAGGCTTTCTTAAGAAGCCTTTTGAACATTTTTGAGCAGGATGTATTGCTATGTGCCTTTCCATTTACTAGAACATATTTTCAACCCTTCACACAAAGTACAAAATGTGTATTTCCTGCCCCCTGTGAACTCTGCTGTTGTGGCTTTGATTTTATGTTATATTTATATAACATCTTGCCAGAGAATAAACATTCAAGCAGTAGTCTCTTATGATTCCCCATTTGATGGAATCAGCCCCCAGAGCCTATCACACCAGCTGTCTCCTGTGTGTGGAAACTGCGTGTAGCATATAATAAAGTCTATAAGCAGTTTCTATAAAAATGCTAAACATCACTGTTTAAAATACACCATTATAACAGGTACAACCACATTAAAACTGAATAAATAAAAGCAATACAAAACATAGTACAATGAAGCATTGCCGTCCTAAGTTACCAGCTACAGACACTTGAACAACAAGTGCATTTTCAGGATGCATTTAAAATGTCTTCTGCCTCCCTCCCTGCAGAGGAGGGTGTTCCAGAAGATCAGCAGTCCACTTGCAGGATGATACATGGTGGCTTTCTGGTGCCCGCAGAACAACCAGAGAGGTCTCCTTGGGAGATCTTAAAGGTTAGCTGGGTATATAGGGCAGACAGTCTCCCAGATATATTATTTCACAGTCTGGATGGAGAGGATGAAAGGCTGTGAACTGCAGGTGGTGTTATGCATAACACCACACAAGTTACTGACCAGATTCCTAAGTATTAAATAAAATGCTTTCTCCTTCCCCTTTTCCACTCCACCCTTGTTTTATTAGATGAAGTCCATAAAGAACAAAAGGGAATTAAAAAGGAAGATGGGAAGAAAGTGTTTGTTCAGTGAAGTTGATTAGGAAAAGCTACAGGTTCTAATTAGTGTGCAAACCATGTAGTAATTACTTGTGGAAACAGTTCAGTATGACAGGCATTACTTCCGTCATGATCCCACAATACCTAGAAACCAGTGTGTCGTGCATTTGCCACAGACCTTGAACATCGTACAATTTAAAATGTCCTAAATGCTTGCCCCTGCTTTAGTTCCTCTCCCTTCATAAATGAAGTGTTGAAAAAAACAAATAAAATTGTGTAAAGACACACTGGTAGAACAAACACACACATGCATCAGTTTTGTTTATTCAGTTTCCAATTAGCACATAAAAGATTAGGCATTAACAGGACATGGTGAGGTGAACCCTGTTTGTGGGGTTGACAAAAGAGCTAAGTGACCAGAAGAAACATTCCATTATGGTTGGGTGGACAGTGAGACAGCAGTCAAGGGTGGGTTTCAGGTTAATTTTGTAAGGCCAACCAGATTCATCTTCTCGTGAATAGAGAACAATAGTTTATTTCTTAACCTCTCCGAGATGAAGGCATGGAGGAGAGACTTCCTCCTTTTTTAATCTCTCAGGTTGTGGCATTTCTAGAAAGCCGCTGAATCATATCCTTCTGATTCATTGTCAAGGAAATTGGCCTGCACAGAAAAACCATGTATGGAAATAACATGGCACCCCAGTTAGATACAGTACATATGCTTAGAAGTTCGCGAGGCATTTGTGATCCTTCCGTATGATTTGCCATCCTTGGTGACACAAAGATAATGTCTGAAGATAAGCCATTCTTCCCTTGGTGGAAGAGCCTGTTTCCCTTTGGTTGAGGTCAGGTCTGCAGCAGCCCTCAAGTATAGCCAGGCAGGCCAATGTGGCTGAACACTGGGGCTTTTGGGGCATTCCCACCAAGAAACAGCATCATTTTTTTTCCAGATCCACTGTCTTGTGGTACTATCCAATATACGAACTTGGCCCACAACCGTCTAATTATTTGTGTGTGTGTGTGTGTGTGTGTGTGTGTGTGTGTGTATGACTGTAAGAACCATGCCGAATCAGACTCAGGGTCCATCTAGCCCAGCATTCTGGTCACGCAGGACCAACCAGCTGCCTCAGGAGAGCCACAACCAGGACAGGAGTGCAGCAGCACCCTCCCACCCATGCTCCCCATCAACTGATGTGCATAGGCATCCTGGAGGGATGGACTAGCAGCCATGGCTTTCTCCTCCATGAATTTGTCCAGTCCCCCTTTAAAGCTCTCCAGAGTGGTCCCCATCGCTACATCTTGTGGAACTTAATTTTATAGTTGAACCCTGCACAGTTCTATAGTTTAACTAAACACTGTTTGATGAAGCACTTCTATTTATCTGTCCTGAATTTTCCATAAATCAGTTTCACAGAATCGAACCAGCTACTAGTATTATAGCAGGGACAAAAATCTTTCCCCATCCAATTTCTTCGTACCATGCACAAACTCTATCATGTCTCCCCTTATTCATCTTTTTCTAAGCAAAACAATCTCAGATGTTGTAACCTTTCTTCATAAGGAGTTGCTCCAGCCCCTTGATAATTCCCCTTGTCTTTTTTCCCACCGTACAAGATCCCCTTTTTGGTGCAGTAATTAGAAATACAATTCTAAGTGTGATTGCACCATAGATTTGTGTAAGAGGAGTATGATCCTGGCAGTTTCATTTTAGTGCCTTTCCTAATTATGCCTGACACAGAGTTTGTCTTTTTCACAGTAACCTCCACAGGGTCAACATCTTCACCAAGCAGTGCACCACAATCCTAAGATCACTTTCTTGGTCAGTTCCATTAGCATCCACTTGAAGTTAGGAGTTTTGCCACCCAATGCACATACCTTTACATTTGCTTAGCTCAAAACACATTTGCTGTTTTGCTCTTTGCTCTCCCAAGTTTGAGAAATCCTTTGGAGTTCCTCACAATCCCCTTTGGTTTTAACCACCCTAAGTAATTTGTTGTCCTTAGTAAAGAGGCCACAGTATGTTTGCCTCAGTGGGGAGATTGTCAGATATACACCTGGTAAAATGTGCATTTATAAATATGAAGGCAAATGTTTACAATTAAAACTCTACAACAGGTGATATTTGATTTTAATATCCATCACTAGAAGGAAATTCATGTAGGTTCTCAGATGGAATACTTAAGGATTAGGTTCAGGATCTGCCTTCCATTGACAAAAGGTCTCTGCTCACACTATGTGCATCTTCCAGTTTTGGGGTATCCCCTTTCAACACAGATCATCCCATTCAGCTGGGTCCTCAAATCTCTGTGTAGCATTTTCAGGAGGCTGGAAGAGCTGATGTGAGAATCATAGGGAAGGGAGGTCAGCTTCTACCAGCCCAACTGTATGCATCTAACTCTGATCCCAACCCAAATCACTTTGCAAAGGCCTGCTCCCCTTTTCTCTCTCCCTCTCTCTCAGTGCATGCAGATGTGCAGAGCCCATCAATTAGAATCTGTTGCAGGAAGGAGGCTCATTAGCATTATTAAGAAGTACAGATTCTATAGAGAATCCCGCTGGCAGTCCAGAATGGATGCACAGAATGGGCAGATGCAAATAGAGGTCTAAGGCCCAGATCCCTCTCCCTCTTCCTCTCTGGGAAGTTCCACTCCTTCTGACCCAGTTAGTAACTCACAGGGCTGAGGAAAGCATGTGGCAATGTGGTGTTTGGTCCAGCAGTTCCTATCACTTGGCTGGTGCGGGCTTTTCTATAAAACAACTTCCTGATCAAGTGAAGATTGTCTCTGTGAGCGCATGTAAGAAACTACTTTGCAAATTGCCATCTGATACACACCAAGGATTCTTTCAACGGAGATTACATAATCCATTGTTTTTCAGTTATGGTTCTCACAGCACAAAACATCAGATGAGCCGGAAGGGTCTTTTTTTTATTATTATTGTGAGAGGATATGTCATGTTGGGAATAGATACATTGTTGAAATTTGTCTGCCGGAACCATGGAGGAGGTTTGTTTTTATTTAGCCTGATCTTCCACCACAGAACCTCCTCCACATTTCCATGTCACAGCAGATGTCCTGCCGCTGACTCACCGGGCCCTCATTCAGCTCTTGCTTTTCCCTCACTGAGAATGACGTCTCTGAAGCCCAGTTGCTGGTGGCTCTCTCATGTTGCTTACAGGGCATCGCTTCACAACAGATGTAGGTTGATCTTATGCTAGCTAGACTGTCTGAGCAGTCCTGCGTATTGTAGTCTGCTAATTCTAGTCTTCCCCTGAGCTACAGTTCCCAGGGCTTTCTGGAGAAAAGGCACGGCTTTTGAAATGTTTGCAGTTGAAATATATTTGTATGTACATGATCAAGAGCAAAATGTAGTTTTCTTGGAAGCTCCTCTAAACTACATGGGATGCATTTGGAGCTGTCAAAATGGCTGACTGTGGCCACTCAGTTCCCAAGAGGCAAACGTGTGGACAGAACAGCATTTCTGGCTTCTTCTCACACTGAACACATAGCAGGACCCATTGAAACATCCATTAGGGTACTAGAGAGCTGTAGTCTTAAAAATGTGGGGCAGGGGCACACTATGTTGGGGAAGGCGGAAGCAGACAGTATCAGGGAAGATTAACCTTTTGGCTAGCTCAGTACAGTGTGGCTTTCTTTACATCAGGTGGAAAAACTATAACTTATTGGACTGCAAGTCCAGCCATCCCTGACTATGGGCCATGCTGGCTGGGAATAATTGGAGTTGTCCAACAGCATCCACAGGGCTAGTGGTTCCCCACTCCAGCTTTATATTATCACAATGCAGGTTGCCAAAAGAACATTTATTCTGATATTGTACTCTGTATTTATTTCTCTAGCTTGCATGACAGTTTATTATTCTGGCATTAAAAGGGAAACACCAACAATCAGGATGAAAAACCTTAAGTAATAAAGAACACCAAAATAAAAACAAAAAAGAAGGTAACAGATATGACCAATCAAGAGCAGCTAACATTTTATATAGGTCTGGTGGAGAAGTTTGCACTTGGTCCCAGAAGAACAGTAGAAAAGGTAAGAGTTCGGCCTCCATTGCAAAAGTACAAATGACAGCTAGAAGTAGAAATAGTATCCTGTACTCTGTTTTCTATTAGCACCTTTTACGTCTCTAATTTCTATATTTTCCTGTTGCGTCTTTGCATGCTGTAGTTTCTATAGACAGATACATTTGGCTTATAAGCAATTCAGGGCACTGCTGCTTTCTTCATTCCATGGAATAACGAAAAAGAAAAAAAAATATTATCTTTACAGATCATCAAAGAAAAGACCCCCAGACAACAAGCTTCTGAATTCATATAATCTCTTCAGTCTTTATTTCGCAAAAATATACTGATTTAACAATCCATTCCAAGTAGCTCACAATGTAGAAAGGATATGTGTGCAACCTGTCCTAGAAGGGCTGCCTTCTCCCTGAAGGAGCAGGTGTACAGCGTGGGTTACCCCTTGGTCCAGCATTGTCTCCAGAGGCAGAGATGGCCTTAGTGGATGGGAATGCCTTTCACCACCTTCAGCTGATGCATCATTTCAGGACAAAGAGGACGCCTCCCGGTCAGGTTAGCATAGCCCCTTGTACATGGGGCTGCCCTTGAAGACAACTGGAAACTTCAGCAAATGCAGAATGCAGCCTCCAGAGTTGAAACTGGTGCAGCCAGGTGGGCTCACATGGAATATGAAGGTGTTACTGCAGGCTATTTGGTTTCAAGACCAAGGTAAGGTGCTGATGCTTACCTTTGAAGAGGCTTGGGTCCCAAATCTCTGAACTAGCTAGCACCTTGCCTTATACCAGCCTGCTCATCACTTAAGATTGCCAGGGAAGGCTCTTCTCCAAGTGCTTCATGTATCCCATGTATCAAGGCAAAGCCTTCTCAGTTATGGCACCCATTCATGGAGTTACAACAGGCAATTATTTCAGCTTGGCGTTTTTTGTTTAGCCAGGCATTTAATCAGCTGGTTTTTATTCTGGTGTGTGTGCTGCCTTCCTTGTTTGATGATGTAGCTGGTGTTTTTCTTGCATTAAATGTTATTTCAATTATATTTGTACACCATCCCAGTATCCACAAGGATTATGGATTGAATATGTAGGCATTTAATAATAGAAAATATTATTCTGCATATTATGGAATATTTTAGATCATATTGCATAGATAAGCTACAGAACACAGCTACAATGGCCACCAAATTGGACATTTTTCAAAGGGGATTGGGCAAATTCATGGAGGAGAAGGCTATCAGTGGCCTCCAACCCTGATGGCTATATGCTGCCTCCAGATGAGAGGCAGTGTGCCTGTATATGCCAGAGGCTGGGGAACATGGGTGGGAAGGTGCTCTTACACGCATGATCCTCGTGTGGCTTTTCTGTAGGTATCTGGTTGGCTGAAAAAAAATGAATTAGATGATCTGATCAGGGCTCTTGTTATGTTCTTATTTTTACATGCAATTGCATTTCACTCATAAAACACATCGCAGTCCACAGTAGTATCTGTTATTTTCTCACAGCCAAGGCAGTTTGAGGTGTCAGAAATGGACATAATTAGGCACATGGTTTTGTGTTCAGAGGTATGACCTGAGGCAAGTAACTCATTTCTGTCCCTCTAGAAGCGTACTTATTGCAAAGAAGGCAATTTACTGGTGAACACCTTATAGGACACTTTATCAACAAAAGGGTACCTGAATCATTACTTATACCCTAATGCATGGCCAGAGAACCATTTTGTTAAGGATCTGGATGTCCCATTTGTTTTCTTGTCGTAAATCTGGTTGGAATGAAGTCATACACAGGGTAAGTAGGGTATGTGTGGGAGCAAGGAACACTATTATCTTTCTGCAGTCCCGTCTCTAGGATCCTCCTTTGTCTGAGATGCCATTCAGTTTGACTATTTGGATTCTCAAAGGAAGGCTTTGAGGTAAAGTTTAATTAGAGGAAGTGACTCAGCAGCCTGGGTGGAGAGACAGCGAGAGCAGAGAGAAGGCAGGAGCGAAGAACAAAGCCTTTTCCCTCATGTGGAGAATCATGGCAAGAAAAAGAAAGGAAATAAAAATTAGGCAATGCTATAAGGAAGCAGAGCTGATAATTGTGCATGGTGGAGGAGCCTAATTATGCATTTCATAAATTCTTCTCTCATCAGGTAAAAAGAGAGAGAGTCTTATCCACATAGTGTTTGCCAGCAGGGGAACACAAAATTATTAATAATTGTGCCATGTTTGTTTGTTACTTGGTATCTTCTCACTTCCTGCAGAGACCTTAGATCAGGTTGTAGTTTCACAACATTCCTATGAGGCAGCTTAGGCCAAAAGACAGTGATTTGTCTCCATGCCAACCGATGAGATTCATACATGAGTGAAATGTTAACCTTGGGGTCCTACATCTAAACCTAGTACTGCTGAAAGGATAATACAAAGAATTGCCAAAGTGAGCACGGCCACAGTTCAAGGAAAATAAAAATGGTTGCCCTTACAGTCTAAGGTATTTTCAGGCAGTGGGATGCTGGCAGAAGAGGAAGGCCACTGAAGAGCAAATTTTATTTATTTATTTATTTATTTATTTATTTCTGTGATTTCTACACTGCCTAACAGCAAAAGTCTCTGGGTGGTTCCTACCAGACTGAATCCACCATTTTCCCCCCATTTATTTTATACTGTACGTTTCACCAATCATAAATAATATAAAAAACCAAACCAAAACCCATCCCTCCACACACACAAAGATAAATAAGAAAAAAAAAAAACCCTGGAATTAATCAGTACTGATATGTTACCATCCAAATAACAACATGAGTCCAAATGTATTGATTATAAATGAGCTTCAACAAAGGCAGGCCAAATATCTGTATATATGTCCCTTTGGGAGTGGCATCTGTACATCAAATATGCTCTCTTGTGATAGTAAGATGAGTTAAGATGAATAGAGTTAAGTACATGACAATTGAGACTACAAGTTTGTTGTTGTTAGTTGCGAAGTCATGTCCCACCCATCGCGACCCCATGGACAACATTCCTCCAGGCCTTCCTGTCCTCCACCATCCCCCAGAGTCCACTTAAGCTCACACCAACTGCTTCAGTGACTCCATCTAGCCACCTCATTCTCTGCCGTCCCCTTCCTCTTTTGCCATCAATTGTTCCCAGCATTAGGCTCTTCTCCAGGGAGTCCTTCCTTCTCATTAGGTGGCCAGATGGAGTCACTGAAGCAGTTGGTGTGAGCTTAAGTGGACTCTGGGTGATGGTGGAGGACAGGAAGGC